>NC_080541.1:219952950-220252950 GCF_028640845.1 Ahaetulla prasina
GGCCAATAAAAAAAAAAAAATAAAAAAAAAAATTCTATTCTATTCTATTCTATTCGGGCAGAAAACCGGTTGTTAAATTACTTGAATCCCACCACTGCTGGCAACAATATACAAATACACAATAACAGAGTTGGCAGGGACATTGGAGGTCTTCTAGTCCAACCCCCTGCTCAGGTAGGAGACCCTATGGCCTATATGGTTTCAGACAGGTGGCTGTCCAGTGTCTTCTTAAAAGCCTCCAGTGTTGGAGCATTCACAACTTTTAAAGACAAGTCATTCTGCTGATCAATTGCTCTCATTGTTAGGAAATTTCTCCTTAGTTCTAGGTTGCTTCTCTCTTTGTTCCGTTTCCATTCATTTTTTCTTGTCCTGCCTTCTGGTGCTTTGGAGAATAGGTTGACACCCCCCCCCTTCTTTGTGGGGACCCCTCAACTATTTTATAAATGAATACATAAATCAAAAGTAAATATGCTCCCCATGTCACCATCCAGTGACTCTGGGTGGCTTACAATCTCAAAATCCGCGGCATAAAACAACCAGAAAATTAAAACATTTTTAAAAAAAACAGTAGGTGTGAAAAGTGAACACATTATAAAGAAACACTGTTAAAAAGAGGTGACGGATACAAAAGGACAACTGTTTAAACTGGGTGCAGGTGGGATGGAGAAATAGGAGTAAACAGGGACTATCTTTGGGGAAGAATTATGCATATCCTGTTCTGCAAACCGGATGGGTCTCCTTTATGCTCCTTTGCTCATCCTACAAGGAGGAGGGGAGGCGCATGACCTGTTAAAGCACATTATTGCAATTCCCATCTGGAGGGAATGGGAATCCGTGCCTTGCACAGAGAGTGAAGGTGGTGGGGGGGAGGGAGGGAGGGAGGGTCGAGGGAAAGACACAGCCGCCTGTTTGCAGAGTGAAGACGCATTCGCTCTGAGAAGCGGCTGCTTGCAGCTTTCTGGCCCCTCGTCTCCGCACGAGGGCTGCTTAAATCTGTTCCTCCCCTCTCGTGCACAGACACGGAGAGACTGGTCTGTAGACTCCTCCTTTCTCTCCTATGAAGGCAAGTCAAGTTTCCTCTGAGGGTGCATAGTGGGAGGTTTTTTTCTTATTGCTTCACTCTGCCAAGCAGGAAGGTACCAGCTGCATCTCCCACACCAACTCCTGCATGAAAAACACGCTCGGGTACCCGAAGGAACCACTGACTCTCTCCTTGGGTGCAGAGCTGGGCAGCCAAGCCATGCATCTCAACACAACTTCTCCCCTCTACCAGCTGGGATACCTTATGAGCGAGTTTCACCTGCCCTCCGCTAATTCTGTCCTGCCCGAGGCGGAGAATCTCTCCAACGGTTCAGGGCTTGGGTCCGTGATCCCACCCAACGAGGAGGATCTGGATGTGAACACGGACATCTACTCCAAGGTGATGGTGACCATCATCTACCTGGTGCTCTTCCTGCTGGGGACGGTGGGCAACTCCATCACCGCTTACACCCTGGTGAGGAAGAAGTCCCTGCAGAATCTCCAAAGCACCGTGCATTATCACCTGGCCAGCTTAGCCTTCTCCGATCTGCTCATCTTCCTCCTCTGCATGCCCATCGAACTCTACAACTTCATCTGGGTCCATCACCCCTGGGCTTTCGGCAACGACATCTGCAAGTGCTACTACTTCTTGAGGGATGCTTGCACCTACGCGACGTCTCTCAACATCGCCAGCCTCAGCGTCGAGAGGTACATGGCCATCTGCCACCCTTTCAAAGCCAAGAGCATCATGTCCAGGAGCCGGACCAAAAAATTCATCAGTTGCATCTGGGTGGCCTCTTTCCTGCTCGCCATCCCGATGATCTTAATCATGGGCGAGGTCTACAGGATGCCCCAAAATCCCGACTCGCTGGTCTGCACCCAGATTGTGGACGATTCCACGCTGAAGGTTGCCATTCAGGTGAGTCTCTTTGCCTGCTTTTCTTTTAGCTTAGCATGAGTAGCTTGTCTCCATTGCGCCAGGGTCTCGCTATGTTTAATGCCTACAATTCGGAGATTAGTTAACGGCTTTAAAAAGCGAAGGAGAGAAGCAAATATAGGCAGAGAGTGGGGTTTTTTTTCCCCCCCTATAAATCCATAAGCTCTCCCTGGTCAGGACAGATGGCAGCAGATGCTTAAACACACACAGCGCCCTATGTTGTTTGACAGTTTGGAATTCGTGCGTGCAGCTGGTCCCCGAAGACTTGAGCCAGCTCACTAAACTTTGCAAAACAACCCTCTTCCATTTGTGTCAAGACTGTTTCACACGGCGCATTCTTTAGAAGAACATGGGGAGGGGTGGAGAGATGAAAGGTACGTGTGCCGACAACACTGACTTCCAAACGGGTCAGTCCTATGGGAACAGGAACAAAGTGCAAAAGTCTAGGAGTGCCATTCAGTGCGTACCCGGTTGGCAAAACCAGCTTTGTTGCTCTGCGTTGTCAGAAATGCTGGAGGATGCAAGCAGGGCTGAGCATGAGCTGCTTTGGTGAGATCGGGACTGGCAGCTGCACAAACTGGGCAACCACCTACACTGTACAAACCAACCGAATTGCACTGGTTTGTCTCTTGTTTTTATGTCACTCGTTCTGTGAACTTTTACTTTGCCGTATAATTTGGTCCACCTCTGCCCTTTGAAAGTGATTGGATTTTTCACAACAACATGGGGAGAGAGAGGGGGGGAGAGAGTGGGGGGAAGAGAGAGAGAGAGAGAGAGGGAAAGAAAGAAAGAAAGAAAGAAAGAAAGAAAGAAAGAAAGAAAGAAAGAAAGAAAGAAAGAAAGAAAGAAAGAAAGCGGAAGGGAAAGAGGGAGGGAGGGAAGGAAGGAGAGAGAGAGGAAGGAAGGAGAAAGAGAGAGAGTGAAAGACAGAAGGAAGGAAAGAAGGAAGGAAGAGAAAGAGTGAAAGAAGGGAGGAAGGAAGGAAGGGAGAGAGAGAGTGAAGGAAGGAAGGAAGGAAAGAAGGAAGGAAGGAGGGAGGGAAGGAAGGAGAGAGGGAGGAAGGAAAAAGAGGGAGAGTGAAAGAAAGAAAGAAGGTAGGAAGGAAGAGAGAGTAAAAGGAAGGAAGAGTGAAAGAAAGAAGAAAGGAAGGAAGAGGGAGGGAGGGAGGGAAGGAGAGAGAGACAGGAAGGAAGGAAGAGAGAAAATGAAAGAAGGAGAGAAAGAAAGAAAGAAAGAAAGAAAGAAAGAAAGAAAGAAAGAAAGACTATAATCCACAAGAACTGACTGCCGACTTCAGCACAAAACAATCAGGAACAGTTTCCCCCTATTCCTTAAACCAACTCTCTGGCGACGGGATCCAAAAAATTTTTTTCAAAACATTTGCTGCTCCAAATTTAGAATTGCATGTTGCAAGTGCTTTTTGAAAAAAAAAAATCCAAAGAGGATGAAGGGATTTTCATTTGCCAGGGCAGAATTGAGACGCATTTCCCTTTTATAGCCTTCTTAGCGTGTAATGCATGACATTAAGAAACAGAACGCGTTTCAACCATCACAAATCCATGCAATCATTCAAAAGGCAGATTCTCTCCCTTAAATTTGCTTCCCTCGTCTTGCATTGCTAATTCTTCATCTTTACTCAGGGAAGGATCCAGCTGAATACAGTAGAACTTCTGAGTGGTCCTGCACGACATGACCTTGTTTATCTCCAGTTTCCCCCTTTCTTCCACACGACCCCAAATATAGCATTTTCTGGAGGTTGCAACGTTCTTTCTTTCTTTCTTTCTTTATTTATTTATTTTTGTCACAACATCATATAAAAAGGATTATATAGTATATAAACATATATATGAGTAAATATTAGGAGGTATAAGCATATATATATATATATAGGAAGAAGAAAAGAAAAACAATAGGACAGGAACGGTAGGCACGTTTGTGCACTTATGCACGCCCCTTATGGTCCTCTTAGGAATGGGGTGAGGTCAATAGTAGAAAGTTTTTGGTTAAAGCTTTTAGGATTATGGGAAGAGACCACAGAGTCAGGTAAAGTATTCCAAGCACTGATGATTCTGTTACAGAAGTCATATTTTCTGCAATCTAGATTAAAGCGGTTAACATTAAGTTTAAATCTGTTGGTTGCTCTTGTATTGTTGCAATTAAAGCTGAAGTAGTCTTTAACAGGAAGGACATTACAATAGATGATTCTGTGAGTTAAACTTAGGTCTTGTCGAAGGTCTTGTTATTTTACCCTCCTCTCTAGAAAAGTTGCTGAATAGAATGCTTCAATGTGAGTGTGATGGTTTTGAAATAACGCTGAGCAGCAAGTATCTATTGTGAGATATTTATCAACCTCCCCAATCAATAAAGGCTCTGGAGAGAGATCTCAAAACCTCAAAAATGCTTACCTTATAATAGCAGAAATAGAAATAATTAACAGTACTATTATCAGATAGCCACCCACAAATTCTGTGTGTTAAAATAGCATAGCTGTCTGGAATGAAGGCAGATGTTGGAAGCAGATGTACTTCTGTGACCACATGTTCTTCAAGGTGAGGATCTCTGTTGAGGAAGCCCATCCTAAAACAGAACTCTTAGCAGAATAAGAGAGTGGGAAGGGACCTTGGAGGTCTTCTAGTCCAACCCCTTGCTCAAGCAGGAAACCCTAGACCATTTCAGACAAATGGTTGTCCAATCTTTTCTTAAAATTCTGTGGATATTCTCAGTCATCCAGATCATTGTTGTCTCAAACGTGCTTTTTCAAGAGGCACCTGGACTTTCTTGGAAGACGTTTTGCTTCTCATCCAAGAAGCAGCTGTTTCTTCTTCTTCTTCTTCTTCTTCTTCTTCTTCTTCTTCTTCTTCTTCTTCTTCTTCTTCTTCTTCTTCTTCTTCTTCTTCTTCTTCCTCCTCCTCCTCCTCCTCCTCCTCCTCCTCCTCCTCCTCCTCCTCCTCCTCCTCCTCCTCCTTCTTCTTCTTCTTCTCCTTCTCTAGGGGAGACATGATAGCAGTGTTCCAATATCTCAGGGGTTGCCACAAAGAAGAGGGAGTTGGGCTGTTCACCAAAGCATCTGAGGGTAGAACAAAAATAATGGGTGGAAACTGATCAAGAAAAGAAGCAACTTAGAACTAAGGAGAAATTTTCTGACAGTTAGAACAATTAATAAGTGGAACAACTTGCCTGCAGAAGTTGTGAATGCTCCAACACTGGAAATTTTTAAGAAAATGTTGGATAACCATCTGACTGAGATGGTGTAAGGTTTCCTGTCTGGGCAGGGGGTTGGACTAGAAGGCCTCCAAGGTCTCTTCCAACTCTGTTATTATTGTTGTTATTATTATTATTTTTCTTCTTTTGGAAATTAGCCACCATCATTTCCCACACCTTTGCAATCTATCCTTCAGGCAGGTCTTCCACTTATCAGGCAAATTTAAGCAGCTGAAGAATTTGGGGGAGTGCGTGATCCCTTCCTTGACATTTTGAAGGCATATCAGGACTGGTTCCAAAGCACCAGAAGGCAGGACAAGAAGCAACGAAGGGAAACTAAGCAAGGAGAGAAGCAACCTAGAATTAAGGAGAAACTTCTTGACAGTGAGGACAACTTCAGAAGTTGTGGGTGTTCCACTGCCGGAGGTTTTTAGGAAGAGACAGGACAGGCACTTGTCTGAAATGGTGTAGGATCTCCTGCTTGAGCAGGGGGTTGGACTAGAAGACCTCCAAGGTCCCTTCCAACTCTATTATTATTCTAAGTCTATGAGCTTCCTGACCCAGCATTAAGTGACCTAGATCCTGATATATCCTGGTTCTTTATTTCATGGAGCTTTACAGGTGAACATTTTGAACCTAACTTGGAAAGCAACCAGTGGACAGTGTGGTGTCCTCAAAAACTGTTATTCTGCATAAACAGATGGTCCAAACTAACAGTCATGTTGTCTGTTTGGAGATTCTCAGTAATCCAGGTCATGGTTGTCCCAAAGGTGCTTTTTCAAGAGGCAACTGGACTTTCTGGTTTTTCTTTGAAGACGTTTTGCTTTTCATCGAAGAAGCTTCTTCAGCTCTGACTGGACTCAGCTGCCAGTAAGAGCTGAAGAAGCTTCTTGGATGAGAAGCAAACCATCTTCAAAGAAAAACCAGAAAGTCCAGTTGCCTCTTGAAAAAGTACCTTTGGGATAATAGTCATGTCATTGCATTCTGCATCAGCGGTATCGTCTCAGTATTCTGCTAAAGCTACTCTCCATGGAGCTGGTAGTAAGAGTCCTAATAGAAGGCAGTCAAGGTATGAGTCACAATTGCAGGAAAAACTGTAGGTTGGTGATTGGTTATGTTTTTTCACCTGTTGCTCTGGAAGGAGCTGTGAATCTAGAAGGATCCCCAGATCGCAGCTTTTTCAGCGGAAATACAGGTAGTCCTCAACGTATGACCACAATGGAGCCCAGAATGTATGTTGTTTAGCCAGCAATTTGTTGAGGGAGTTTGGCTGCATTTTACGATTTTTCTTGACACGTTTGTTCAGTGGATCGTGGCCGTCCTTAAATTAGTGACATGGTTGTTAAGTGAGCTGCATTTTACGATTTTCCTTGACATGTTTGTTCAGTGGATCGTGGCCGTCGTTAAATAAGTAACACAGTTGTTAAGTGAGCTGCATTTTACAACTTTTCTTGACAAGTTTGTTCATTGGATCATGGCCGCCGTTAAATTAGTAACATGGTTGCTTAAGTGAGCCTGTCAGAAGGTCGCCAAAGGGGATCATACAACCCTGGGGACACTGCCACCGTCATAAATATGAGTCGGTTGTCAAGCATCCGAGTGTACATCGCGTGACTGCAGAGATGCTACAACGGTCGTAAGTGTGAAAAACACATAAGTCTCCTTTTTTTTCAGTGCCGTTGTAACTTTGAACCATCACTAAATGAATTGTTTTAAGTCGAAGATTACCCGTATAACCCTAAAAAGGCTGGAATCAATCTCATTGAGAAGCAACTCTGTCTTGGTATGTTTCAATCTAAGCCGATGATGGCTAACCTTTTTGCCATTGCGTGCCAGAATGGGGGGGAGTTAAGGTTCACGCACGCGCGTGCCCACACCCGTAATTCTATGCGCCCCACCCTGCGCATGCATGCGCAGCCGCCCGCCCCCCCACTTTGCTTCTGGCACGCGATAGCCTGGTAGGCCCGTTTTTCTTTCTCACCTGGCTCCAGATCCACTCTATGCATCTAGGGAGGGCGAAAATAGCCTTCCCCAGGCCCTCTGGAGGCGCGAAACGGCCAGTTTCTCAACTTCCGGTTGGACAGGAAGTGACGTTTTTTGCTGTCCCCAGCCTCCAGAGCCCCTCTAAGGAGTCGAGAGTTCTAACCTGTCAGAACCTGCTGGATTTCACCCCTGGTTGAAGGGTTGTTTGACCTACAAATCAGGACACTATAAATTCTAATCCTGTGTTAGGCATGAAAGTCAGTTGGGTGACTTAGGACCAATCACCAGGAGGCTGTGAGTTCTAGTCCAGTGGTGGGATTCAGCCAGTTCGCACCACTTCGGGAGAACCGGTTGTTAACTTTCTGAGCAGTTTGGCAAACTGGTTGTTGGGATAAATCATTAGGGCAGAGAACCGGTTGTTAAATTATTTTAATCCAGTGGTGGGATTCAAATAATTTAACAACTGGTTTTCTGCCCTAATGACTAGCTGGGTAGGCGTGGCTCAGTGGTCATTTGACCGTGTGGGCGTGGCCAACTCAAGGTCACTCACATTGTTAACGCCTTAGCTGTTACAATGTAATAAGGGTTAACCAGAGAGCAGTTTTTGTAAGCAGGGCAATAAAGATTAAGTTAGAAACAACACCAGAATGTTTCCTTCCTTACAGTAAAGTGGAAAAAAATCAAAATAAGATTTCTTATTTAACTGGTTCTCTGAACTGCTTAGAAAGTTAACAACCAGTTCTGTCCCCCTCGCCTCAGTCCGAGCGATGGCTTAATTAGCCGGCACTATCAGCTCTGGCAGCAAACTAGCGAGCATCTGCCAAGTGTCTCTGTCATCTCTCTTGATGCCGATGAGTCAACAAACAGTACTTCAGCTTTAGTCAAGCAGTTGATTTGCCTGCTACGAAGAGGCATAGCAGCCCTTGCTGCTTTTATATCCTGTGGGGTGTGGCTCCATGACTCAGCACTTCCTAGGCCTGTCTCACCCCTGCTTCTGTTGTTCCCGCCTCTCCTGCCTACAAAACCTAGGGTCCAGCCAGGCCTGATTGCCATAAGCTGGGTCTGGAGGCGTGGCCTGGGGGGGGGAAAGTTAGGGGACAGAGGTCTCATTATCTCCTCCACCTGGCCTGTCTCTGGCTCCTGGAGCTGAGCCAGGGAAGCCGGTGCTCCCGAGGTAAGTCCTGATGGCCCTTTCCCCTCACTTTCCAAGTCACTTTCTGGCAGGGGGCCCGGCTCGGGGGGGCACAGACACAACACAACTGGTTCTCCCGAATAGGTGTGAACTGGCTGAATCCCACCACTGCTTGAATCCCACCACCGTTCTAGTTCCTCCTAAGGCATGAAAGCTTACTGGGATACTTCAGGCCAATCATTAGGAGGCTGTGAGTTCTATTCAGTGGTGGGCTGCTGCCAGTTATAACAACCGCTTCGCCCAGTAATGAAAATATATGCATGCGCCTTCCGCAATTAGAAGCAACGACATGCATGTTTGAACACAGACAGACAAAATAGAGACCACACTTCAAAGGAAGATAATTCCAGGTATGAGATTTGCAAAAAATAAAATAAAATTGGATAGTTTCACCCATCCCTGAGAAAAGTTGCACAGGGATGAAATGCTCAAATCAATTTTCTATCATCTCATAAGACAAATTGGCCACCCTAGATGATGAGCAGCGTAATAGCCTTGTTACCCAGGAGCATGGAAAGTGACCTTTTAAGAAACCAGATTATTGATTGAAATAATTCGCTACTGATTCAGTTGCAGAAATCGGGAGATTAACTCAGAGACAGAGAGAGTTAATTCACAGCATTTCTTGGGGGGAACAGTCTTTGTTCAAAGCGTAGATCTGACTTTCTGTAATATAGGAACTAGGGATGTGGTGGCTCAGGGGCTAAGACAGCTGAGCTTGTCGATCGAAAGGTCGGCAGTTCGGTGGTTCGAATCCCTAGTGTTGCCATGTAACAGGGTGAGCTCCTGTTACTAGTCCCAGCTTCTGCCAACCTAGCAGTTTCAAAAGCATGTAAAAATGCAAGTAGAAAAAATAAGGACCACCTTTGGTGGGAAGGTAACAGTGTTCCGTGCGCATTTGGCATTGTGTCATGCTGGCCACATGACCACAGAGACGTCTTCGGACAGCGCTGGCTCTTCGGCTTTGAAACGGAGATGAGCACCGCCCCCTAGAGTCGGCAACGACTAGCACGTAAGTGCAAGGGGAACCTTTACCTTTACCTTTAATATAGGAACTGTTATCTTCTTAAATGAAAAAGTTCTCTTTTTACAACCCTTAATTCAGGTCAGAGTCAGGACGGAACTGGCATTTATTGGCTGGATGCCCTTCCTGACGCCATGTGGAGTTCACAGCAAATATTTTTTATTTGTTACTGAAACATTCTTTGTTTCTTAAGTCAGGAATCCCCGACCTTCAGTCTGGGGACCAACAGTAGGTGGTGTCCATCCATAGAAAAACCTCTCTCCATTGAACTGATCCCTGGTGCCCAAAAAGTTGGGGGCCGCTGTCTTAAATGATGGGGATTAAATTTAGGAGCCCTGTCTCTTCTAATGAAGGTTGGGGTTAAAACCCATCAAAGCCAGTTTTTTTTCCAATTCCAAGATCATCAATGATGATATTATTAGTGGACAACCATTTAAATATGAGCCAGCAGTGTGCAGAAGCTGCCAAAAAAACCAAAACAGTTCTAGACTGTATATACAGAGGGATAGAATCAAGATCACGTGAAGTTATCTTTATAATACCACTATATAATATATCACTTTATAATGCCTTGGTAAGGCCACACTTGGAATATTGCATTCAATTTTTGTCGCCACGATGTAAAAAAGATGCTGAGACTCTAGAAAGAGTGCAGAGAAGACCAACAAAGATGATTAGGGGGTTTGAGGCTAAAACATAAAGAACGGTTGCTGGAATTGGGTATGTCTAGTTTAATGAAAAGAAGGAGCAGGGGTGACATGACAGCAGTGTTCCAGTATCTAAGACCTTCCACAAAGAAGAGGGAGCCAAGCTATTCTCCAAAGCACCTGAGGGCAGGACAAGAAGCAATGGGTGGAAACTAATCAAGGAGAGAAGCAACTTAGAACTAAGGAGAAATTTCCTGATAATGAGAACAATTAATCAGGGGAACAATTTGCCTCCAGAATGCTCCAACACTGGAAGTTTTGAAGAAGACGTTGGATAATCATTTGTCTGAAGTGGTAGGGTTACCTGCTTCAGCAGGGGGTTGGACTAGAAGACCTCCAAGGTCCCTCCCAACTCTGTTATTCTGATTCATTTATCAACAGTGGCAAGGAAGTTTGTACAATGGGGCAAAACTTACATAACCATTGTCTCGCTTAGCATTGGAAATTTTGAGTTCACTTGTGGCTGTAAATCCAGGACTAATATAGTAAGACTCAGAAAGAAAGCAGTTTAGCCTTTAGCCTTGATAAATAATTGGAACAGAGTTATTTCAAGAAATATATTGTCGATGTATTTCCTGCAGTTAAGTGTCTTCAGTCTGGCCTTTCAATGAACCAGCAAAACAGGAAGCTACAGCATCCTTCTTTCAAATGCTCCAATTAGCCCCCACCCCCACCCCAATAAATATAATCTCAGGCCATTTCGGGCAAGTCAATTTGATTGACAACGGCTGCACAAGTGCAGTCTAAATTAATTATCTGCCCACTGATTAAGAGCAGCTGAGGTCTGCTCTCTTGATTTAAAACAGACCCAACTCTTCCTTCCATGGCTTGGCACATGAACTTATTGTGGAACCGCTATCTTAAAACAGTTACTGTAAAACAGCTCAGAGCATAGGGCAACTATAAAATGATCAGAGAGAAAATTAAGATAACCATAAGGCAGAGGAGGGAGGGAAAAGGGGGAGGAATTTAGCCCCAAAGAAGAATGTTAGTGGGGATGTTGTGTTGAAAAAGGACCAACTGAAACAAGACCAGGAGGCTGAAGTGGATATGCAAGGGAAAAAAACAGTCTCTTGATAATCCTGACGTATGACTGTAACGGAGCTCAGAGGTCGTAACCAGTGGTGGGATTCAGCCAGTTTGCACCTATTCAGGAGAACCGGTTGTTAACTTTCTAAGCAGTTCGGAGAACCGGTTGTTGGAAGAAATCTTATTTTGTTTTTCCCCCACTTTACAGGCTAATCCTGTAAGGAAGGCAGGAAGGAAACATTCTAGGATGTTTCTAGCTTAATCTTTATTGCCCTGCTCACAGAAACTGCCTCTCTGGTTAACCCTTAGTACATTGTAACAGCTAAGGTGAAGCGCTCATCGACGTGAGTGATGTTGAGTTGACCACGCCCACACGGTCACATGACCACCAAGCCACGCCTACCCAGCTGGTCATTAGGGCAGAGAACCGGTTGTTAAATTATTTGAATCCCACCACTGGTCGTAACGGTTGTAAAAAAAGTCTGTCACGCGAGCAACCCAATTTTACAACTTTTTGGGCAGTGGTCATTAAACATAATAACAGAGGGACCTTGGAGGTCTTCTAGTCCAACCACTTGCTCAAGCAGCAGATCCTATACCCGTGATGGCGAACCTATGACACGCGTGCCCGAAGTGGCACACAGAGCCATCTTTCCGGGCATGCGAGCTGCGGCTCAACTCACCTACAGCTGTGCATGCGCCCCAGCTGGTGTGTTCGGGCCTCCGGTGAGCATGCACACAATTCAGGGGACCCAGATGGTCTTCGGAGGTCTCCTGCGCATGTGTGTGTTGTTTGTGCATGCACGTGAGTGCACTTGCATGCAGCGTGCACCTGCGCAGACAGCATTCGCGCATGTGCATTACGCGCACAAAAAGCGCATGCATGTGCAGATGGTGCTCTCACCCATGCAGCGCATGGAGGCGAGTGCAAAAGCTGTGGCACATGCGCAGACCGCATGGTTGTACGTGCAGTGCATGGGACACGTGTGAAAGCTGTGTGCATGTGCGGATGGTGCGGTTGTGCATGCAGTGTGTGGGGGAAGAGCAGCGTGTTACTGCGGATAGCACGCGCATGCGCAAAGCAGACGAAGCACGTACCTATTTGACACTCGGTGAGTAAAAGGTTCGCCACCATTGTCCTATACCCAGTGATGGGATTCAAATAATTTAACAACCGGTTCTCTGCCTTAATGATTTCTTCCAAAAACCAGTTCACCAAACTGCTCAGAAAGTTAACAACCGGTTCTCCCGAAGTGGTGCGAACTGGCTGAATCCCACCACTGCCTATACCATTCCAGACAAATGACAGTCCAGTCTCTTCTTAAAAACCTCCAGTGATAGCAATAGCAATAGGACTTAGACCAGTGGTAGTCAACCTGGTCCCTACCGCCCACTAGTGGGCGTTCCAGCTTTCATGGTGGGCGGTAGGGATTTTGTCCGATACTGAAGCACTTTCCCTTTTTTTAGTTTAATTGACTTTTTTTTTAAAAAAAAATCATAGCATTATTTAAAAACATTTTCATTAAGTTTTCATAAAATTCCCCGTGACAATTTAAATTTCTGAAAATATACTATTTGTATCGCCCGCACATAAGTTTAGTTCACGTTATGTAAGTGAAACTAAATGGCGCTATAGTGTGACCGCAAACAAAAGAGCCTCGTCCCAGAATAGCTCGCGCATCTCCCCCCACACCACCCAGCTGTAACAGACAAACAGAGCTGGTAGCTGGCACCCCCCCAACCCAATCCATGATGCGCGAGAGGCATGCACAGACGACGATACACTGTGGAACCTGTGGACAGTTAGAAAATTTTACTACTAACAGAGATACAAAAGTGGGCGGTAGGTATAAAAAGGTTGACTACCCCTGACTATACAGCTTCACAGTGCTTTACAGCCCTCTCTAAGCAGTTTACAGCATCAGCCTCTTGCCTCCAACAATCTGAGTCCTCAATTTACCGACCTGGTAAAGGATGGAAGTAGGGGTGAAATGCTTCCGGTTCGGACCAGATTGGCCGATCCAGAAACGATGGCGGAGGGTGTTTTGGAGAACCGGTAGCAAAAATCCCTGGCCCCTGCCCCCACCCATGTCCACCAAATCCACCCAGTCTCCCACTTGCCGGTTCTTTTAAAAAATGCTTTTAAAAGGTTTAAAAAAAAAAGGCTCTGACGATCACAGCTGAGCTGCGTGTTCGTCAGAGCCTTTTTTTTTTTTTACTTTTAAAAGCATTTTTCTACAACCTATTCGGCCGAATAGGTTGTTAAAAAAAAAGTTTTTAAAAGTAAAAAAAAAGATCATGAGCCACAGATGATCACACACCTCTGTGAGCTGATCTACTTAGCCCATGCCTCCTTTTCGGTTGCACTGCATGCACGCATTTCGCATTTGGTACGTGGTACTCACTGTGCATGCAGGGGCGCAGCGCGCAAGTGCAGCCAGCAAACCGGTAGTAAACCGGTTCAGATTTCACCACTGGATGGAAGGCTGAGTCAACCTTGAGCCTGGTGAGATTCGAACTGCCAAACTGCAGGCAGCCGGCATTCAGAGGAAGTAGCCTGCAGTACTGTATTCTGCCCTGAGTCCCTTGGGAGATAGGGCGGTATATAAATACGATTAAATAAATAAATAAATAAATAAATTCTAACCACTGTGCCACCACCGCTCTCTCAGTTGTGGAGCACTCACAACTTCTGGTGGCAAGCTGTTCCACTAGTTAATTGTCCTCATTGTTAGGAAGTTTCTTCTTAATTCCAGGTTGCTTCTCCCCTCGATTAGTTTCCATCCGTTGCTTCTTGTCCTGCCTTCTGGTGCTTTGGAAAATGGGTTGACCCCCTCCAGTTTGTGGCAGCCCTTCAAATAAAAGGAATAAATAAAGGGCCTCTGGTGGCTCAGACTGCTAAGACAGTCTGTTAGTAACACAGCTGCTTGCAATTACTGCAGGTTTTAGTCCCACCAGGCCCAAGGTTGACTCAGCCTTCCATCCTTTATAAGGTAGGTAAAATGAGGACCCAGATTGTTGGGGGCAATAAAAGTCGACTTTGTATATAATATACAAATGGATGAAGAGTATTGCTTAACACTGTGTAAGCCGCCCTGAGTCTTCGGAGAAGGGCGGGATATAAATGCAAATAAAATAAAAAAAGGGAATGCAGCGGACGTAAAGCAAATGTGGTGAGTGTAAATCAAATGCGATGGTCATTAAATGATTCAATGGTTCACTATGGGTGCACTTTTTCCGAAAACTCAAAAGTGTCAGTTTTTGACAAACCATCATAAAAAAGGGTCATGTAACTGTGGGATGCTGGAAATGGCCATAGACGCAGTTGGGTTTCCTTTTCCACTGTGTGTCATGTATGTTCTCTTCTATCACAGGGTAGGTACACTTAAAAATATAACAACGGAAACAAAGTTATGGAAATGCAGGTACAATACCAATATATCCATCAGAAAACCAGGATTGGCCACAGATAAGCGGTCAGTCTCTGCTCAGATGCTTACGTAGATTTACTACTATATACAGATGGTAGCAAGATCATCAAAAGAATAGAAGAAGAATAGAATTTTTTATTGGCCAAGTGTGATTGGACACACAAGGAATTTGTCTTGGTGCATGTGCTCTCAGTGTACATAAAAGAAAAGAGAAATTTGTCAAGAATCATAAGGTACAACACTTAATGATAGTCATAGAATAGAATAGAATAGAATAGAATAGAATAGAATAGAATAGAATAGAATAGAATAGAATAGAATAGAATAGAATTTTTTATTGGCCAAGTGTGATTGGACACACAAGGAATTTGTCTTGGTGCATATGCTCTCAGTGTACGTAAAAGAAAAGATACATTCATCAAGGTACAACATTTACAATACAATTGATGGTCAATATATCAATATAAATCATAAGGATTACCAGCAACAAAGTTACAGTCATACAGTCATAAGTGGAAAGAGATTGGTGATGGGAACGATGAGAAGATTAATAGTAGTGCAGATTTAGTAAATAGTTTGACAATGTTGAGGGAATTATTTGTTTAGCAGAGTGATGGCCTTCGGGAAAAAATTGTTCTTGTGTCTAGTTGTTCTGGTGTGCAGTGCTCTATAGCGTTGTTTTGAGAGTAGGAGTTGAAACAGTTTATGTCCTGGATGTGAGGGATCTGTAAATATTTTCACAGCCCTCTTCTTCTTCTTCTTTTTTTTTTTATTGAAAAAGTTTTACAACAAAAACTTCCCGGAGCAAACACAAGGTATAGTTCAATAAACAAACAGTCATACATTAAATTTTTAAAATCTAACACAATTATAATCCTTCTCTCTCACATAACCTGACTTCTTCCATTAAAATCAAAAACAACGTCCTTCATTCAAAGGCAATTTGAAATTTCTTAATCTGATATCTACTTTGAATATAATCAATCCAATTCTTCCATTCGTTTAGATATTTTTCTTGAGTAGTGTCTTTCAAGAAGGCTGAGATTTTAGCCATCTCAGCCAAATTGGAAACTTTCAATATCCATTCTTCTATTATGGGTAATTCTTTTTTCTTCCAATATTGTCCAATCAACAGTCTTGCTGCTGTTATTAAGTTCAAAATCAATTTAGTCTCAATCACTGTACAGCCCTCTTCTTGATTCGTGCAGTATACAGGTCCTCAATGGAAGGCAGGTTGGTAGCAATTATTTTTTCTGCAGTTCTAATTATCCTCTGAAGTCTGTGTTTTTCTTGTTGGGTTGCAGAACCGAACCAGACAGTTAAAGAGGTGCAAATGACAGACTCAATAATTCCTCTGTAGAACTGAATCAGCAGCTCCTTGGGCAGTTTGAGCTTACTGAGTTGGCGCAGAAAGAACATTCTTTGTTGTCCTTTTTTGATGATGTTTTTAATGTTAGCTGTCCATTTTAGATCTTGCGATATGATAGAACCTAGAAATTTGAAGGTTTCTACTGTTGATACTGTGTTGTCTAGTATTGTGAGAGGTGGAAGTATGGAAGGGTTTCTCCGAAAGTCTACCACCATTTCTATGGTTTTGAGTGTGTTCAGTTCCAGATTGTTTCGGTTGCACCACAAGGTTAGTTATTCGACCTCTCGTCTATATGCGGATTCATCATTGTCTCAAATGAGACCAATCACTGTTGTGTCATCTGTGAACTTCAGTTTGCAAATGAGGCAAATAAATGAATAATATGTCAAATGATCGCAATATGGTGGGAAGATCTGGGTCTGCACATATCCTTGTGTAGTCTTAATATTATTTATTTATTTATTTTGTCAAATACACATTAAATAATATATATAAGTATAAGCATGAATTGAATACATAAAATGTATACAACTAAAGGGAACATTAGGACAGGGGCAGTGGGCATGCTGGTGCTCTTATGCATGCCCCTTATAAATATGCCAATTTATATCTCTAGATTTATATTTAAAAAGTAACATGAGTAAAAAAAAATAATCTCAGTTAGGAAGATTGAGCGATTGGTGTGCTAATTAATCTAAGGATTCTGGTGGCTATTTCTGTGGATTGATTACCTTTTGCTATGATCAAGTGAATAGGATTAATGAGTGGTTTTAAGATTAGATTAGATTAGATTAGATTAGATTAGTAAATAGTTAAGGCATTAGGTTAGAAACCAGGAGACTGGGAGTTCTAGTCCCGCTGTAGACATGAAGGATGGCTGGGAATCTTTGGACCAATCAGGAGGAGATGGTGAGTTCTAGTGCCACTTAGGGAGGAAAGCTGGCTGGGTGACTTTTGGCCAAAGTCTCTGCCCAACCCACCTCACAGGACTGTTGTTGTGGGGAAAATAGAAGAAGGAAAGAGTATTAGATATTTATTTTATTTATTTATTTTGTCAAACACAACAATATATATAAGTATAAGCATGAAATAACCACACAAATTGAATACAACCAAAGGGAACATTAGGACAGGAACGGTAGGCACTCTGTTGCTCTTATGCACGCCCCTTACAGACCTCTTAGGAATGGGGTGAGGTCAACAGGAGACAGTCTTAGGTTAAAATTTTGGGGATTTTGGGATGAGACCACAGAGTCAAGTAGTGCATTCCAGGCATTAACAACTCTGTTACTGAAGTCATATTTTCTACAATCAAGTTTGGAGCAGTTCACTTTAAGTGTAAATCTATTGTGTGCTCGTGTATTGTTGTGGTTGAAGCTGAAGTAGTCTTTGACAGGAAGGACATTGTAGCAGATGATTTTATGAGTTATGCTCAGGTCATGCCAAAGGCGGCATAGTTCTAAATTTTCTAAATCCAGGATTTCAAGTCTGGTGGCATAAGGTATTATGTTGTGATCAGAGGAGTGGAGGACTCTTCTTGTAAAATATTTCTGGACACGCTCAATTGTATTAAT
This sequence comes from Ahaetulla prasina, assembly GCF_028640845.1. Taxonomy (NCBI): domain Eukaryota; kingdom Metazoa; phylum Chordata; class Lepidosauria; order Squamata; family Colubridae; genus Ahaetulla; species Ahaetulla prasina. The sequence goes on from NC_080541.1 coordinate 219,970,418, forward strand.
GTCCGAAATGAAGTGTGGGTTCCAGACAAGCAAGCTGTAATCGAGAATTGGTCTAGCAAATGTTTTGTATGCTCTGGTTAGTAGGGTAATCTTTCCGGAGAAGAAGCTACACAAGATTATGTTTACAACCCTTAATGCCTTTTTGGCAATATAGTTGCAGTGGACTTTGGCACTTAGATCATTTGATATGAAAACGCCAAGGTCTTTGACGGGGTGAGGGTCATCTACAAGGTAATGTCCATCAAGCTTGTATTTAGTGTTCTGATTCTTTTTTCCAATGTGTAAGACAGAGCATTTGTTGATTGAGATTCGGAGTTGCCAAATTTTTGACCATTCCGACACAAAGTCAAGGTATTTTTGAAGGGTAGCAGCATTGTTGGTAGTGTTAAATAGTTTATGTTTGCCACCTTGAGTTATTTATAAAAATAATAAAGGCAGGAAATAGATGATAGACAGATGGATAGATGGATAGATGGATGGATGGATGGATAGATAGATAGATGATAGATGATAGATAGATAGATAGATAGATAGATAGATAGATAGATAGATAGATAGATAGATAGATGATAGATAGATGATAGATAGATAGATAGATAGATAGATAGATAGATAGATAGTTAGATAGATGATAGATAGATAGATAGATAGATAGATAGATAGATGATAGATAGATAGATAGATAGATAGATAGATAGATAGATAGATAGATAGATAGATAGATAGATGATAGATGGATGGATGGATGGATGGATGGATGGATAGATAGATAGATAGATAGATAGATAGATAGATAGATAGATAGATAGATAGATAGATAGATCAGGGGTATCAAACTCAAGGCCTGGGGCCGGATCTGGCCTTTAGGGTGCTTAGATCTGGCCCACGGGGCCACCCTGGAAACAGCTAATGACTGGCCCACCGTGCCTCTGCCAGCGACAATGGGCCACCCCTCCCATTTTTGCAGGCAGAGGATTGCAGGAGGCCATTGTAGCAGAGCGCTCGGGCCACCACAGGAACCCCTGGCATGAGTAACGTTGTGTTGGCCATGCCCACCCTGGCCACGCCCACCTTGACTCCATGAGGTCAAACACAACCCTGATGCGGCCCTCAATGAAGTCAAGTTTGAAACCTCTGAGATAGATAGATAGATAGATAGATAGATAGATAGATAGATAGATAGATAGATAGATAGATAGATAGATAGAAGAGAGAGAGAGAAAAATGAGAGAGAGAGAGAGAGAGAGAGAGAGAGAGAGGAGAGAGATGAAAGATGATAGATAGATAGACAGCACCTAGCCTGATGATGACGAATGGGATTTCGTCGAAACGTCGCCAAGACACTTCCAATTTTACGCGGGAGAAAACCCGAATAACCAAAGACCTACATATATATATATATATATATATATAAACAAACAAATAAATGAATAAATAAAATAAGTGATCCTAGATAGCATTGTAGGAAGAGAGCTGAAATAGCCCTCAATGTGAAAAATCAGTGTCTGATTACACCTCCTCTTTTTAATAAAACCCAATTTTATTAAAAAGAGTAAACTTTCCACCTTCTGATAAATCGATTCATGGTTTATCAAGCTGGTGTCAACTCTTGGTGAACACACAGATGGTCTCCTGGCTGATCTGTCTCTCACCTGTTCTGATGAATAAGATGTTCTGATAGATGAGAAGCAGTTTCTTCTGACCCTTCCTTTGCTCTCACACGGCCGGCATTCTCTCCCCCTCAAGTAGCAATTTAGAACTGAGATTAACCTCCGGCTGTAGCCTCCTGCCACCCGCTTAGCTTTCCTTCAAGTTGTTCTTTCTGTCATTTGGAAAACACCCGGCGATGTCAAGCTGAACTAGCATTGCTCCCCATCTCAAAATTACATTTCTACTTACATTGTCAGATGTTCTCTCTAAGGCGATAGATCACTGCTTTATATGTGCATTAAGGGATTGGTTCACAAAAAGCACAGCCAAACAGAGGGAAAAGTTCATTTAAGCATGAGGGCTTTTTTTTAAATGCAAAATCAAGAACGTGCATCCGAATACAAAGATTTGCTGATAAATATTTCTCTGCAAAGGAAATCAACTCTGACTGTTCTTTAGAACATGGGGTCCATAACCAGTGATGGGTTTCACATATTCTTACCACCAGTTTGGCGCTCGTACGCATGCTTGCTTTGCGCCGTACCATCTGTGCATGCGCCTGGCCTTCTATCCATGCACCCAGCCTTCCATCCATGTGTCTGACCTTCCACATATGCACCCAGTCTTCCATCCATGCGCTCGGCCTTCTGTCCATGCTCCCAGCCTTCCACATATGTGCCTGGCATTCCACACATGCGCCCGGCCTTCCATCCATGCACCTGGCCTTCCATCCATGTACCCAGCCTTCCATCCATGTGCCCGGCTTTCTGTCCATGCGTCCGGTCTTCCACATATGTGCCTGGCATTCCATGCATGCATCCGGCCTTCCATCCATGCAGCCGACCTTCAGTCCATGCGCCCAGCCTTCCGTCCATGCACCCAGCCTTCCATCCATGTGCCCGGCTTTCTGTCCATGCGTCCGGTCTTCCACATATGTGCCTGGCATTCCATGCATGCATCCGGCCTTCCATCCATGCAGCCGACCTTCAGTCCATGCGCCCAGCCTTCCGTCCATGTACCCAGCCTTCCATCCATGTGCCCGGCCTTCCATCCATGCACCTGGCCTTCCATCCATGCACCCAGCCTTCCATCCATGTGCCCGGCTTTCTGTCCATGCGTCCGGTCTTCCACATATGTGCCTGGCATTCCATGCATGCATCCGGCCTTCCATCCATGCAGCCGGCCTTCAGTCCATGCACCCAGCCTTCCGTCCATGCACCCAGCCTTCCATCCATGTGCCCGGCCTTCCATCCATGTGCTCGGCCTTCAGTCCATGTGCCCGGGCTTCCATCCATGCACCTGGCCTTCCATGTATGCGCCCAGCCTTCCACGCATGCACCTGGCCTTCCACGCATGCGCCCGGCCTCAAAAACATGGCTAAATGGATGGCTTTAGGCCGGGGTGGGTGGGCGGGCACACCTGCAGTCATCGCTTCGCCTGAACCAGTACAAACCAGCTGAATACCACCTCTGTCCGTAACCCCTGGGCTGCAGATCACTACTGGGCCATGAGCCATTCAAAACTGGGCAACGGAAAGGGTGGGCGAGCACGCGTACATGTACATGCATCCTCTCTTGCTTTGCGGACTGGTGGGGGTGGTTGAGAGGGGATGGTTGCACATGAACAGTGGGCAAGCGGGCATCCATGCATGCTTCATTTATGGGAGGGGTGGGCCCACCGCTTTTACAAATGGAGCTGCGTGCGCACAAGCATGCTTGCTAGTCACTCGCATGGAACTGTTTCTCCTTCCCCACCTGTCCATAAAGCCGGAAAGGTTGGGGAACTGTACTTTGGAAGGACTGAAGCTGAAGTCCAAATACTTTGGCCACCAAATGAGAAGAGAGGACTCCTTGGAAAAGACCCCCATGTTGGGGAAGATGGAAGGCAAAAGGGGAAGGGGACAGCAGAGGATGAGATGATTAGATAGTGTCATCAATGCAATGAACATGGATTTGGGCAAACTGCAGGAGACAGGTCTAGGAGAACTCACCACAGCCAACATGCCATGGCCAACCCACTGTGGCCAACTCCCCACCACCAACTCACCGCAGGACAACTCTCTATGGCCAACTCATCATGGCATAGCTCACTGCAGGACAATTCAGTGCTCTATTAATCATTTCATTCGGTTTGTTTTATTATTGGTGATTATGTTTTTGTAGAAATTATTGTAACTCTAGTATTTCTCGATTGATGTTATTTTATTATTATTGACCACAGTTCCTTTGAAATTAATTTAACTTTTATATTGGTTGAATGATCCTGTGGTGAGTTGTTCCGTGGTGAGTTAGCCATGGCAATTGAACCCTCTGCAAGTTGGCCAAGGCGACTTGGCCATGGCAAGTTGGCCATGGCAAGTTGGCCATGGCAAGTTGGCCATGATAAATTGGACATGGAGAGTTGACCATGGTGAGTTGGCCATAGTGAGTTAGCCATGATGAGTTGGCCTTGGTGACTTAGCTGTGGCGAGTTGGCCTTGGCAAGTTGACCATGGTGAGTTGGCTGTAGTGAGTTGGTCATGGTGAGTTGGCCGTAGTGAGTTGGCTGTGGCGAGTTGGTTGTGGTGATTTGGCAATGACTAGTTGGCCATGGTGAGTTGGCTGTGTAAGTTGGCCATGGTGCGTTGGCCCATTCTGCCAGGAGACAGTGGAGGAAGTGGGGCCTGGTATGCTTTAGTTCATGGGATCATGAAGAGTCAGATACAAGGGAGTGACTGAACAACAACAAATAGCAAATTTCTCTGCTATTTTCCAAACAAAACTCACATTACTGGAGACAGAGATAATTATGGTTGGTTGCACAGTTAGCCGGATGCTTAGACTGGATTTGGCATTTTTATCCACATATTGAGTCCTTCCCAAGGACCTGGGATAGGTAGACATTGTTGTTTGATGGTGTTAAAGATATCATTGCAGGATGACGGCTGTTCCAAGTAAATCTGCCTGTTAAAATTGACTGATGGTGATTTTATCAATGCCGATGGTGTTCAACTGCTGCTCCAGATGTTTTAGAATTGGACCCAAAGCGCCTATTATTATTGTTACTAAGTCATCAACATTAACTTCGGAGGCCAAAAGATACACTGAAAATATGGCAACAAAGCTTATTATGTTTTTCAACTTCTGGATGTAATGGTTTCAAATCTGTGTTTTAGAGATATTCACAGGGATTAAATTATTAAGGCCACTATGACCTTAAAATGTCTAGTCAAGGTTATTTGATCCCCGTAGCCATTCAGCCAAAAACACATATTCACTTTTACAGTAGACAATAAATCTATTAGTAAAACACAAAAAGAATTAAGAAAATCGAATTTCAAAAGGTATTATACAGCTATTTAATGGGTGATAAAGCTAATCATTACATTCTTTTATCGAAACTTCTTTTATTAACTCGATTTGATTTCAAAAGCAAAGGTATTAAAACACGCTGAAGGCGGTTATACAGACTTACAGCCATTCATTTCGTGACCGTTAGAAGTTACAAGGGCACTGAAAACAGTGACTTACCACCGTTTTTCACACTTACGACTGCTGCAGCATCTCCATTTGTCATGTGATCGAAATTCAGACACTTAGAAACTGGCATGTACTTATGACGGTTGCAATGTCCCGGGGTCATGTGATCATCTTTTGCAACCTTCTAACAAGGAAGGCGTCAGGTGTGTCTCCGTTCAAAATGCAAGAAAGAAAAACCCCAACTCCGTGTTTGTAGAGAAAGGTACTTTTACTGAGCATGAACTGATAGCAACGAAAAGAGAGCAAGATCTGAGGCAAGAGGCGTGAAAATTACCTATTGAAAGTATTCCCAAATCCCTCCCCGCAAGGACCCTGGCTCTACGTCCAATCCCCAGCTCCCTAAGGTGTCATGTGAGTTGCATCTTCAGATGGTCCCACCCATCTGGTATGCCAGAACGGCTGACCTTGACTGGCTATCAACAAGTCCATTCAGCTGCACCGAAGACGATGAGAATATTCCTACCTTTTCCTCTCTTTTGGTCACATCATGTTGTGCCTCGTTCGCCCCCCTCTCCACAGCCGGGCCCCTCTCATCTCCTGTTATCTCAGCCAGAGACGGATAATGAAGACGAACGGCCTGGCATGACTCCAGCCCCCAGTCCTGGCACCATGCCCGGACAGACCGAGCAAGACGAATGGCCTGGCATGCCTTCAGCCCCCAGTCCTGGCACCATGCCCGGACAAACTGAGCAAATAAACCCCTCCCCCACAGCATGTGAACATGAAGAGCCTGAAGCCAGTCACGAGCTGGAATTGCCAGCAGCTGGAGGGTGGATGGATCCACGCTTCCGGAGAATGGAGAGGCAACGTCAGCAAAAGGAAGGGAGGGGCAGGCCTGGATAAGTGCTGAGTCATGGAGCCACACCCCATGGCCTATATAAAGGATCTGCTTTCTGGCATTCTTTGAGTAAGGCAAAGTCTAATTTGGATTGCTGAAGTCACATCTTGGACTCCTGTCTGCCCTGAGAACTCTGACAGAACTTTGGCAAAGCTGCAGAGGCTTTGCAGCCACGCTTGATACGGACTTTCCCGACCCGGCCGTCAGAGGAGGAGTGGGACACGACACATCATGAGACATCTCCACCAGCTCACTTCCCCCTCCCAAATACCTATACATGCCCCCCCCCACGTTACTATGACAGCTGATAGCAAGCAAGCAACATAGAGGCTGACAATGAGGAAGCTGTTGTGACCGAGGCCCAAGTAGTGATTACCAAACACAGTTAGTCCTGAACAAACTTATTTTATTAAAACAGCTGAGAATTAATCCTTTCTCAGCTTAGTCCAAAAAAATTCTTCCTAAACAATCATTCAGCCTTATCACCTACCCTTGTTGTCTTTGGCAAGCTGCCAAAGGCTTTCCTTGGCAAAAACTCCACAAACTTCAAGGAGCAATGGAATAGAATTGCTGCTCTTTTAAGCCTTATGGGAGTAGCCAATCATATTCTAGCCTTACTCCTGAGTTATCCTTTTTGCTTCAGCTGCTCTTGCCTTCTGGCAACTCTTCGCATGCATGCACTAGGAACAGGCTCCTCCTGTTCCTCTGTCTCTCTGCTGTCCGTCTCTGGAAGCTCTGGAGTCTGTGCATCGCTCCCAGATGGCCTTGGCCCCATCTCTGCCTCCGATGCAGAGCCCTCGTCTGGCCTTCCCCTGATTCCAGGACTGGCCCATTGTCCTCCTCAGCCTCCTCACTGTCCAACTCTGCTGCTAGGTCCGCAGGCTGCTGGAAGACCACAACAGAAACAAGATTCACTTAACAACTGTGTTATTAACTTAACAACCACAGTCATTCACTTAACAACTGTGGCAAGAAAGGTCATAAATTGGGGGAAAACTCACTTAACAACTGTCTTGTTTGGCAATGGAAATTTGGGGTCCATTTGTGGTCATAAGTTTAGGACCACCTATATGATGCTGATCTTACAGCTCCCTATAAGGTTACATTAGCTAGACTTCAGAGCTTGAATTTTGATAGCCAAAAACTATCTATCATTGATCTCACCCCATTCCTAAGAGGTCTGTAAGGGGCGTGCATAAGAGCACAAACGTGCCTACCGTTCCTGTCCTATTGTTTCCTTTCCAATTAATATAGTAATTACATACTCATACTCATATATATGCTTATATATTGTATAATAATTTCATGCTTATGCTTATATATACTGTGTGACTAAATAAATAAATAAATCTTATGTCCAGTTTTGGTCACCACAACGTAAGAAAGATACTGAGGAGTTGTAAGGAACGCAAAGAAGTCAAAAATGGGGGCGAAAGATTTGGAGGCTAAATCTTATGAAAGTTGATTAAAATGACATTTAGCTTGAGGAAGAAAAGATCAAGGGGAAGCAGACTTCCAATTTTATTTTTTATTTATTTTATTTATTTATTTATTTTGTCACAACAATATACATAAGCATCACACAAAAAGATTATATAGTATATAAACATATATATGAAGAAATGTAAAGAAGTATATATATATTTGTTTTCTGAGGTTTTCGCGGGTGTTTGTATGTAGGTCTTTGGTTATTCGGGTTTTCTCCCGCGTAAAATTTGAAGTGTCTTGGCGACGTTTCGACGAAATCCCATTCGTAATCATCAGGCTAGGTGCTTACAGCTTCCTATTTGTAGGAGAAATTTATGATCGCTGCTCTTTCCTCCTTTTTCTTTCCTTTCCTCCAACCCCACCATCCAATTAGAGCACAGCCAAACTCCCAACCAATCAGAACACACCTCCACCCAATCAGAACACAGCCAAGCTCCCAACCAATCAGTTCAAACCCCCACTGGCAGTTAAAAGGAGGAAACAGCAGCGATCATACATTTCTCCTACAAATAGGAAGCTGTAAGCACCTATATATATATAAAAAAAGAAAAACAATAGGACAGGAACGGTAGGCACGTTTGTGCGCTTATGCACGCCCCTTATGGTCCCCTTAGGAATGGGGTGAGGTCAATAGTAGAAAGTTTTTGGTTAAAGCTTTTAGGATTATGGGAAGAGACCACAGAGTCAGGTAAAGTGTTCCAAGCACTGATGATTCTGTTACAGAAGTCATATTTTCTGCAATCTAGATTAAAGCGGTTAACATTAAGTTTAAATCTATTGGTTGCTCTTGTATTATTGCAATTAAAGCTGAAGTAGTCTTTAACAGGAAGGACATTGCAATAGATGATTCTATTATAGTGAAGGTTTTTATCGTTTTTATCGTTTTATATATTATATATATTTATAGTTTTTATAGTTTTTATAGTGAAGATTATTCTATTATAGTGAAGGTTTGTCCCAGGAAAAAAACCTGTGTGAATTTATTCTCTATAGTGCCTGAGGGTATGACAAGAATTGTGTCACAGAAAGATCCAACTCAAAATAAGGAGGAATCTCCTGTCTATGAGAGCTATTTAAGCTATTAAACACTCATTTCCTGGTGGTCTATAGAGATCCTCGGTCATCCAGGTCATCCAGGTTGTCCCAAAGCAGAGGTGGTATTAAGCTGGCTTGGACCGGTTCACTCGAACCAGTAGCAGAAATTGCTACCCGCCCTGGCTCCATGCCACCTATTTAGGCACGTTTTTGATACCGGAGCATGCGTGGAAGTTGTGCGTGTCAGCAAAGCGCATGCACGGAAGGCCCCGCATGTGCGTAGACATGCACAAGCTCACATTTGCGAACCGGTACGGAAAGTACGTGAATACTATTCTTGTTCCCAAAGGTGCTTTTTTTCAAGAGGCAACTGGACATTCTTTGTTTTTCCTTGAAGATGTTTCACTTCTCATTCAAGAAACTTCTTCAGTTCTGGCTGAATGGAGGGGTGATGTAAGGATTTATATTCCTTGCAGTCATCTGATCATTAGCGCTCTTTCTTTTTTTTCTTTTTCTTTTTTTGAATTTTTTTTAAATTTATTTTTAAGCATAGAAAAAAAACCCTCATCAAATCAATTTCATTACAACGTGCTGCATTATACCTTTGATGAAGGTATTTTTTTTCCTTTTTTCTTTTTCTTTTCTTTTATGTACACTGAGAGCATATGCACTAAAACAAATTCCTTGTGTGTCCAATCAAACTTGGCCAATAAATTCTATTCTAAATTCTATTCTAATCTTCTTGCTCTCTAATTTCAAATGTTAACTTAATCATCTCTGCACATTCCAACATTTCTCTAATTATTTCATCTTGTGAAGGTAACTTTTCATTTTTCCAATTTTTTGCAAATACAATCCTAGCTGCTGTAATGATATTCACAATCAAATATTTTATATCTCTAATATATATCTCAGGTATAATTCCCAACAGAAAGACTTCTGGCTTAAAGTCAATATGTTTTTTGATCGTTTTTTCCAACCGCGTGTGTATTTTAGTCCAGTATCTTTTCGCTTCGACGCATGTCCACCATATGTGGTAGTATGATCCAGGTGTCTGATAGAATAGAATAGAATATTTTAATTTATAGACCGCCCTTCTCCCCAAGGATTCAGGGCGGTGTACAGCCAGGATAAAATACAGGAAAAAACAACACATACAAAGCTAAAAACAACCCTTAAAAAACTTATTCAATATGGCTACTTTAGATAAAATATTTCCCTATAAAATTTACAAAAAATTTAAAACCCATAAAATCAATTTGATAATTTTAAAATTTAAGCGAGTCCAGCAAGACGAAATAAGTAGGTTTTAAGTTCGCGGCGGAAGGTCCTAAGGTCAGGTAGTTGTCGAAGTCCAGGGGGAAGCTGATGACATTTCCAGCATTTTTCAAATTCGTCTTTGAACATTCTAGCAATTCTTGTTGGGGGTAAATGCCACCTGTAAAACATCTTATACAAATTCTCTTTGAATGCTGTAGACATCATCATTTTATAGTTACATATCCACAATTTCTGCCAGGCCTCTAAATCTATCCCATGACCAAAATTTCTCCCCCAAGCAATCATTGTCTCTTTAACTTGTTCTTCCTCTAATTTCACCTCTAGTAAGTATCCATACAGTTTCTTTATCAGGTTGTCATCTGAACCTGTTAAATTTGATGAGCGCTCTTTCTGAGAGTCTCAGAGGCCACTTGGAACTCTACCTGTGCCCTAAGGGTCACCTAAATAGAGTAAGTGGGTGTGGGATCTTTTTGGAATTGCTGAAAGAACTGTGTTTCTAAGGAGTTACGGATGGTCCACCACTTGTACTGTTGTGAGAAACAATCCAATCCAACATGTAGATATTTAGACACAGACACAGAATAACAGAGTTGGATGTTGGAGGTCATCTAGTCCAACCCGCTGCTCAAGCAAAAAAAACTATACTATTTCAGACAAAGGGTTGTTCAATCTCTTCTTGAAAGCCTCCAGTGATGGGGCACCTATAATTTCTGAAGACAAGCCGTTCCACCGATTAATTGTTCTCACCATTAGGAAATTTCTCCTTAGTTTGTTTGATTAATTTCCCTCCATTGCTTCTTGTCCTGCCTTCAGGTACTTTGGAGCAGGGGTCTCCAACCTTGATCCCTTTAAGACTGGTGGACTTCAACTCCCAGAGTCCCTCAGCCAGCAAAGCTGGCTGAGGAACTCTGGGAGTTGAAGTCCACCAGTCTTAAAGGGACCAAGGTTGGAGACCCCTGCTTTGGAGAATAGGTGGATTCTTCTTCTTTCTGGTAGTCCCTGACACAATAGAACACTGCTATCATGTCACCCCTACTCCTTCTTTTCACTAGACTAGACATACCTAATTCCTGCAAACATTCTTCGTATGTTTTAGCCTCCAGCCCGCTATTCATCTTTGTTGCTCTTCTCTGTACTGTTTTCAGAGTCTCAACAACTTTTTTGTATTGTGATGACCAAAGCTGGATGCAGGTGTGCCATCTGGTGTGGTCATACTAAAGGTTTTGTAAAGTGGCAGTACTACTTCACGTGATCTTAATTCTATCTCTCTATTATTATTATTTTATTTTTATTACAATTTTCTTTTTTCATAACAATTGTACATATTCAACAGAACCATGACATTATTGTATATTTCGGATCTGCCTTTCATATAATTTCTATAAACGTTATATACATCTAATCATCAATAGCCTTATATATATATATATATTATTTTCTATTTCTATTGTTTGTCCATGTGTACCAATTTTCCCAGACCGCGTAGTATTCTGAATCTTCTTTTTCTTGTAATTCTATGGTAAGCCAATCCATTTCTGTGCAATCATATACTTTTTGGATAATCAGACTCTCTGGTGGTATGTTACTGAGTTTTTAATATTGCGCGAACGCAATCCTTGCCGCTCTTAGAATGTGCAAAATCAAATATCTTGGGTTTTTTTATCAAGTTTTATCTTAAGCATTCCCAAGAGAAATGTTTCTGGGTTCAGTTCAGTTTGACATTTTGTTATATTCTGTAACCATCCCTGTATCTTAACCCAGTACTTTTTCACTTCGGGGCACATCCACCAGACATGGAAGCAGGTACCTTGATGTTGATTACATTTCCAGCACTTTGGACTTAGATTCGTTCTATCCCTCTATTAATGCAGTATAGGGTTGCCTTCAGAGCTGCTATTCAGCTGGTTCGCGTGAACTGGTAGCAGCGACTGCTACCCACCCTGACGTAATACTGTCCTATTTAGCCATGTTCTCAAGGCCGGGTGCCAGTGACGAAATCCAACATTTGTTACTACCAGTTCTGTGGGCATGGCTTTGTAGGCGTGGTGTGGCTTGGTGGGCATGCCAGGGGAAGGATACTGCAAAATTTCCATTCCCTCCTCACTCCTGGAGGAAGGATATTGCAAAATCTCCATTCCAACTCCACTCTGGGGCCAGCCAGAGGTGGTATTTGCCAGTTCTCCGAACTAATCAAAATTTCTGCTACCAGTTCTCCAGAACCTGTCAGAACCGGCTGGATTTCACCCCTGCCAGGCGCATGTGTGGAAGGCATGAGCAGGCATGTGGCGAACCGGTGGTAAGAATATGTGAAACCCACCACTTGTTGCCTTGGCTTTTTTTGGCTCCTGCCACACACTATTTACTCATATTTAAGTGATTGTCCATTTGCACTCCAAGATCCCACTCATAGTTACTGCCACTGAGCCAAGTTTCACCTAATCGGTACCTGTACAGTTGGTTTTTCTTGCCTAAGTGTAAAACCTGTATTTTTGCAATAGGGACCTGTATGTCACCTGCTGTTGTGACCCAGGTTCCTGGACTCAGACTCCTGGAGGAGGAGGATTCAGAGAGTGAGGAGGAGGAGCTGGCAAGGCCTGCTTCCCCTGGGCCCTCTCCCTCCCTGGCACCGACCCAGGAGGAGGAGGAGGGGCTGGCAAGGCCTGATTCCCCCGGGCCTTCTTCTGATTTGGCAACGCCCCAAGAACAATCTTGGCTTGATGCAAGACTGCGCAGATGTGACTGGCGCGCGCAGCAGAGGAAGCTTTGGGACTGGCTCAGGAAATGATGAGTCATGGAGCGACACCCACAGAGAATAAAAGCAAGAGGCGGAGCTTCTTGGCTTTTTATGTTGGATAAAGGAGTGAATTTGCGCGGGCAAACTGTTTCATGGGTGGAAGAATCTGTTCGTGAGTGACTCTTGCTTTATCTATAATTTTCTAGTTATCTTCAGAGATTTGGGCAAGCGCGTGGGGAGACGTGGCCAGAACATCTCTGTGCCAGAAGGAATCCAGCCAAGTGTAAATAAACTGGAAGAAGGCCTTTGACTGACTTTTTGTTGGGAGTATTGGGAGGGGGAAACAGAACACCTGCAATATCTACAGGGCCATCTTTCCCAACCAAATTTGTGATGTGCCGTGAAATCGATGGGAGGAGAGGAACCAAAAAAACTTGCCACCGATGACATGTCTTCTGCCGTGTCCCACTCCTCCGCTGACGGCCGGGTCAGGGAAATCCGAATCAGGCTTGCCTCTGCAGCTCTGCCCAAAGTCCTAGCAAAGTCCTCAGAGCAGGCAGGAGACCAGTAAGTGACTTCAGCAAGATAAGTTCGACTTTTGCCTGACTCAGAGACTGCCAGAAAGCAGATCCTTTATATAGGCCATGGGGTGTGGCTCCATGACTCAGCACTCATTAAGGCCTGCCCCTCCCTTCCTTCTGTTGCCTCCGCCTATCCAATCTTCTGATGCGAGGGTCACTCCAATCAGCTGTTGGTAATAAACCCTCCTCAGACTCACATGCTGTGGAGGAGGGGGAGGGGTCTAGCTGCTCCGTTTGCCTGGGCATGGAGTCAGGGCTGGGGCCGGGAGGTGCTCCTTCTTCTGCAGTTTGTCTGGACATGGAGCCAGGACTGGGGCCGGGAGGCATATATTCCTCCGTGTTCGGGAGCAGATAAGAAGGCCCCGGCTGCTCTGAGGGCGGGCAAGACACAACATCTTCTTGGTGGCATCACTCAACCTTTGCAAAGCCCTGACACCCGATCTTGAGAATGTTCTCCAACTTTCATTGTTCTGCAGGATATAGGAGAGCTGCTAAGGCTGCCTAGATTAATTAGATCAGCTCTAATTCTGCATTCCTGTTTTCCTTTTGACTATTAATCACTTTGAGCCCTTTGCTGAAGTGGGAGGTCTATAGCTGGACAGGTGAATGAAGAAATATGGTAGCCGAAGTCCTGGCAAATTAGTGCTACATTTTCAATTATAGGCTTGAATAAATTTACAAATTAATCACTCCCCTTTCCCCTGCAAAGTGACGTTTTTTTTAAAGCAATTCATTATGATTTTTCCCACAAGCAGGAGGCTGCCCAATCAATCTACATTATCATCCCACCACTGTGGTTCTCATGTCCCCCCCACATGTTAAAATGTGGTCCCCGAGCATTAATAAATGCTTTTCTGGTGATTCTTCCCATTCTTTGGTTGCAGGCTTGCACGGGGATCAATTAATTACAAGCACCGCTGCAATTGGGCTCACACTCTTTTCGACAATATGCGTAATTTCCACAATATTTCCACTCTGTATTTGACTACAGAGACACTGATGATAGATGTATAGAAAGTATAGAAAGATACAAAGATAATGTACTGTAAATAGATGAGAGATACTGTAGCAGACAGAAACTGGAAAGAGAGAGAGAGAGAGAGAGAGAGAGAGAGAGAGAGAGAGAGAGAGAATGTACATAGATAGAATAGAATAACAGAGTTGGAAGGGACCTTGGAGGTCTTCTAGTCCAACCCACTGCTTAGGCAGGAAACCCTACTCCACTTCAGACAAATGGTTATTTAATCTCTTCTTAAAAACTTCCAGTGTTGGAGCATTTGCAACTTCTGGAGGCAAGTTGTTCCACTGATTAATTGTTCTGTCAGGAAATTTCTCCTTATAATATATAATATAATATAGAAAGAGAGAGGGAAGTAAAAGCTATATAAAAAACTGTAGAAAAGAGAAAGATTTAAAGCCCATGATATTTATTTGATTATTTTATTAAAATATTTTGATAGGGGGAAAAAAGCTATAGAAAAAACTGTACAAGATAATAGATTACGGACTTCCGGGTGGCTCCATCTCTTCGCTGAGCCCTAATTAAAGGGGCTCCGCACTGAACATCGTAAAAGCCAGGAAAAGCCGGCTTTAATCTTTTTCTCTGGATGAAAGAGGAAAGATAAGAGCGCAGGAATGTTGGTAGACCTCCCCAGAGGCTTTGTTTTAATTAAGCAGAGCTTCGAAGGGTCGATGGGTCCCATAAATATTTCTGCCATCTCCGACTTCAGTGCGTGTCTGCAAAAGCAGGAAAAGAAGAAGGTGTCCATCTCTGCTAATTGTCTTATCTTTATGGATCTCTTTAAGCAGACGGAATGAGTGCAAGCGGACGATTATTGGATTGCAAGTATTTTTGATTTCCTGACTTCTACTTTCTAAAAAAGAGAATTTTTTTTTCCCTTTGTTCTAATTGACTCTAAGATGGCGCCTGAACGGGAGTGAAAATGACGAATGGAATTTTAAACAGTCTGTGCAACTAAGAAGATAAGAAATGTTATGTGTGGATTTTAATGAAGTGAACTGAGCTCTCCTATACTTAAAGGGAAGAGAAGTTTCTAGACTTATATTTTGTGAATTTTAAACGGAAATGGCTACTAAACCACCTAAGACTGGGGGCAGAAGGGGTTCTGAACCAGCTTTAGAAGATCTGATTAAAGAGCAAGGGAAAGTGTCTGAAGAAAGGTTTAAGGAGATTATGGATAATAATGAGAAAATAAGAGAAGAAATAAAAGAGAATAATAAAAAAATAAGAGAAGATATCTTAATGGCTTTTCAAGGTTTGGCAAAAGACTGGAGGTGGTGGAGGAGGAGGTGCAAGAAATTGTTCAGTCAAATCAACAAATAGAAAATAGAATGGGGGAATGCAAATCAAATTGGATAAAATGAAGATCAAGTGGTGGTGATGCAGTATAGAATGATGGAAGGAGCTCTGAGAATTAGAGGTTTGAATGAAGACAAAGGGGAAGATTTAAAAAAAATTTTATCAGAAGCTCTGGCTGAATTTATTGAACTTGATCCACAAGAGGTTGCTTATCAAATTGACAAAATTTATAGAGTTAATTCTTGGATTGCTAGGCAAAAGAAACTTCCTAGAGACATTGTGGTTTATTTTTTGAAAAGAACAGTGAGGAATCAAATTTTGCAAGTTGCTTTTCAGAAAAACTTGAAAATAGGGGAACAGGAGTTGAAGGTTTTGAAAGAGATCCCTCCCAAGATGTTAAGGGATAGAAAAGACTTTACATTTTTTACACAAGAACTTAAGAAATACCAGATTCAATTTAGATGGGAGGTTCCAGTTGGCTTGACAGTGTATTATCAGGGAAGAAGATATCGTATTGACACAGTGCTTAAGGCCAAAGATTTTCTTTCTACAGTGCTGAAATTTGAAATAGAAATAATAGAAAAAAGAATTCAAGAGACTCAAATGGGTGTGGAAGCTGAGGTGATTCCAGTGATGTTACCATCAGAGGAACAACCACAAGAACAAAGACTGACGAGGGGAGCCCTTAAGCGTAAAGAAAAGGAGCAACAAACTCAAAGTAAAGTTCAGGACTCTGCTACAGAAGCGGTGGGAGGAGCACGGCCGAAGATACGGGAGGACGATCTTCAGTTGATTGCCCAAAGGCTTCAGCAGCCCAGTAATGGCAAATAAAATCTTGACTTGGAATGTCAATGGTTTGAACTCAGCTCAGAAGGCAACAAAAATATTTCATTATTTGAAACAATTTAAAATGATGTTATTTGCTTACAAAAGCATATTAAATTATCAGATCAAAAGTACCTAATAAACTCAAAGTTAGGTAAACATTTTGTTGCTTCAGCTTTGGAGAAAAAACATGGCATAGTGGTTTATTTGAGAAAAGATATACCAGCCAAGTTAATAGAGGCAGATATTTATGGAAGATATATTGCTATTGAACTTACAATAGAAACAAAAAGGACTCTCTTGCTTGGTATATATGCACCAGCAACAAGAAAAATTTTATAGAATGTTATATGATAAGTTGACCCTATGGGATTATAAATCGTGTATTATATTGGGAGATTGGAATGGAGTAATAGATACACGAAAGGACAAGAGAACTTCTTCCAAGAAGATACCTGCACATGCAAAGCTGCCTAAATCCTTTTTTGATATGATAGAAGATTTTGAGTTAAGAGATGTATGGAGACTGCGGAATTTGGAGGAAAGAGACTATACTTTTTCTCTGATAGGCATCAATCCTTCTCACGTATTGATTTTATTTTAATTTCTAATGATTTGCTTTTAGGGTGAAGAAAACTAAGATATTTCCAAGATGTTTGTCTGATCATAGTCCTGTTTGGATGGAATTGCAATATGGAAAAGAGGGTAGAAGAACTTGGAGATTAAATGAAAATTTGTTTAGATATCAGGATAATGTAAATCAATGTAAAAAGCAGATGAAAGAATTTTTTGATTATAATTTGAATAATGAAACATCGATAGAAATGGTTTGGGACTGCAGTAAAGCTTTTATGAGAGGTGTATTAATATATCTTAATAATAGACAGAGAAATAAGCAACAAAGACAGCGTAGGTATTTAGAAGAGGAAATTTATAAGAAACAACAATTATTAATACATAACCCACATGATCAAAAACTTAAAGATGCAATAAAGTTACTACAGAATCAATTTAATATGATAATGGCTGATCAGGTGGCAACAAATATACAATATGCCAAACATAATACTTTTGTAATGCAAATAGACCTGGTAGGTGGTTAGCATACACTTTAAGGAAAAGACAAAACAACGTACTATAGAAAAATAGAATATAAAGGTAAAGAGATATCAACAGGATAAAATTAAAAAGCTTTTTAGAATATTATACAAATTTATATCTTAAAGATAATATATTGAATAGGGATATTGATAAATATTTGAAGGAATATAAGGTTAAAATTTAACTTTAGAACAAACGGATGAATTGAATCGGCCTATAACCTCGGAAGAAATTATTTTGGTAATTAAACAATTAAAAATGGGGAAAACTCCTGCTACGGATGGGCTTACAGTTAGTTATTATAGGAATTTACAGGATGAGATGATAGGTCCACTTAAGGAATTATTTAATCAGATACAACTAGGAGAATTCCCCTCATGGAGAACCTCTTTTATTTCATTGATACCAAAGAGGAACAGGATTGTTCTAAACCTGGGAATTATAGGCCAATCTCACTTTTAAATAATGATTATAAGATTTTTGTTAAAATAATAGCTAATAGATTAATGTTGATTCTGCAGCGAAGAATTCATAATGATCAATCTGGATTTATAAAAGGGAGACAGATGAGGAATAATGTTAGGCAGATTGTTAATTTACTGGAGTACTTAGAAAAGAAAAATTTTATTCCAGCAGCATTTATTTTCTCGATGCAGAGAAAGCTTTTGATCGATTGCATTGGGATTTTTTATTTAAATTAATAGAAAAGATGCAATTTGGAGATGGTTTTTTAAGAATAATTAGGGCAATTTATGGAGAGCAAACAGCACAGATTATAATCAATGGTAGCTTAACAGAACCTTTTAAGATTGCGAAAGGAACAAGACAGGGATGTCCTTTATCACCATTATTGTTTATTTTAACTCTAGAACCATTATTGGATAAAATACGAAGTAAAGGAGATAGAGGATTTAGAGTTAGACAGTATGAATATAAGTTAAGAGCTTTTGCAGATGATTTGGTGATTACTTTAACAAACCCTATAAATTCTAGTAAATCCTTGTTGGAAATAATTGATCAATATGGGAATGTCTCAGGGTTTAAGGTAAATCAGAAAAGACAAAAGTGATAATAAAAATATGGCCAGACAACAGAAAGAAAAACTAGAGGAAGTAACAGGATTTGAAATTGTAAAGAAGGTTAAGTATTTAGGGTTTATATTACGTCATCAAATGTGAAATTGTATAAGAATAACTATGAGGTTTTATGGCAAAAGTTCAGAAGGAGTTGATTGTTTGGAAAAATTGCAATTATCTTTGCTGGGGAGAATTGCTGCTATTAAAATGAATGTTTTACCTAGATTTTATTCCTCTTTCAGATGATACCAATAATTAAGAAAGATAAGAATCTTGAGGAATGGCAGAAGGAATTAACAAATTTATATGGGAAGGTAAAAAGCTAGGGTTAAAATGAAAATAATTCAAGATTCTCGGAAAGGGAGGTTTAAAATGCCTAATTTTAAATTATATTATGAAGCAGCTGCTCTCTGCAATAAGTGATTGGTTTAATTTAACAGAGGACAGAATTTTGAATATAGAAGGTTATGATTTGTTATATGGATGGCATGCATATTTAATTTATGACAAAAAAGTGGATAAGGCCTTTAAAAATCATGTGCTAAGAAATGCCCTTCTGCGTGTTTGGAAAAAATACTCTTATAAACTAAATTATAAGGTTCCTATATGGGCATGTCCTAGACATACAGTAGAAAATATAAACATAGAACAGAATCAGGAAATGATTACATATAAAGATCTTTTGTATACTGAAAGAGGTAATTTGCAGTTAAAATCTCTGCAAGTATTAAGAGAGGAAGGGAAAAATTATACTTGGTTTCAATATGAGCAATTACATGCTAGATGGAAGGGAGATCAAAAAATTGGTATAGAGCAGAACGAGGGAAATTTGGTAAAGCAAATTAGAAATCAGTCTCAGGAGCATATAAAGAGATTGTATAATGTGTTACTTGAAATAGATTCTGAAAGGGACTTGGTAAAGGACTGTATGATAAAGTGGGCACAAAATTTTCAGGAGCCAATATTATTGGAAACGTGGGAAAAATTTGGGTTAGAAATGTTAAATTCATGAGCACAGAATCTGAGGGAAAATTTTTATAAAATGTTTTATAGATGGCACCTAGATCCTAAAAAATTATCGTGTATGTATCCAGAAATGCAAGCAAAATGTTGGAGATGTAATTGTGATGACGCTACATATTTTCACATTTGGTGGACTTGTAAGGACATAAAGGCCTTTTGGATAAAAATTTGGTGGATTTTACAAAATGTTTTGAAAAAGAAGATAAAAGTTCCTGCCGCAATTTTTCTTGTTGGGAATTATTACGGACTGTACAGTAATTGAGACTAAATTGATTTTAAATCTAATAACAGCAGCAAGATTACTAATAGGACAATATTGGAAGAAAAAAGAAGTATCTACAATAGGAGAATGGATATTGAAAGTTGCCAATTTGGCTGAGATGGCGAAGATATCAGCCTTTTTGAAAGACAATACATAAGAAAGATACTTAAAGGAATGGAAAAATGGATTGACTATATTCAACGTAGATATCAGACTAAGAGTTATCAGACTGTTTTGAATGATTATGATGTATTATGTTTGATTGCTTTGGGGGGAAGTTAGGAATTGATGATTGTAGGGGTATAATTAAGTTGGGACGAAAATTTTTTAGCATATGTTTGTTTTATTTTTAACTATACCTTGTGCCCGTTCCGGGAAGTCGGGGGGGGGGAGGGGGGAGGAGGGGGGGAAAGGGGAAAAAAAATTTGTAAAACTTTTTGAATAAAAAAAAAAAAGATAACAAGGGATGAGAGGAGAGACTTTGATATCCAGAGTTAAAAGACACACTCTGTGTGTATGTGTGTGTGTGTGTGTGTGTGTGTGTGTGTGTTAGAAGATGGATAGATGGAGAGAGAAAGATAGATAGATGATAGATAAGAGAGAGAGAGAAGAGTAAAAGAGATTGATGGTGGCAAATAAATCTGATATAGATGATAGATATAGAAGATAGATAGATAGATAGATAATAAGAGATCTTGTAGATGAAAACTATGGAAACAGACATAATAGAGAGAGACATACAGAGAGACAAAGAGAGGGAGGGAGGGAGAGAGAGACTGGACTTAGATAATATAGATTGATAAATGAAAAATATAGTTCATGTTTTGGCATTTAAACTGAAGAAATGGAGGAAAAAATTGCTCTGGTTCAGTTTGGCTCAAAAAATATTCACCACTATATCAGCTCAATAATCAGCAGATTCCGGAGGCCTATGAAAGGCTTCCTATTCTCTTGGGCCTGGTCCAGAGCGGTTCTGCATGGAGACTGGAGAGAGAGGAAAGGAGGGAGGGAGGGAGGAGAGAGAGAGAGAGAGAGACTTTTACACCCAGCGCTGGAGATTTAGCCACTGTCTCCTTTTCGCTTTCACATTTAAATGTTCTTCATCAGACATCAAACCCCAAGTTCTCAGAAGTAGCTGCAGGAGAGACGGCACATAAGGACTTTGTGGTGGTGGTGGGTGATTTGATTTGGGTTTTCAGGTGGGGGGAAGGAAGGAAGGAAGGAAGGAAGGAAGGAAGGAAGGAAGGAAGGAAGGAAGGAAGGAAGGAAGGAAGGTCCCAAAGGTGCTTTTTCAAGAGGCAACTGGACGTTCTGGTTTTTTCTTTGAAGACATTTCGCTTCTCATCCAAGAAGCTTCTTCAGTTCTGACTGGAGGGTGGGGAATGGAAGGATTTATACTCCTTGCAGACAGCTGGTCGTTTGCATTCTTGTAGAGAGTCCTTGAGGCCACCTGGAGGTTTATCTGTGTCCTGAGGGTGGCCTGAGTGGTGCAAATGGGTGTGGAGTTCTTGGAACTGCTGAAAGGAGTGTGTTGTAGATTGGAGACAGGTGATGACATCTCCCTCCCCCTCTGTTGAGAGAGGGCTGCTCAGTTTGGACACAGATGGCCTCTTGGAGCCCTCTTTCAAAAATTGGAGGGTTTTAAGAAGAGATTCACGAGATGACATGAGTGACATGAAGATGGCCGTGCCCACCCTGGCTAGGCCATCCCAGCGCCCCGTAGTGTCAGGCCTGGAAACCATACTAGACTTTAGGGTTCCAGACGCTGAGGGGAAGAAGTGGGGTTGAGAGGTATGGTAACATTCTTCAAGCGGTCAAGGTCAGATGGTGTCACATCTGCAGGAGGAGTGGCGGGAAGATATTCGAATGAACTGGGAGAACGTGGGACCATGTGACCAGCAAAGGGGTCAGGGGGGTGGGACTCTTGGGGTTTGTATAACTGGGGAAAGAATCCGGAAGTTCAGTTTTGGAATTTCACTCATCGTGTGCCAGTTTCCTCATGCTAGTAAAGAACTCTGAAAGACAATGGCTTCTGAGTTTTTTTTATGCAGAAGAGGTTTTTCTGGAACCGTGACACGTAGTCAAACACAACCCAGATGCGGCCTGCAATGAAATCGAGTTTGACACCCCTGACACGGGTGCGTGAAATCCAGCAGGTTCTGACAGGGTCTGGAGAACTGGTAGCGGAAATTTTGAGCGGTTCAGAGAACTGCAAAAGGCCACCAACTGGAGGCTGGGGATTTGCAGTATCTTTCAAATGAGGAGATGAATTGTGTAGTATCCTTCATGAGTGGGAGGGAATGCATTTTCTATCTTTCCCCAGAGTGGAGGAATTTTTTGATGATCCTTTCCCCAGGAGTGGGAGGAATGTTTTGAGTATCCTTCCCCTGCCATGCCAACCAAACCATGCACACCAAGCTACACCAAGCCATGCCCACAGAACCGGTAGTTAAAAAAAATTGGATTTCACCACTGCCCTGACTTAGTTGATAAAACAAAGGGAGAGGGATCCTAACACCTTCCTGGAAAATAAAAGCAAAAACCCACTTGTATAAGACAACATTATTTCTCCAGCTATGATGGTCTTTCCATTCCCCCAAAAATATCTGGCAAAGCCTCCCCCCTCAAACCTATTGGAGTTTTTAACTGAACCTTAAAACCGGTCTTTTCCGCTCGCTGATTCTTCTCTTCCAGCTGAGCCTGATGTGAATGTTTGCAAACATCAGAAAAGGTAGGAAGGCGAGAAGGATTTGGGCATGTAGATGTGAATTCTTCATCTGGGCAGCATAAATCTTTCATCAAAGGCAAGATCATGTGATGCCGTGGCAGAAAAGAAAGGAAACTCACCTTTATTTTCAGCATTTCTCAGGAATAACTGAGCGGTCCTTGGTGCACTCTGAGTTTGCTTGTTTTCTTGCAGGTCTTTCATTACCCAAACTAGGTGACAGCATCAGTGTTACCGGCTAGCCCTGATGATGTTACCTTGTTCAATGAAAAATTGTTGTTTTGGTGCAGCCTGCAGGCCTGAGACAGAGAGTGAGGAGGACATGACCAGTCCTGAGTCAGGAGAAGGCCCAGAAATCTGTATTTCAGATTTGGGGCCAAGGCCATCTGGGCAGAAAAACAGAAAAGCTTCAGAGACAGACAGCAGAGAGACAGAGGAATAGGAGGAGCCTGTTCCTAGTGCACGCATGTGAAGAGTTGCCAGAAGGCAAGAGCAGCTGAAGCAAAAAGGACAACTCAGGAGTAAGGCCAGAAGATGATTGGCCATTCCCATAAGGCTTAAAAGAGCAGCAAATTATTGTTCTTTTGTAAAAAGCAACGTTGATTTCCATGCTTCTTGTCAGCGTCTCTTGAACTTTGTAGGGTTTTAGCCAAGAAAAGCCTTTGGCAGGTTGTCAAAGACAACAAAGGTTGGTGATAAGGCTGAGGGACTGGTTATTAAAAATATTGTTTTGGACGAAGCTGAGAATGGATTAATTCTGCTGTTTTAATAAAATAAGTTTGTCGAGGGCTGAATTGTGTTTAGTAATCACTACTCGGGCCTTGGTCACAACACATCTGCAAGAAAACCACCAAGCTCAGAGAACACCAAGGACCCTAGGTGGGATTCAAATAATTTAACAACTGGTTCTCTCCCCTAATGATTTCTTCCAACAACCAGTTCACCAAACGGCTCAGAGAGTTAACAACCGGTTCTCCTGAAGTGGTGCGAACTGGCTGAATCCCACCACTGCCTAGGATCCACCTCTTCCTCCTCCTCCTTCCCCTCCTCCTCCTCTCTGAAAACCTCTCTTCCCTTCTAGCCCTGATGATGTTACCTAGCTGGGTAATGAAACATCTGCAAGAAAACAGACAAGCTTAGAGACCACCAAGGAACCTCTCATATCAATCCTGAGCTACAAATATTTTCCTTTATTGGCCTCAGGAATAACCAATCCATGCTGTTTTGCACCAGATGGTAATCTAAGGGCCGGATCAAAATTAAATACATCTCCTGAGTTTGCTGCTTTAGATAGGTAGTCGTCAATTTATGACCACAATGGAGCCCAAAATTTCTGTTGTTAAGCGAGACATCTGTTGTGTTTTGCCCCATTTTATGACCTTATTTTACATAATTCTGCAGATCATAAAGATGGGACCCCTTCTGCAGGAGAAGAAGAGAATGTCAGCAAAAAATGGGGAGTTCAGTTTTGGTTTGTCTAAAGTATTTCCAAAATAAACTTCTGCACTTTACATCATGTCAGAGGTGGGTTTCAGCAGGTCCTGACCAGTTCTGGAGAACCAGTAGCGGAAATTTTGAGTAGTTTGGAGAACCGGTAGTAAAAATTCTGACTGGCCCCGCCCCCATCTATTCTCTGCCTCCCACGTCCCAGCTGATGGGGAGGAAATGGGGATTTTGCAGTATCCTTCCCCTGCCAAGCCCACCAGGTCACATCCACAGAACCAGTAGTAAAAAATTTTGAAACCCATCACTGTTTCAAACCATTCATATTCGCAACCACGACCTCAACTGGTGGTGGGGAATTCCATGGTTGGACTCCATTCTTACCTGAACGGGTTCTTCCTGAATTAGAATAGAATAGAATAGAATAGAATAGAATTTATTGGCCAAGTGTGATTGGACACACAAGGAATTTGTCTTGGTGCATATGCTCTCAGTGTACATAAAAGAAAAGATTTGTTCATCAAGGTACAACATTTACAAGGGGTGTGAGGGGGAGATCTAGAATAGAATAGAATAGAATTTTATTGGCCAAGTGTGATTGGACACACAAGGAATTTGTCTTGGTGCATATGCTCTCAGTGTACATAAAAGAAAAGATACGTTCATCAAGGTACAACATTTATAACACATAGGATTAATATCCTATGGTTGACCTTGTTTTCCAATATTGTAAAAAAAAAAAAAGGGGGTGGAGAGAAAAATGCTCACTCCGCATTAGCTACGTGAAATGCACTTTTAGAATAGAATAGAATAGAATTTTATTGGCCAAGTGTGATTGGACACACAAGGAATTTGTCTTGGTGCATATGCTCTCAGTGTACATAAAAGAAAAGATACGTTCATCAAGGTACAACATTTACAACACAATTGATGATCAATATATCAATATAAATCATAAGGATTGCCAGCAACAAGTTATAGTCATACAGTCATAAGTGGAAGGAGATTGGTGATGGGAGCTATGAAACGATTAATAGTAGTGCAGATTCAGTAAATAGTCTGACAGTGTTGAGGGAATTATTTGTTTAGCAGAGTGATGGCCTTCGAAAAACTGTTCTTGTGTCTAGTTGTTCTGGTGTGCAGTGCTCTATAGCTGCTTTTGAGGGTAGGAGTTGAAACAGTTTATGTCCAGGATGCGAGGGATCTGCAAATATTTTCACGGCCCTCTTCTTGATTCGTGCAGTATACAGGTCCTCAATGGAAGGCAAGTTGGTAGCAATTATTTTTCTGCAGTTCTAATTATCCTCTGAAGTCTGTGTTTTTCTTGTTGGGTTGCAGAACCGAACCAGACAGTTATAGAGGTGCAAATGACAGACTCAATAATTCCTCTGTAGAAATGGATCAGCAGCTCCTTGGGCAGTTTGAGCTTACTGAGTTGGCGCAGAAAGAACATTCTTTGTTGTCCTTTTTAATGATGTTTTGATGTTAGCTGTCCATTTGAGATCTTGCGATATGATAGAACCCAGAAATTTGAAGGTTTCTACTGTTGATACTGTGTTGGCATTGTGAGAGGTGTTAATTTTGTCTTCATATGCTCTCAGTGACAAGGAATTTGTCTTGGTGCATATGCTCAGTGTACATAAAAGAAAAGATACGCTCATCAAGGTACAACATTTATAACACATAGGATTAATATCCTATGGTTGATTTGTTTTCCAACATGGAGAGAAAATGCTATGCATTAGCTACGTGAAATGCACTTTTAGAGATCTGGATCATAGCTCGTCTTCTCACTCTTTGTTCAAACTTTAAGAAGCCACAATGGATTTGGTCCCATAGCTGTCGGTGGACAATTGAGAAGGGCGTGACCAAGGTGAAGCAATGCTGTTGTGATGGATCAGACAATCTGTTTTGGAAAAGCATTTCCTTGGAGGGCTGCGTAGAAGGTTTCCGAGGCAGAATTGAGCTTTTAGCATGTTTTGTTCCCAACAGTCTTTTCTGTGATTTCTATTTTGCTTCCAGAGTGGCTGCTCTGTCTTTCCTAAAATGGTTTTAAAAAGACAATCAAAGAATATGAACAGATAATTGAAGCATGCTTCTAGAGTCCTTTGATCAAATTCTAGATAGATTATTAGATAGATAGATAGATAGATAGATAGATAGATAGATAGATAGATAGATAGATAGATAGATAATGGGTGGATAGATAGATAGATAGATTTATTTATTTATTTATTTATTTATTTATTTATTTATTTATTTATTTATTTATTTAATCATATTTATATACCGCCCTATCTCCCAAGGGACTCAGGGCGGTTTACAGGCACTAAAAACAGATAAATAGAATATAAATACAATATAAAACATTTAAAAAACTTATTCTAAAGCCCGTCCAATTAAAAATAGAAATAAAACCCAATTTAAAACCCAAAATTTAAAATCTAGCTCAGTCCTGCATAATTAAATAAGTATGTTTTAAGCCCGGCGAAGGTCGAAGGTCCGAGGGCTGGGAAGTCCGGGATCGTTCCAGAGGGTGGGAGCCCCACAGAGAAGGCCCTTCCCTGGGCGTCGCCAGAGCACATTGCCTCGCTGACGGCACCCTGAGGAGACCTCTCTGTGAGGCGCTGCAGGCGGTGGGAGGTATTCGGTCGCAGTAGGCGGTCCCAGAATAACCCGCCCAATGCCATGGAGCGCTTTAAAGGTGGTCACCAACCTTGAAGCGCACCCGAAGGCCACAGGAAGCCAGTGCAGTCTGCGAGGATAGGTGTCATGGGAGCCACGAGGGCTCCATCTATCACCGCGCAGCTGCATTCTGACTAACTGTAGCCTCCGGATGCCCCTCAAGGGGAGCCCCATGTAGAGAGCATTGCAGTAATCCAGGCGAGACGTCACGAAAAGCGTGAGTAACCGTGATAGGCATCCCGTCCAGAAAGGGCGAACTGGCGTACCAGGCGAACCTAGAACGCCTTCCTGGAGACGGCCACAAATGCTCTTCTAGAGACAGCCGCTCATCCAGGAGGACGCCTGTTATGGACCTCTCCATCGGGGCCAATGACTCGCCACCGATGTTCAGCCGCTGATTTAGCTGACTGTACCGGGATGCCGGCATCCACAGCCACTCTGTCTTGGGGATTGAGCTTGAGCCTGTTTCTCCCATCCAGACCCAGACGGCCTCCAGACACCGGGACAGCACTGATAGCTTCGCTGGGGTGGTTCGCAGAAAGTACAGCTGAGTATCATCCGATACAGCTGATACTTCACAATCAAACCACTGATGATCTCACCCAGCGGTTTCATGTAGATGTTAAACAGAAGGGCGAGAGAATCGACCCCTGCGGCACCCCACAAGTGAGGCGCCTCGGGGCGACCTCTGCCCCTGTCAACACCGACTGCGACCGGTCGGAGAGATAGGAGGAGAACCACCGATAAACGGTGCCTCCCACTCCCAATCAACCGGCGCAGGATACCATGGTCGATGGTATCGAAAGCCGCTGAGAGGTCTAATAGGACCAGGGCAGAGGAACAACCTCATCCCTGGCCCTCCAGAGATCATCTACCAACGCGACCAAAGCCGTCTCCGTGCTGTAACCGGGTCGGAAACCGACTGGAACGGGTCTAGATAGACAGTTTCATCCAGGTGCAAGGAAGCTGATATGCCACCATATTTCTACAACCTTCGCCAGCGAAGGTTGAGACCGGACGATAATTACCTAAAACAGCCGGGTCCAGGAAGGCTTCTTAGGAGGCCTCACCACCGCCTCTTTCAAGGCGGCCGGAAGACACCTCCACCAAAGAAGCGATCGAATCGCCTGAGCCAGCCTCGTGTCACCTCCCGAGTGGCCAGCACCAGCCAGGAGGGCACGGGTCCAGTAAACACGTGGTGGCATTCAACCTACCCAGCAACCTGTCCATGTCCTCGGAGCCACAGGGTCAAACTCATCCCAAAATAATGTCGCCAAGACCACCCTCGAGCGCCTCACCCATCACCGCAATCTTGGTCCAGACATCAAGCTGAGAGATATCGTATAGATAACTGTAAACTCTCAGTGTCCCTGCAGGGTCATCGCCCCTGATGAAGGAGGAGAGTCACCCAAACAGGGCGGCGCGGTTATCTGCCGATGCAATGAGGGAGGAGGCCTTCCACTGAAAGCATGGCAGTCCGCTTCAGTCCATTTATTGAACTAGCTATGCTCTTTCCAAGACCGCTGGTTACATTTTCAAGTTCATCTCAATGGCCCGGAACCATCCTCCTACTAGCCCAAGCTTTGACCTGTTATATTGGTACATCCATCATGTTTACCATGCAGTTCCATGTAGTTTTATCTCACCACCTGGCAAATATATGTCTACAGCCTCCAACAATACCATTTAATGGGTGGATAGATAGATAGATAGATAGATAGATAGATAGATAGATAGATAGATAGATAGATAGATAGATAGATAGATAGATAATGGGTGGATAGATAGATAGATAGATAGATAGATAGATAGATAGATAGATAGATAGATAGATAGATAGATAATGGGTGGATAGATAGATAGATAGATAGATAGATAGATAGATAGATAGATAGATAGATAGATGATAGATAGATAGATAGATAGATAGATAGATAGATAGATAAGAGAGAGAGAGAGAAGAGTAAAAGAGATTGATGGGCGGCAAATAAATCTGATATAGATGATAGATATAGACAGATGATATAGGTAGGTAGGTACCCTGTATCTCCCAAAATAAGACATCCCCTGATAATAAGCCCAATCGGGTTTTTGAGCACATGGCAATAAGGCCAAGCACTTATTTCAGGGTTCAAAAAAGTATAAGACAGGGTCTTATTTTGGGGAAAACATAGTAGGTAGGTAGATAGGTAGGTAGGTAGGTAGGTAGGTAGGTAGGTAGGTAGGTAGGTAGATAGATAGATAGATAGATAGATAGATAGATAGATAGATAGATAGATAGATAGATAGATAGATAGATAGATAGATAGATGTGTACGTATGTGAGAGAGAGAGAGGGAGGGAGGGAGGGAGGGAGATAGAGAGAGAGGGAGACAATAAAAGAAAAAGTGAGCAAAGAAAAAAAAGAAAAAAATTCAGGAGTGATTTCTGATCTTTGCAGCAATTACAAACATAAGTTAGCTCTATTTCTTACCTTCCCCAATGGTATAATTCCTGCCTTCCTCTATACATCTCTTTTTAATCAGTAAAATCCTGAAATCAGCTGTTTTCTGTTTTCAGCAAAAAAAAAAGGTTTTCCATTCCTTTCCAAACGTTATTATTGTTCCTTCTTTAACCAAACAAGACAATATAGCCATTTCTGCAAGCTGTGCTACCTTCACAATCCATTATAGCTGTTTCTATATTCTTCCAAGTTACAGCAAAATAACCTCACCGTATATAAAACCAAACATCTATGAGTTTTTTTCCCTATGCATAAGTCCTAGCTAAAAAAAAAAAATCTGGTTTCACCATTGTTAATTTTTAAAGCTCTCTGCATCATCATATGTATTTGGGTCCAACGTTTTTATTGTTATTTTTTATTTTTGGTTTTTCGCACGTCCACCGTCTTTGGTAAAGTGTCCTTTCTTGTTTTCCACATTTCCAGCAGGGATTAGAAATACTTTTATACATCTAAAATAGTTAATCTGATGTCAATATAGCCCTACTTAGCACATTTAATTGGGGAACAATCTCAGATTGGATTGGATTAATTGTATTCAATCAATCAACAATTGAAAAGAGATTATAGCAGTGGTGAAATTCAAATTTCTTTACTACTGGTTCTGTGGGCATGGCTTTGTGGGCGTGATGAGGCTTGTGGGCATGGTAGGAAAAGGATACTACAAAATCCCCATTCTCTCCTCACTCCTGGGGGAAGAATATTGCAAAATCTCCATTCCCACCCCACTCCAAGCGGAGGATACTGCAAAATCCCCATTCCCTCCCCAGTCCAGGGGAAGGATACTACAAAATCCCCACTCCCTCCTCACTCCTGGGGGAAGGATATTGCTAAATCTCCATTCCCACCTCACTCCAGGGGAAGGATACTGCAAAATCCCCATTCCCTCCTCACTCCTGGGGGAAGGATATTGCAAAATCTCCATTCCATCCCCACTCTGGAGCTAGCCAGAGGTGGTATTTGCCGGTTGTCTGAACTGCTCAAAATTTCCGGTACCGGTTCTCCAGAACCTGTCAGAAACCTGCTGAATTTCACCCCTGGATTATAGTAAAAAACAAACAAACATGGATTTTTGATCCAGGACCAATCAGGGATAAATTTGGAGATGATTTCGAATTATTAAGATGCCATGATAAATTTTCTACGAGTTGATTACAATAACAGTTTGTTAACAAGAGGGTTTTTGAATTTTAATTTTGCCTTTTTAAAATTATTATTAATATTTTGATTACTTCTATACTTTTATTTTTTTATAAATAAAATATATATATATATAATTATATATAATTATATAAAATTATATAAAATTATAATTATATTTATACCTTTGGTGGGAAGGTAACAGCGTTCCGTGCGCCTTTGGCATTGAATCATGCCGGCCACGTGACCATGGAGACGTCTTCGGACAGCACTGGCTCTTGGGCTTTGAAGTGGAGATGAGCACCGCCCCCTAGAGTCAGGAACGACTAGCACATATGTGCGAGGGGAATCTTTACCTATACTTTTATTTAATACTTTTATCATTGTTGTTCTTCCTGTTAATTGTTTTGTTTTAGTATATAGTTGACAGGCTAATAATTTATAAACAGTTTTAGTAGTTTAGAATTCTTTTGGCTCTGGTTTCACAAGGGGTGAAAACTAACATAGTTGCACTGTATTAATATGTTAGTCTTTTTTTAAAGACACGTTTTTCTTTTAACCGTGTTTGTCCTGGATTTTTTTTCTTTTGTCCTTTTTTAAATATTACTCTCCTAGTTTCTACCCATTGCTTCTTCCTTCAGGTGCTTTGGAGAAGAGTTTGACTCCCTCTTCTTTGTGGCAACCCCTGAGATATTGGAAGACTGCTATCATGTCTCCCCTAGTCCTTCTTTTCATTAAACTAGACATACCCAGTTCCTGCAACCATTCTTCATAATGTTTTAACCTACTGTCCCCTAATCATCTTTGTTGCTCTTCTCTGTACTCTTTCTAGAGTCTCCACATGTTTTTTGCATCATGGTGATCAAAACTGGAGGCAGTATTCCAAGTGTGCCCTTACCAAGGCATTATAAAGTGGTATTAACTCCATCACATGACCTTTATTCCATCCCTCTGTTTATGCAGCCTAGAACTGCGTTGGCTTTTTTGGCAGCTGCAGCACACTGCTGCAAAAAACATTTTATTTTATATTATTTCATTTCATTTCATTCATTTATTTATTTGTCGAGTACGTATTAGATAATATATCTAAGTATAAGCATGAATTGAATACATAAAATGAATACAATTAAAGGGAACATTAAGACAGGGAGGGTAGGCACGCTGGTGCTCTTATGCACGCCCCTTACAGACCTCCTAGGAATGGGGTGAGGTCAACAGTAGACAGTCTTAGGTTAAAATTAGGGGCCGGTTTAGCTCAGCCTGGTAAGGCCTGTTATTAAGAACACAAAGCCTGCAATTACTGCAGGTTCAAGCCCGGCCCAAGGTTCACTCAGCCTTCCATCCTTTATAAGGTAGGTAAAATGAGGACCCAGATTGTTGGGGGGGCAATAAGTTGACTTTGTAAAAATATACAAATAGAATGAGACTATTGCCTTATGCACTGTAAGCCGCCCTGAGTCTTCGGAGAAGGGCGGGATATAAATGTAAACAAACAAACATGGATTTTTGATCCAGGACCAATCAGGGATAAATTTGGAGATGATTTCGAATTATTAAGATGCCATGATAAATTTTCTACGAGTTGATTACAATAACAGTTTGTTAACAAGAGGGTTTTTGAATTTTAATTTTGCCTTTTTAAAATTATTATTAATATTTTGATTACTTCTATACTTTTATTTTTTTATAAATAAAAAAATTATATATAATTATATATAATTATATAAAATTATATAAAATTATAATTATATTTATACCTTTGGTGGGAAGATAACAGCGTTCCGTGTGCCTTTGGCATTGAATCATGCCGGCCACATGACCACGGAGACGTCTTCGGACAGCGCTGGCTCTTGGGCTTTGAAGCGGAGATGAGCACCGCCCCCTAGAGTCAGGAACGACTAGCACATGTGTGCAAGGAGAATCTTTACCTATACTTTTATTTAATACTTTTATCATTGTTGTTCTTCCTGTTAATTGTTTTTGTTCTTAATATAGTATATAGTTGACAGGCTAACAATTTATAAACAGTTTTAGTAGTTTAGAATTCTTTTGGCTCTGGTTTCACAAGGGGTGAAAACTAACATAGTTGCACTGTATTAATATGTTAGTCTTTTTTTAAAGACACGTTTTTCTTTTAACCGTGTTTGTTCTGGATTTTTTTTCTTTTGTTCTTTTTTAAATATTACTCTCCTAGTTTCTACCCATTGCTTCTACCTTCAGGTGCTTTGGAGAAGAGTTTGACTCCCTCTTCTTTGTGGCAACCCCTGAGATATTGGAAGACTGCTATCATGTCTCCCCTAGTCCTTCTTTTCATTAAACTAGACATACCCAGTTCCTGCAACCATTCTTCATAATGTTTTAACCTACAGTCCCCTAATCATCTTTGTTGCTCTTCTCTGTACTCTTTCTAGAGTCTCCACATCTTTTTTGCATCATGGCGATCAAAACTGGAGGCAGTATTCCAAGTGTGCCCTTACCAAGGCATTATAAAGTGGTATTAACTCCATCACATGACCTTTATTCCATCCCTCTGTTTATGCAGCCTAGAACTGCGTTGGCTTTT
Organism: Ahaetulla prasina; assembly: GCF_028640845.1. NCBI lineage: Eukaryota > Metazoa > Chordata > Lepidosauria > Squamata > Colubridae > Ahaetulla > Ahaetulla prasina. The sequence continues at coordinate 220,003,206 of NC_080541.1, forward strand.
GCTGCACACTGCTGCAAAAAACATTTTATTTTATATTATTTCATTTCATTTCATTCATTTATTTATTTGTCGAGTACGTATTAGATAATATATATAAGTATAAGCATGAATTGAATACATAAAATGAATACAATTAAAGGGAACATTAAGACAGGGAGGGTAGGCACGCTGGTGCTCTTATGCACACCCCTTACAGACCTCCTAGGAATGGGGTGAGGTCAACAGTAGACAGTCTTAGGTTAAAATTTTGGGGTTTTGGGGTTTTGGGATGAAACCACAGAGTCAGGTAGTGAATTCCAGGCCTTAATAACATAACATAACATCAGAGTTGGAAGGGACCTTGGAGGCCTTCTAGTCCAACCCCCTGCCCAGGCAGGAAACCCTACACCATCTCAGTCAGATGGTTATCCAACATTTTCTTAAACATTTCCAGTGTTGGAGCATTCACAACTTCTGAAGGCAAGTCGTTCCACTTATTAATTGTTCTAACTGTCAGGAAATTTCTCCTTAGTTCTAAGTTGCTTCTTTCTTTGATCAGTTTCCACCCATTGCTTCTTGTTCTACCCTCAGGTGCTTTGGAGAACAGCCCGACTCCCTCTTCTTTGTGGCAGCCCCTGAGATATTGGAACACAGCTATCATGTCTCCCCTAGTCCTTCTTTTTGTTAAACTAGACATACCCAGTTCCTGCAACCGTTCTTCATATGTTTTATCCTCCAGTCCCCTAATCATCTTTGTTGCTCTTCTCTGCACTCTTTCTTGAGGCTCCACCTCTTTTTGCATCATGGTGATCAAAACTGGAGGCAGTATTCCAAGTGTGGCCTTACCAAGGCATTATAAAGTGGTATTAACTCCATCACATGACCTTTATTCCATCCTCTGTTTATGCAGCCTAGAACTGCGTTGGCTTTTTAACAGCTGCTGCACACTGCTGGCTCATATCTAAATGGTTATCCACTAGGACTCCAAGATCCCTCTCACAGGTATTACTATTGAGCAAGGTACCACATATACGGTACTGGTGCATTTTGTTTTTTTGGCCTAAATGTAGAACCACTTGACCACTCTGTTGCTGAAGTCATATTTTCCTGCAATCGAGTTTGGAGTTGTTTACCATAAACTTATATCTATTGTGTGCTTGGGTATAGTTGTAAAGCTGAAGTAGTCATTGACAGGTAGGACATTGTAGCAGATGATTTTATGAGCTATGCTTAGGTCAGACTGTCTATCTAATCTATCTATCTATCTATCTATCTATCTATCTATCTATCTATCTATCATTTATCTATCTATCTATCTATCTATCTATCTATCTATCTATCTATCTATCTATCTATCTATCTATCTATCTCATTTATCTACTTACTATTCATATCTTTCTCGGTCTTATTTTCTGAGAAACATGGTATCTAGCTATCATCCATCCATCTACTAGTTTATCATCCATCCATCCATCTACTATCTATCTAGCTATTATCTATCTATCTATCTATCTATCTATCTATCTATCTATCTATCTATCTATCTATCTATCTATCTCATTTATCTACTTACTATTCATATCTTTTTTTCTGAGAAACATGGTATCTAGCTATCATCCATCCATCTACTAGTTTATCATCCATCTACTATCTATCTAGCTATTATCTATCTATCTATCTATCTATCTATCTATCTATCTATCTATCTATCTATCTATCTATCTATCTATCTGCCTGCCTACCTACCTACCTACCTACCTACCCACCCTTCTTCTGTTTTCAAATCTCGGCAAAAGTTTATGCATTGCCAATCCCACGTTCATCATTTGCACACAGCCCCTTTTGACGTTCCCCTTTGTGATGCTGTGTTCCTGGTGCTGTCTGATCGAAAATAAATCAGAAAGAGGTTCTTCATTTCCTTTGCCGTACTTTTAAGGTGGGACTTTCAGATTGAGTTTGCTTGTTTTAACTTCTACGGTCGAGTTTTCGAACCATAATGGATGCCTTGTTTGTTCGTGCTTGCCTTCCAGTCTACACGGTGCCCTTTTCGCTGACCGCACCAAGCCAACCCCAGCTGATTGCAAGCAACAAATTCCCACGAAGCAACGCTCAATCATTTCCATGGTGCTGCCAAGGAAACTGCACGGATGCGTTCAACTGGCTGAGCTCAGTTTGAGGGCATCTGTAATCTACCCTAAATGTGAAAGAATTTCCAATTCACTTGCTTTTCCTTTCAGGGAACATTGGTGATTGAGAAGAGGAGAAAGAAGGAGAGAGAGAGAGAGGGAGGGAGAGAGGGAGAGAGAGAGAGAGAGAGAGATGAGACTAACTTGTGTTGTAAATGTTGTACCTTGATGAACGTATCTTTTCTTTTATGTACACTGAGAGCATATGCACCAAGACAAATTCCTTGTGTGTCCAATCACACTTGGCCAATAAAAAAAATTCTATTCTATTCTATTCTATTCTATTCTATTCTAAAGATTGCATGAAGTCTGCAAATGATGATTTCTAGATGATGTGCATTTCCGGATTTCAAGTCCATTAGCTATTCCATGGTTATATCAATGTTATTTCACTTACAGATTACAAATTACAGATTAATTGGAAGGGACCATGTAGGTCATCTAGTCCAATCCCCCACCCAAACAGGAGACTCTACAACATTTCTGACAGATGGCATGCCAGTCTCTTCTTGAAAGCTTCCAGGGATGAAGCTCCCACAACTTCTGATGGCAACTTCTGTTCCATTGGTTGATTGCTCTCACTGTCAGAAAATTTATCCTTATTTCCAGGTTGAATCTCTCCAGTTTCCATCCATTGTTCCTTGTCTGGCCTTCAGGTGCTTTGGAAAATAGCTTGACCCCCTCCTCTCTATGGCAGCCCCTCAAATACTGGAAGACTGCTATCATGTGTCCCCTGGTCCTTCTTTTCACTAGACTAGCCATGTCCAGTTCCGGCAACCATTCATCGTATGTTTTAGCCTCCAGTCCCCTAATCATCTTGGTTGCTCTTCTCTGCACTCTTTCTAGAGTCTCAACGTCTTTTTTATAGTGTGGTGACCAAAACTGGATGCAGTATTCTAGGTATGGTCTTACTAAGGCTTTATAGACTGATATTAGTAAAACGTCTTTATTCCAAGTTGCGCATTTCACTTTGATTCTCATTTCACTCCTCTTAGTTAGCTGATGTAATCTTGCTTCTCTCTTCTTGGAAGACGTACCAATTTTATTGTTTGACCTGATATAGGACTCCCTAGGTCTTAGGATAGAGAATAATAGGATTGGAAGGGAACTTGGAGGTCTTCTAGTCCAACCCCTGCTCAAGCATTCTGGACAAATGACTGTCCAGTCTCTTCTTGAAAATCTTCAGTGATGGAGCACCCACAACTTCTGAAGGCAAGCCATTCCACTGATAAATTGCTTTCATTGTCAGGAGATTACTTGAGCTTCCACCAATTACTTCTCAGGTGCTTTGGAGAATAGGTCGATCCCCTCTTCCCTGTGACAGCCCCTCAAGTACTGGAAGACAGTTATCATGTCACTCCTAGACTTTCTTTTCATTAGTCGATACATATCTAGTTTTGTCAGCCATTCCCCGTACATGTCTGTGGAGGTTCTCAGTCATTCAAGTGAAGACAGAGGAGGAGGAGGAGGAGGAGGAGGAGGAGGAGGAGGAGGAGGAGGAGGAGAAGGAGAAGGAGAAGGAGAAGGAGGAGGAGAAGGAGGAGGAGAAGGAGAAGGAGGAGGAGAATAAATGTGAGTCAGTTGCCAAGCATCCAAATGTAAATCACATGACCATGGAGATGTTGCAACGGTCATAAGTGTGGAAAAAAAGGTCATAAGTCACTTTTTTCAGTGTCATTTAACTTTGAATGGTCACTAAATGAACTGCTGTAAATTGAGGATTACCTGTATTCTATACCTGAATATACTTAGACTGTTATCCCTTTCAAATGTAATACATTTTCATTGTAACATACCTCTCCCCCTTTGAACCATGTTGCATTATCGTCTTTAGCGTCAACCAGGGAGAAATCAGAAATGCTTCCTTTTCAAGCAAAAGAGTTTCACCTGTCAAAATGGACACCTATTCTACATTCATGAAGTTTGCTAGAATCTATCCCGGGTTTCTCCTCTGCAGCGCAGGAACATTCTTGCCTTTTCCCCTATTGCCATTGCTGAGAATTTCGTTATTGCCTTGCACATAAATAAGGTAAATTGTTCTGTCCCCCTCGCCTCAGTCCGAGCGATGACTTAATTAGCTGGCAACTGTCAGCTTCTGGCAGCAAACTAGCAAGCGTCTGCCAAGTGTCTCTGTTATCTCTCTTGATGCCGATGAGTCAACCAGGAACAAACAATACTTCAGCTCTAGTTAAGCAGTTGATTTGCCTGCTACGAAGAGACACAGCAGTGCTCACTGCCTTTATATCCTGTGGGGTGTGGCTCCATTACTCAGCACTTCCTAGGCCTCCCCCACCCTTGCTTCTGTTGTTCCTGCCTCTCCTGCCTACGAAACCTAGGGTCCAGCCAGGCCTGATTGCCATCAGCTGGATCTGGAGGCGTGGCCTGGGGGGGAAGAGTCAGGGGACGGAGGCCTCATTATCTCCTCCACCTCCACCTGGCCTGCCTCTGGCTCCTGGAGCTGAGCCAGGGAAGCCAGTGCTCCAGAGGTAAGTCCTGATGGTCATTTCCCCTCACTTTCCGAGTCACTTTCTGGCAGGGGGCCTGGATCGGGGGGTGCAGACACAACATAAATCAATACAGGTCTCCTGCTTGCAGTGGGGGTTGGACTAGATGACCTAGAAGGTCCCTTCTAACTCTGTTAGTCTGAGGTAATAAAAGGAAAATTTTCTTTTCAGAGAGGTTGCCGTTGGGGTGAAATTTTGCTGCAGTGTGAGTTTGTCATCCTTAGTTTAATGAAAAGAAGGACCAGGGGAGACCAGGGGATAGCAGTATTCCAATATCTCAGGGGCTGCCACAAAGAAGAAGGAGTCAAGTTATTTTCCAAAGCACCTGAGGGTAGAACAAGAAGCAATGGGTAGAAACTAATCAAGGAGAGAAGCAACTTAGAACTAAGGAGAAATTTCTTGACAGTGAGAACAATTAATCAGCAGAACGACTTGCCTGCAGAAGTTGTGAATGCTCCAACACTGGAAATTTCTAAGAAAATGTTGGATAACCATTTGCCTGAAGTGGTGTAGGGTTTCCTGCCTGGGCACGGGGTTGGACTATAAGACCTCCAAGGTCCCTTCCAACTCTGTTGTTGTTGTTGTTGTTGTTATTCACGGGAAGGTGACTGCTGTCTTTAAAAAAATATTGTAATTGTACAATACATTAAATGATTCAGAAGAAAGAAGCGACAAAAATAAATAAATAAACTGAAAGGAGGGTTACCTCTGCTGTTTGCTACCTTATTCTTTCCCTTCCATTTGAATACTTTCTAATCCTCAGATCACTAAATCATCATTTCTATCATTTCATATAGGTGCTTCCAGGCCTTTTTTTTTAAATTAATTATTATTTTTTTCCTGTTGGAAGGGCAATGAAACTCTCTTGTCTTTCAATGTCCTGCTATGTAGTCCTACATAGCTTGGGCCAGGTTTGAAAGTATCACAAGTTTATTTCATGCTATCTATTCCCAAGAATCTGAACTACTAACAATCAAGGCAAAGTGGTGCCAGAGAAAAGACAACGTGTCAAGGCGAATCCAAGCAAATCAGAACTGTGAGGCTAGGATCCTTCTTTATTGAGTACATCATATCGGCACAGCTTCGAAGGGAAACCAACTCTAAATCTTTCCCACGGATTCAGTATAATTAAAATAGGAAATAACCCCATCCCCAAGTGACACAGGTCACGTTGGCCAATTGGGTTAACTGGCGGGCTCTCCAGGCACTCCTTCCCCAACCTTATCCGTTGCCAGTAGAGACGACCTTGGTTCTCACGAGAAAGTTGTCTGTTGTGTCTAGTAAGGCATTCTGACCAGTGGTGGGTTTCACATTTTGCTACTACCATTTCGCCATGCACACTCGCTTTGCACACGGGCATGCCCAGTTCACACATGCGCCTGCCTTCTGCACATGCACCTGGCCTTCTGTGCATGCGCTTTGCTCATGTGAGCGCCTTCCATGCATGCGCCCGGCCTCAAAAACATGCCTAAATAGGATGGCATAGAGCCAGCGATTTCCGCTACCAGTTTGCCCGAACTGGCCCGAACCCTCTGATTCTGACCTCCTTCCCCACTTCCTCTTCTGTGTAGCAACCGAGGAACAGAAAAATGGGTGCTGCCAAGTTCGGTTTGAAGTTGACGCAATGGAAGGAAGTTTATATTCAGAGCTAGAAGGAAGCAGAAATCCTGATTTTAATACTTGGACAAGTTAACCCCAGAGAAGAACTGTTCAGGAAATTAATCTGTATCTTATAGCTTTATCAATAAAGGAGAATATTTGTAGCTCAGGGTTGAACTGAGAAGTCCTTGGTGCTCTCTGAGCATGATTGTTTTCTTGCAGATCTTTTCTTACCCAAATAGGTAATATTTTCAGGGCTAGAAGGGTATGAGAATTGCACCTTCTAGCCCTGATGATGGTACCTAGTTGGGTAATGAAACATCTGCAAGAAAGCTACCATGCTTTGAAAGCACCAAGGACCTCACAGTAAAGGTTTAGTCTATCTATACGATAGAGGCAAATATAGAAATGAATTTAGAGTGGATTGTTCTCTGTCGTTCTCGGGCTGGGCTTGATGCAACTGAAGATTTAAAGGTCTCCCAGGCAGCGGTGGGTTTCAGATTATGTTACTACCGGTTTGCCCCATGCACACCTGCCTTCCACAGATGCGCCTGGCCTTCCACACATGCACTTTGCTCATGCACATGCCTTCTGTGCATGCGCTCGGCCTCAAAAACATACCTAGAGCCACAATTTCCACTATCGGTTTGGGTGAACCAGTTCGAACCAGCTGAATACCACCTCTGCTCTCAGGACATCCCTAAATCAGGGGTGAAATCTACTTACCTTCCTTACCAGTTCAGGAGTTCACGTGCCGCATGCGGTTACTTTGCTTGCTTGCGTGTGCACGTCACATGCATGCGCAGAAGGTAAAAGACACATTACTTCTTGGTTAAAACCAGGAAGTAATGACACCCGGGTGGGTGGGCGGAGCTTTGCTCCTCCATGGATCACCGAACCACCAGCCATGATCGCTACCAGATCGCACGATCCGGTTGTCGTGTCCCACTCCTCCTCTGACAGCCGGGTCTGGGAAGTCTGTATCAAGCGTGGCCACAAAGCCTCTGCAGCTTTGCCAAATTCCTGTCAGTTCTCAGGGCAGGCAGGAATCCAAGGTGTGACTTCAGCAACCAGATGAGACTTTGCCTGACTCAAGGAATGCCAAAAAGCAGATCCTTTATATAGGCCATGGGGTGTGGCTCCATGACTCAGCACTTATCCAGGCCTGCCCCTCCCTTCCTTTTGCTGACGTCGCCTCTCCATTCTCCGGAAGTGAGGATCTGTCCATGTTTTGTCAGCTGCCGGCAATTCTAGCTCGTGGCTGGCTTCTTGCTCACACGCTGTGGGGGGAGGTTTATTTGCTCAGTCTGTCTGGGCATGGTGCCAGGGCTGGGGGTTGGAGGCATGCCAGGCCATTCTTCTTCACTATCAGTCTCTGGCTCAGATAACAGGAGATGGGAGGGGCCCGGCTGCGGAGAGGGGGGCGGGCGAGGCACAACACCGGTCCAATCCAGGAGCATTTCACCCCTGCCCTAAATGTACATGTTCCCATGCTATGTTGCATCAAGTCAAAGTGTAGTGCTTGCTGGGCAATGCAATATGGAGCTGAGGTCGGGGAACTAAAAAGCTCCTGTGTCAACTTGTATCATGGCTTGCATTTCATCGAAGTCATGTAGGAATAAAGTTTTGATGTTTATGTAATTTTTGGTATCAGAAAAAAAAATATTGTATTCAACTTTCAACATAAAAAAAGAAAAAGGTCACACACAGCGTAACGATCAGCTTAGCCTTAATTCCGGATGACTTCTGCACAGGGATGGCCCAGCACAATTTGCTGCTCAAGAGAGAGCAAAAATCAGATGGTTGCTTCATGACTCACTTCTGGGAGGTGTTGGTACCTTGTCAAGGCAGATCATGGATGATCTGTCCAGACTGTAAAATTATTCTCATGTCACAGACAGATCAAAACAAATCAGATAAGGGCCTCTGGTGGCTCAACAGACTAAGTAAGTCTGTTATTAACACAGCTGCTTGCAATTACTGCAAGTTCAAGTCCCACCAGGCCCAAGGTTGACTCAGCCTTCCATCCTTTATAAGGTAGGTAAAATGAGGACCCAGATTGTTGGGGGCAATAAAAGTTGACTTTGTATATAATATACAAATAGGATGAAGACTATTGCTTAACATTGTAAGCTGCCCTGAGTCTTCGGAGAAGGGCGGGATATAAATTAAAAAAAAAAAAAGGTGGATAGATGACGATTAAAGAGACTACTTGAATCTCTTTAGGAGAATTAGCAGCTGGGAAATCAATACGGCAAGCATTTATCCAGGCGGTTGATATCGGAGCTGACTCTGTGACATTAATTCATTCAACTTTTCAACCTGATCGGAGGAGAGATGAGTTTGATGACAAAAAACAAAACAAACCAGGAAGAATCTGGTAGCACTTTTTCCAACAAACATATGTCATTAAAAGGCATAAGCAATGCGAGCTCAAACTGCAGCTCGCAAAAGTTGTGCTTTTTAACACAATATGTTAGTCACAAAAGGCATCATCACAGTCTTTTTAAATTTTTTTCAACAAACATGGAAGATTAGTATTGAGAAAGCATGTGTGTCGTGTCCCACTCCTCCGCTGACGGCCGGGTCAGGGAAATCCGAATCAGGCGTGCCTCTGCAGCTCTGCCAAAGTCCTAGCAAAGTCCTCAAGGCAGGCAGGAGACCAGAAAGTGACTTCAGCAAGATATCTAAAGTTTGCCTGACTCAGAGACTGCCAGAAAGCAGATCCTTTATATAGGCCATGGGGTGTGGCTCCATGACTCAGCACTTATCCAGGCCTGCCCCTCCCTTTCTTCTGACACCGCCGCCTATCAATTCTTCTGAAGCGAGGGTCACTCCAATCGGCAGCTGTTGGTAATTGACCTTCCTCAGGCTCACATGCTGTGGAGGAGGGGGAGGGGTCTAGTTGCTCCGTTTGCCTGGGCATGGAGCCAGAGCTGGGGGCTGGAGATACTTGCTCTTCTTCAGCCTGTCTGGGCATGGAGCCAGGGCTGGGGCCGGGAGGCATGCTAGGACATTCTTCAGCGTTCGGAAGCAGATAAGCAGACCCCAGCTGTGGTGAGATTGGGCGAGACACAACAATGTGTTGTGGCCTACCAGCAGAGCTGGCAGCTGATTCGGACAGTGAGGAGGTTGGGGAGGAAGAGCCAGTCCTGAGTCTGGGGTCCTCTGACAAGTCCTCTGCATTGGAGGAAGAGATGGGGACAGGGCAATGGTGAAATGCTACTGGATTGGACCGGATCGCGTGATCCGGTAGCGATCATGGCCAGTAGTTCAGCGATCCGGTAGTGATGGTGGAGTGAAGCTCTGCCCATCTGCCCGGATGTCATTACTTCCTGTTTTTAACCAGGAAGTAATGAGTTTTTCAAGTGTCTTCAAGTGTCGATCTCTTTCTAGTCTCTCTCCCTCTCCCTCTCCCTCTCCCTCTCCCTCTCCCCCCCCCCTCTCTCTCTCAACTATTTTGATGCTAGCTGACAATCAGTTGAAGGAATCTCAAGCTATGTTTTTGTTAGCTGGATTAGGTGACAGGTGTGCTCATTTTGATCCGGATCTCGGAATAGACTAGAAGGAGTGTGCTAGGGGTAAACTAAACTGGAAATTAGTCACCATCATTTCCCAAACATTTGCAATCTATCTTTCAGGCAGGTCTTCCACTTATCGGGCAAATGAAAGCAACTGAAGAATTTGGGGGAGTGCGTGATCCCTTCCTTGACATTTTGAAGGCATTTCAGGACTGGTTCCAAAGCCCCAGAAGGCAGGACAAGAAACAACAGATGGAAACTCATCAAGGAGAGAAGCAACCTAGAACTAAGGAGAAACTTCCTGACAGTGAAGAAACTTCAGAAGTTATGGGTGTTCCACTGCTGGAGATTTTTAGGAAGAGACAGGACAGGCACTTGTCTGAAACGGTATAGGATCTCCTGCTTGAGCAGGGGGTTGGACTAGAAGACCTCCAAGGTCCCTTCCAACTTTATTATTATTCTAGTCTATGAGCTTCCTGACCCAGCATTAGGTGATCTTAGGACAGCCAAGGGTCTTCCACTGAGGAGGAAACGAAGGGAGTGATGACCAAGAGGTGCTGCTTTTCAGACAAATTCTGTAGCAGAGCTATTCCACAGAAAATTCCAGTTAGACTTGGCTATCTTTTTTTTTAAAAAGAGATGAAATGGATTTAGGTCTCTTAATGTTGGTCTAATTGCTTTTCTGTTTTATTTTAATGTCTACCGGGGAGGTTTTCGTTCAGCTTAGAGCGTTTTGTTCATTGCTGGATGTCCGTTCTGATTACCGTGGATGGAAATGGAATGGAATGAGTGAATGATTAAATAAATATGCTTGGTGACAGAACAACCGGTGGTGGAACTGCCTGTTGCAAAATCGGGATGTGGCTAATGAAAAAAACAACCCAAAGCATCTCCCACTATTTGCCAGAAAATAAACTGATGAGACTTGAGTGTTCCATCCTCCATCTCTATCACTCCAGCTTAAAATTAACTGGGTTTTTTTCAGGGTATATGGGCAGTTTTTCCAATAAAACTCTAAGCTGAAGTCCTCCTCCTCTTGCTCATGTTCCCCCTTTGCCTTCTTCTCCCCTTCCTCTTCCTCCTTCTCCTCCTACCCCTCCTTCATTTTCCTCCTCCTTCTCCTCCTCCTCCTCCTCCTCTTCCTCTTCCCCTTCTGCCTCTTCCTCCTCTTCCTTCTCCTTTATCTTATTTTCCTTCTTCTCCTACTCCTATTCCTCTTTTGCTTTCTTCTCCTTCTCCTCTTCCTCTCCCTCTTCCTCTTCTTCCCCCTCCTCCTCTTCCTCTTCCCCTTCCTCTTCCTCTTCCCCTTCCTCCTTATCAGAGTTCTGGCACACAGCACACAGAGCCTTTTATATGAATAACAGTGGTTTTATTTGCAAACTTTATTTACAAATTTATGCGTAGTTAAATACCTTTACATCTGCTGATACAATGAAGAGCAATGATACACACAACAACAGAACAAGAAGAAGGCTTGAGGAGAAGGGGAATGCCCTCTAATGGTTTCCCTTATATAGGCAGCTTCTGACCCAGCTTCTTAAAGTGGCCGTAACTTTGCTGCCTCATTCTATTACATCAGCTTCCGGCTGCCTTCCGCTTACAACTTCCCATCAGCTTACAGCTATTAACTCTTTACCCCCTGACACTCCTCTTCCTCCTCCTTTACCTTCTTTTCCTCCTCCTCCTCCTGCTGTTACTATTTTGCTTTCTTCTCCTTCTCCTCCTCCTCCTCTTCCCCCCCTCCTACTTCTCGGTCTTTTCCGTCTTCTCCTGTTTCTACTTCTAACTTCTGAAGACATTAAAATTAAGTGAGACAAAGTTTGTGATCGATGCTGAAGGATGTGCTGATAAGCACGCCGGCTTTCAGAGAAGTATCTTTGCCTCTCTCTTTAATAGGAAAATACAACTGGCACTAATATTATCTCTCCCCAACAGATTGCAAACAGCTTTGTCTTTTCACAGAGCTAATGAAATCCTTTCACAAACCTCAAAATTCCTAGGCATTACTTCTCTCAGCAGGGCATCCCGTGTTGACTTCAAATATTTGATCTTCATTAAGCAAAACTGCTCCCTCATTATGGTTAAATACAGCAATCAGAATCCCAAACATTAATGAAATCTGAATAATGGTTAGCTAAGCTGGACGCGGTGGCTCAGGGGCTAGGACGTTGAGCTTGTCGATCGAAAGTCGGCAGCTCAGAGGTTCAAATCCCTAGTGGTGCCGTGTAACGGAGTGAGCTCCCATTACTTGTCCCAGTTTCTGCCAACCTAACAGTTTCAAAAACACGTAAAAATGCAAGTAGAAAAAATAGGGACCACATTTGGTGGGAAGGTAACAGTGTTCCGTGCGCCTTTGGCGTTGAGTCATGCCGGCCACATGACCGCGGAGGCATCTTCGGACAGCGCTGGCTCTTTGGCTTTGAAACGGAGATGAGCACCATCCCCTAGAGTCAGCAACGACTAGCATGTATGTGCGAGGGGAACCTTTACCTTTACCTTTAAGCTGTCAAATGTGGCCAAAATTTAAGGTTTCCTTAGTATTACCAAAAGAGAACATTGAATTAAAGCCCAAATGATCAAATCAAAGCATTTCCAGGCGGTTCAAAAATATCAAGATGGCCTCCACAATCACATGACCACAGCCTGTGACACAAAAAAGAATATGGTGGTGGCTTCAATTGTATGGTTACACATCCCACCGTGACTTTTTCAAACTCTGCCATCATGGACAATCCAGAAGTGACTTTTAGATGCCCTACCCAGCTTTCTTGATCATCATTTCTCAATGTTGGCAGCTTTCAAATGGACGGACTTCAACTCCCAGGCTGGGGAATTCTGGGAGTTGAAGTCCATGCATCTGAAAGCTGCCAACATTGAGAAACTATGTTCATCACTGGTTTAATTCCCCATTGACACGTCTCCGCCACGTGCAAAGAAAAAGTGGAGATTTATTTATTTGTTGTTGCGAAGTCATGTCCAACCCATTGCAACCCCATAGACAACATTCCTCTAGGCCTTCCTATCCTCTACCATCCTCTGGAGTCCATTTAGGCTCACGTTGACTGTTTCAGTGACTCCATCCAGCCACCTCGTTCTCTGTCGTCCCTTTCTTCTTTTGCCCTCAATCTTTCCCAGCATTAGGCTCTTCTCCAGTGAGTCCTTCCTTCTCATTAGGTAGCCAAAGTATTTCAATTTCATCTTCAGGATCTGGCCTTCTAAAGAGCAGTCAGGGTTGATCTCCTCTAGGACTGATCTCCTCTAGGTTTGATCGTCTTGTAGTCCAAGGGACTCGCAGGAGTCTTCTCCAGCACCAAAGGCCTCAATTTTTTGGCACTCAGCCTTCCTTATGGTCCAGTTTTCACAGCCATCCATTGCAACTGGGAAAACCAGAGCCTTGACTATACACACTTTTGTTGCCTGGGTGATGTCTCTGCTTTTTAGTGAGCTATCTAGATTTGCCATAGCTTTCCTCCCCAGGAGCAAGCATCTTTTAATTTCTTGGCTATAGTCCCCATGTGCAGTGATCTTGTAGTCCAGGAAAATAAAATCTGTCACTACCTCCATTTCTTCCCTATCTATTTGCCAGGAATTGAGTCGGCTGGATGACATGATCTTAGTTTTCTTAATGTTGGGTTTCAAGCCAACTTTTGCACTCTCCTCCTTCACCCGCATCAAGAGGCTCTTTAGTTCCTCTTCACTTTCTGCCATTAGAGTGGTGTCATCTGCATATCTGATGTTGTTGATATAAATATTATTTATTTACCGTATTTTATTTCCTCATTTATTTATTCACCAAACAAAAATTACAAATTCAAACTAAATTGCAAAAAAACAAAAATTACAAAATGAAAAAAAAAACTATAATGTGACAGACACTATATAGCAATATTACTGCACCTATGCACACCCCCTTAAGAACCCCTTAAATATGGAATGAGGTCCACAGAAATTAAGTTGGAATTAAGTCTGTGAAAGTTAGTAGCCGAAACAACTGAATCGGGTCAGATATTCCAGACATTGACAACTCAGTTTAAAAAATCGCATATTTGACAATCATGTTGTTGTTGTTGTTGTTGTTGTTGTTGTTGTTGTTGTTGTTGTTGTTATTATTATTATTATTATTATTATTATTATTATTAATTGGATTTCTAAACCGCCCGAAGGACTCAGGGTGGTGTACAGCCAGGATAAAACATAAACAATATACAATTAAAAACTAAATTAAGAAACTTATTATACAATTGGCCGAAAAATTAAAATATTTAAAATCTAAAAACCCCAATTTAAAACATAAATAGAATTTAGAATTTAAAAATTTAAGCAGTTTAAGAAAAAAAACTTAAGCCAGCCCCGCGCGAATGAACAAATGTGTTTTCAAAGCGGTTTACATTAAGCTTCAAGCGGTTGTTCGCATGGGTTATGCCAGTCAGTCATAGAAACACAGAATTCCATAAACTCTGGAAACTAGGTAGTAGAAGAGGGTGGAGGTGGGAAAAATACCTAGATTGAACAGCCAAGAAATAGAGGCAGAAAGAGATAAAGATCCAAGAGAGGAATATGGGAGGCAAGTCAAAAAAAGCATAACAATTAAAGTATTGAAGCGGGCAAGAGACGATGGATAAATGATTTCTCTTTTTTGTTGTTGTTCTGATTTGCTTTCCTTTTTTTCTCTCTCTTTTCTTTCTTTCTTTTTTTAGGTAGATGACATGACTAGAAGTTAGGTAAGATAGAAAGAAAACATCTTTTAATAAAGGGTGACATGATTAAAAGTTAGAATGAGAGATAGAAATAAGAGAAAAGGGGAATATTAGTGTATACACTTTTATATAATAAAATAAGAGCAATAACAAGAGAAACCATGGAATAATTGAATAATGACAGACTGCCACTTAATATAAATATGTATTATCATTAGAAATAAATGTTGGTTGAATATAATAATTATGATTAATTCTACTAGAATTAATCTTGGCTGGTAGGTGGGAGCCATTTGGAAACCCGCCCTTATTGACAAACGAGTCCCTAACACAAGGAATGACACCAGACCCACACTCACGAGGTCCACACAGGATGTCACCACCGCACATCCACCCAGAAAGCAGACCCAAACCCACACTGATCATGAAGCACGACCAAGGACCAGAAGCCAGACCGCAGCTGCAACATTAGCCATTTCAAACCCCTCCAATCCATACATGCAGCAGACTGACACCCACTCTGTACCAAGACAAATTCCTTGTGTGTCCAATCACACTTGGCCAATAAAAATTCTATTCTATTCTATTCTATGAAGATGTAGCACGACCACTAACACGAAGCCAAACAACAGCAATGCAGCTCATCAGCTCAAATCCCCCTGCAACTCAGACTAATCTGAGCACAACCAAGCCCCCACCCAAACAGGACACACCCCCAGCCAATCAGAGCACAATATATATATATATATATATATATATATATATATATATATATATATATATATATATATATATATATATATATATATATATATATATATATATATATATATATATATATATATTTGTTTTCTGAGGTTTTCACGGTGTTTGTATATAGGTCTTTGGTTGTTCGGGTTTTCTCCGTGTAAAATTGGAAGTGTCTTGGCGACGTTTGACGAAGTCTCATTCGTCATCTTCAGGCTTCAGCTTCGTGCTTCTGGGAGCAATGTGTGATTGCAGCTGTTTCTTCCTTTTAACTGCTAGTGGGGTTTGAACTGATTGGGTGGGAGCTTGGCTGTGCTCTGATTGGATGGGGTTTTTGTGCTCTGATTGGCTGGGGTGTGTCCTGTGTTGGTGGGGGCTTGGTTGTGCTCAGTCTAGTCTGTGCTGCAGGGGATTTGAGCTGGTGAGCTGCACTGCTGCTGTTTGGCTTTGTGGTCGTGCTACATCTTCATAGTGGGTGTCAGTCTGATGCATGTATGGATTGGAGGGGTTTGAAATGGCTAATGTTGCAGCTGCGGTCTGGCTACTGGTCCTTGGTTGCGCTTCCTGATCAGTGTGGGTTTGGGTCTGCTTTCTGGGTGGATGTGTGGTGGTGACATCCTGTGTGGACCTCGTGAGTGTGGGTCTGGTGTCATTCCTCATGTTAGGGACTCGTTTGTCAATAAGGGCGGGTTTCCAAATGGCTGGTAGGCGGGAGGTATCATCTCGTTTGTTCATGCTGTGTGGGCGTTTTTCTATCTCAATGGCTTCTCTGATTATTCTGTTGTTAAAGTGTTCAGTTTTGGCGATAGTTCTGGTCTTTTTAAAGTCAATATCATGTCCTGTGACTTTAAAGTGTTGGACCAGGGAAGAAGTTGGTTCCTCTTTTTTGAATGAGTTCTTGTGTTCTTCAATGCGTGCACTTATTCTTCTGTTGGTTTGTCCAATGTATGTGGTGGGGCAGGCGGTGCATGGGATTTCATATACTCCTTGATTTTCTAACTCAATTTTGTCTTTGGGGTTTCTTAGGATGGTGGATATTTTTTGGTTTGTGCAGAATGCTGTCTTGATGTTATGTTTGTGGAGGATCTTGCTGATTCTGTCTGTGGTGCCTTTTATATATGGGAGGAGGGCTGTGCCATTTTCTTGCTCTCTGTCTTGGGTTTTAGTGGGGGGTTCTTTTTGGATTAGTTTGGTAATCTTGTTTCTCTGGAATCCATTGGATGTTAGTACGTTTGTGAGAGTGTGTAGTTCGGTTTTTAGGTGTTGTTCGTCAGCTAAGCATTTTGTTCTAGAGATGAGTGTCTTGGCTACGGAGTTGATCTGTGCTGGGTGGTGGTGTGAAAGTGCATGCAGATAGCGGTTTGTGTGTGTTTTCTTCTGGTAGATGGTGTGTCCTAGGGAGCCATTGGGTTTCTTGTAGACTAAGACATCTAGGAAGGGAAGTTGGTTGTTAACTTCTGTTTCCATGGTGAACTGTATTTTGGGGTGTAGGCTATTGAGGTGTGTGAGGAAGTTTTCAAGTTTTTCTTTCCCGTGTGGCCAGATTATGAAGGTGTCGTCTACCTATCTGGGCCAGAGTTTGGGGTTGTGATCTGAGTTTTCTAGTGCTTGGGTTTCAAAGTGTTCCATGTAGAGGTTGGCAATGACAGGTGAGAGGGGTGATCCCATGGGTGCTCCTTCTATTTGTTTGTATTTTTGTCCGTTATAGATGAAGTATGTGTTGGATAGGCAGTGGTTGGTCAGATCTAGGATGTGCTTGGGGGGGTTATATTTGTTTTGGATAGCTGTCAAGGCTTCTTTGATTGGCACTTGGGTGAAGAGGGATATGACATCAAAGCTCACGAGTAGGTCGCTGGGCTGTAAGTTTTGTTTCTTTATGATCACTATGAACTGGAATGAGTTTTTACGTGTGAGGCGATGGATTCTGCATAGGGCTGTAGTTGTTTGGCGAGAAATTTGGCTAGGTTTTGTAGAGGTGAGCCTATGGAGCTGACTATGGGTCTGAGTGGGGTTCCTTCTTTGTGTATCTTGGGAGGCCGAGAGCTTAGGGCATCTGGATGATTTCTCTGGGAATGATTCTTTGTTGGATTTCTTCGCTGATGAGGGAGGCATTTATTTTGGATCTAGTGTTTTTTCTAGGTAGGTGGTGGGGTCTGTTTTTAGGGGCTTGTATGCAGGGTCTTGGAGTAGGTTGGTTAATTTGGTTTGGTAGTCAGATGTGTTCATAACCACCGTGGCGTTGCCCTTGTCTGCTGGTAGGATTATTATGCTGGTGTCTTTTTTCAGGTTAAGTAGTGCTGTCTGTTCCTCTTTGGGTAAGTTGCTTTTGGGTGGCTTGCTGCTGCAGAGGATGTTGGTGATTTCGAGTCTGATTTTGTTAGCGTCATCGGGGTTGATTTTGGTCAGGCTGGTTTCAACTCCGCATATAATGGTCTCAGTGGGGATGTATTTGGGAGTGACTGCAAAGTTGAATCCTTTGGAAAGGACATCGGTTTCAGCTTTGGTGAGGATCCTATCTGAGATGTTATGCACTGTTTGTTTCATGTGTGGCTGTGAAGGTGGAGGGGTTTGTTTCTGGCGTTCTTGTAGTCTTCGGAGTTTGTTGGTGTGTGTGTCCGTCTTGAGGGTGGTCTGTGTTTCGGCCCTCCAGACGGCGAGTTGTTTGGATTTGTCCCAAAGTGCAGGGTGGATCTTGTTGCTGAGTTTGAGGTGAAGTGTGAGGAGATCTTTGTTGATTTGATCTAGGAGGAATCTTTTTGTGTGAAGTTCATTTCTGATTAGGGCCAATTCTGTTCTTTTTAGGATGCGTTTGGCGGCTGCAGAGTTGGAGTGGAATTTCAATTGGAAGCATGTGGGGATTAAATTTTGATCTCGGCAGTTTCGTACCAGTTTCGTACCAGCCATTTGGAAACCTGCCCTTATTGACAAACGTGTCCCTAATACGAGGAATGACACCAGACCCACACTCACGAGGTCCACACAGGATGTCACCACACATCCACCCAGAAAGCACACCCAAACCCACACTGATCAGGAAGCACGACCAAGGACCAGAAGCCAGACCGCAGCTGCAACATTACCCATTTCAAACCCCTCCAATCCATACATGCAGCAGACTGACACCCACTACGAAGATGTAGCACGACCACGAACACGAAGCCAAACAGCAGCAGTGCAGCTCACCAGCTCAGATCCCCCTGCAACTCAGATTAATTTGAGCACAACCAAGCCCCCACCCAAACAGGACACACCCCCATCCAATCAGAGCACAAAAACCCCCACATCCAATCAGAGCACAGCCAAGCTCCCACCCAATCAGTTCAAACCCCCACTAGCAGTTAAAAAGGAAGAAACAGCTGCAATCACACATTGCTCCCAGAAGCACGGTTGAAGCCTGAAGATGACGAATGAGACTTCCGAAACGCCGCCAAGACACTTCCAATTTTACGGGAGAAAACCGAATAACCAAAGACCTACATACAAACACCGAAAACCTCAGAAAACAAATATATATATATATATATATATATATATATATATATATATATATATATATATATATATATATATATATATATATATATATATATATATATATATATATAAAGAAACACAGAATTTTAGAGAATTTCAAAGAGAAGCAGAATGAAATTAAAGACACAGAAAATCCATCAAACAGCCTGACCGAGAGAAAGTTTATTTTAATGCTTAGCAGAAACGGCCTGCTGTAATTTCCACATTTCAGTATTCAGCCTGCTTGCTGCAGCCACAGAGAACAAACCTCTCCTCTCTTGTTTGCAGCAGACCTTCAGATTGTCGGCTACCGTTAATCTTCTCTGCTTCGGCTCAACAGATCCTCATCTCTAAACAGGGCTTTCCGACATCTCTTGCGGTTCCCATATCCGCTTTAGTATTCTAGTATTGGAGGGAGTTGTAAATCGGTTAAAAAAGAAAATCCATTACTTTGCTCTCCACTGTATCTGATGAGCATTTCAATCCATCTATTTCTTCCAATAGAATTTTAATCTTAAAAACCCACTAACAATCCGTGGATGGAAAAAAAAACAAAAAAATAAATCGTAAGCAAAAAACCAAAAAAAAAAAACCACTTTAAAAATTGCTTTTATTTTCGCTTACAATTTGGCTCTGCATCCACAGACTGTCGGTGCATTTGTAAGACAAATGTTTTTTTAAAAAATGGTTCAGTGGGGCTGAAGAATCTGATTTTTTTACTTCTTTAGTGTTTGTTTTTTTTTAAAAAAATTACTACATACAGGGTGGGTTTTGGGATATTTCCTTCAGGAGCAAGTGCTGGGATACCACAAAGGTGCTTTTTTTTCAGGAGGCAACTGGGCTTTCTTGGTTTTCCTTGAAGACGTTTTGCTTCTCATCCCAAAAGCTTCTTCAGTTCTGACTGGAGAGACTGGATAACCGTTTGTCTGATATGGCATAGGACTGTGATGGCGACCCTATGGCATGCATGCCACAGGTGGCATGCGGAGGCGCCTCTGCGGGCACGCGAGCCGTAGCCCAGCTCAGCTCCACTGCGCATGCACGCACGCTTCCCACAGGCCAGCTGATTTTCGGGTTTGCCCTACAAGCAGGAGAAATGTGGGGGGGGCCCCTACCTTTCTCCTCACTTTCTGCTGCCTGTGCCTTCCCAGATCTCCGGAGATTCCCCTCCCAGCACTGTTTTGGGTGGTGAGGCTTTTTTCCTCCCTCCCAGCTGTTTTGGAGGCTTCCCCCCACAGCCGTTTTGGAGGCTTCCCCCCCCAGCTGTTTTGGAGGCTTTGCCCCCCAACCATTTTGGAGGCTTTGCCCCCCCCCGGCAGTTTTGGGATGTAAGGGCTTTCTCCCCCCTCCCCAGCCATTTTGGAAGCTTTGTCCCCCCACCTTGGCAGTTTTGGGAGGCAAGGGCTTCCCCCCTCCCATGCTGTTTTGGGATGTGAGGCCAAAAGGGGGGGTCTCACGCACATGCACGGGCGGGAGAGGGGGGTCATGCATACATGGGGGAGTTGCCCGCGCATGAGGGGGGTCACGCGCATATGCAGAGGGGCGGGGCATGTGGGAGCGGCATGTGGGTGTAGGCACATGCGCGTAAGCAATAGCGCGTACTCGCGCACTTTTGGCACCCAAGGAAAAAAAGGTTAGCCATCACTGGTATAGGGTTTCCTGCCTCAGCAGGGTGTTGGACTCGAAGACCTCCAAGGTCCCTTCCAACTGTGTGATTCTGAGTACAGAGGAAAGTGGAGAACAAGAAGCAGCAAAAATTATCATGGGAGAGTAAACTTAATCCGATGTAATTGATCCCTGTGTATCACTTCACAGCTAGTGTTTTGAACCTGAAATTATCTGCCATTTGACGGAAAGCTCCAAAGGAGGAGATTAAAGCTCTCTTCCCAGAAAATGCATTCATTCAAGTTATTTGCTTTCTTTGCTTTAATGACAAATTCATGGAAATCGCCGGAGTGAAGAAAGAAACGTCTGTTTCAAAGGAGCTCACTGGAACTCAGTTGAAAGGTCTACTAATGCATCCATCTGTAGATGTTTTATTTGAGAAGAGAGGCCAATGCAAAGCCCATCTATGGCTTGATATTGACAAGGACCTCTGTGGCTCAGACTGCTAAGACAGTCTGTTATTAACAGCAGCAGCCTGCAATTACTGCAGGTTCTAGTCCCACCAGGCCCAAGGTTGACTCAGCCTTCCATCTTTTATAAGGTAGGTAAAATGAGGACCCAGATTGTTGGGGGGGGGGCAATAAGTTGACTTTGTATATAAATATACAAATAGGATGAAGACTATTGCTAACATAGTGTAAGCCGCCCTGAGTCTTCGGAGAAGGGTGGGATATAAATGCAAATAATAAAAAAAAGAGGCTAGTCCTCCACTTACAACCGTTGACTTAGTAAAACAAAAAAAAGTGATTTATGAATATTTTTCACACACCTGTTTCAGCATCCACACATTGAGCATTTGGCAACTGCCATGTATTTATGACAGATGTACTTTCCCAGGCTCACGTGATCATCATTTGTAACCTCCCCAGCAGGCTTCCAACTAGCAAAGTCAATGGGGATGGGTAAGCCAGAATCGCTAAAGGCCTGCATGATTTGCTTCACAACGGCAGTGCTTTATTTCACAATTGTGGCAAAATGGTCGCAACATGGGACACTTTGTTCCCTTAACAATTACCTTGCTCACCAATGGAAATTTTAGGCTCAGTTGTGATCATAAACCAACGCCGTTCTAGTCTGCATTAACAGAGAGATCGAATCAAGATCGCATGAAGGGCTGACAATTCACTTTATAATGCCTTGGTAAGGCCACACTTGGAATACTGCGTCCAGCTTTGGTTGCCACGATGGAAAAAAAAAAGATGTGGAGACTCTAGAAAGAGTGCAGAGAAGAGCAACAAAGATAATTAAGGGACTGGAGGCTAAAACCAGTGGTGGGATTCAGCCAGTTTGCACCACTTTGGGAGAACTGATTGTTAACTTTCTGAGCAGTTTGGCAAACTGGTTGTTGGAAGAAATCATTAGGGCAGAGAACTGGTTGTTAAATTACTTGAATCCCACCACTGGCTAAAATATATGAAGAACAGTTGCAGGAACTGGGTATGTCTAATGAAAAGAAGGACTGATAGCAGTCTTCCAATATCTCAGGGGTTGCCACAAAGAAGAGGGAGTCAAGCTATTCTCCAAAGCACCTGAGGGCAGAACAAGAAGCAATGGGTGGAAACTAATCAAGGAGAGAAGCAACCTAGAACTAAGGAGAAATTTCCTGACAGAACAATTAACTGTGGAACAACTTGCCTCCAGAAGTTGTGAATGCTCCAACACTGGAAGTTTTTAAGAAGATGTTGGATAACCATTTGTCTGAAATGGTATAGGATCTCCTGTTTGAGCAGGGGGTTGGACTAAAACAGTGCCCCCCAATCTTTGGGGCACCAGGGACCAGTTTCATGGAAAGAGGTTTTTCTGCAGATCAGAGGGGGCGTGTTTTCGCGTGGTGCTTGCATCCTGCAGATGGGGCTTTGCTTGTTTGCACTGACCGGTTTCTAGCATGCCACGGCAACCCAGGGCTTGGGGATCCATGACTTGAAGACTTCCAAGGTCCCTTCCAACTCTGTTATTCTGTAACTACCTGTATTTGAGCTTAGTATACTCCTTCAATTTGCTAATAATTTCCTGATCTGTTGTGGCCTATCAGCCACGGGGCCCTTCAACAGCTGAATCAGATGAGGAGGAGGCATGGGAGTCAGGATCAGCATCAAGGCAACCTGAGAGCTCTGAGGGGGAAGAGGGAATGGAGCTGACAGAGAGAGAGAGAGAGAGAGAGAGAGAGACAGAGGTGGAGCCTGGGCCATCCGTCAGCCCTCAGATGGAGAGTCAACCACCCCCAGGTCTGGAGGTGGCTGATGAGGAAGAGGAGGAACAGCTGGGCCCAGTGCCTGATGCACAGCTGCTCAGAAGGCAGAAGAGAGGAGAGCAGTGGAAATCTATGGACTGGTCCTCGGGACGGAAGAGCCACCACTGCTAGCGAAGCCCCACCCTAGCTCTGGGGATAAAAGGCAGGGGGCGGAAATGAATAGATTCATCTCGATCCAGACAGACTTGTTAGCCTGCAGTGAGAAAGAGAGGTTTTTATTATTTTCCTAATAAAGGAATCATTGATTGATTACAAAGTGTTTGTCATATTTGGGGAGATGGGTCAGAACAGTATCCCTCCTAAAATTGCTTCCGACAATTTTTACGGACAGGCAGGAAAGATGTTATTAAAATGCTTCTGCTTTAATATAATCTGGAATCACAAGTAGTATTTCTTGGGCATCGGTTTGTGGGAATTCAAGACCTTCTTGTGTAGGTTGGCTGCCCTCTGCTAAATCATCAGTTTCGTCCATACCATTGGTTTAGCTTAAACCAAGGCTAAACCTTTCAGATGTATTCTTGTCATTTCTGACCTGCAAATGGGAAAGCTTTGTAAGTTATTAGCTGCTGCACAGACTCTGTCTGGCAATAGAAGTAGTCCTCAACTTACGATCGTAATTGAGCCTAAAGTTTATGTGGGTAAGTGATAAATTTGCCCCCTTTTACGACTTTTCTTGCCACGTTTGTTAAGTGAATCACAGCAGTTAAGATCAGCTAGTAACACGGTTGTTAAGTGAATCTGGCTTCCCCTTTGTCTTTGCTTGTCAGAAGGTCACAAAAAGGGATCAGGTGACCCAGGGACAAAGCAACCACCATAAATGTGAAGTCAATTGCCAAGCATCTGAATTTTGATCACACGATCATGGGGATTCTATGCTGCAATGGTTGTAAGTGTGAAAAAAATGGCGAGGTCATTTTTTTTCAGTGCCGTTGTAACTTTCAACAGTCACTAAACTGTTTGTAAACTTTCAGTGCCGTTGTAAACTTTGAACTGTTGTAAGTCGAGGAAAACTGTAGCTGTACAACATTTCCTGGTGTGCATGAAGTGATTCTCACACATATGTGTGAACATTCAAGCAAGAGTCCTTCCTTCGCATAGATACCCCTTCTGGCCAGTGGTGAGCTGCTGCCAGTTCGGACCGGTTCGGGCAAACCAGTAGTTCCGATGATCAGCTGGCCCCGCCCACCCACCTGTTGTGTGTCTCGCCCGCTTTCACCGCAGCCAGGGCCTTTTTATCTGCTTCCGAACACTGAGGAATGTCCTCGTATGCCTCCCGGCCCCAGCCCTGGCTCCATGCCCAGACAGGCTGAGGAGGAAGAAGTACCTCCAGCCCCCAGCTCTGGCTCCATGCCCAGGAAAACGGAGAACTAGACCCCTCCCCCTCCCCCACAGCATGTGAGCCTGAGGAAGGTCAATTGCCAACAGCTGCAGACTGGAGTGACCCTCGCTTCAGAAGAATTGATAGGCGGCGGCGACAGAAAGAAGGGAGGGGCAGGATAAGTGCTGAGTCATGGAGCCACAGCCCATGGCCTATATAAAGGATCTGCTTTCTGGCATTCTCTGAGTCAGGCAAAGTCTAATATATCTTGCTGAAGTCACTTTCTGGTCTCCTGCCTGCCTTGAGAACTTTGCTAGGACTTTGGCAGAGCTGCAGAGGCATGCCTGATTCGGATTTCCCTGACCCGGTTGTCAGCGGAGGAGTGGGACACAACACCACCCCTGCCCTAGCCTGTCCTATATTTCCTTCTTTCTGGATCAGCTGATTTGCGTGGCACAACTGATTTTCACGCCTCCGCTGTTCTACTTACCGGGGATGCCTTAGAAGGTAAACAGCTGAGCTTCCAATTGCTGTATTTTGATCGGTGTGCGCAAAGCGCGTGATTACCGAACCGGTTGTTAAACCGATTGCAGCCCTCCACTGCTTTTTACCCATCAACCCTAAGAACCAAATACAAGGTAAGATACAATACGAGGATAAAACAACACAGTTTTGTTAAGATCCCCCCCCCCCCGCCCTTTTTCCTTCCCTATCTTCAAGAAAAGTACCCTGCTGTGCATTTGGCTCATCTTGGGGAAAAAATTACACGTTTCTCAGAAGCGCAGCTGCGAAAATTGACATGCAGCCTTATCTCATCTGACAATGCTTTCATTTAGGACAATTTATCTCCGGGACTGAGAAGCCAACCTTTTGAACCAAGACATTTATCAATTTTATGGCAGGGTCAACATATTGGTCTTGGAAGGGATGCTGTAGAAGGGTTGGTCTGTTGACATGTTTTTCTTTAAGGAAGAACCCCAAAATTGAAAATGATAACCATAAAAGGATGGCTTAGAAGGCCCACCCTGCAGTCACGCTGTTGTGAACTTGTAGAATATGAAAAACATATTCTAAAACATATGAAGAATGGTTACAGGAACTCAAGTGAGGTACTAATACCACTCTATTTATTTATTTATTTATTTATTTATTTATTTGATCATATTTATATACCGCCCTATCTCCCGAAGGACTCAGGGCGGTTTACAGGCACTTAAAAACACATAAATACAATATAAAAGCAATTAAAAATCTTATTCTAAAAGCCCGGTAATTAAGAATTAAAAATATAAAAATAAAACCCAATTTAAAACCCATAAATTTAAAATCTAGCTCAGTCCTGCACAATTAAATAAGTATGTTTTAAGCCCGCGGCGGAAGGTCCGAAGGTCCGAAAGCTGACGAAGTCCGGGGGGTAGTTCGTTCCAGAGGGTGGGAGCCCCACAGAAGGCCCTTCCTGGGTGTCGCCAGGCGACATTGCCTCGCTGACGGCACCCTGAGGAGACCCTCTCTATGGGAGCGCACGGGTCGGTGAGAGATATTCGGTAGCAGTAGGCGGTCCCGTAAATAACCCGGCCCAATGCCATGGGCGCTTTAAAGGTGGTCACCAAAACCTTGAAGTGCACCGGAAGGCCACAGGTAGCCAGTGCAGTCTGCGCAGGATGGGTGTTATCACGGGAGCCACGAGGCTCCATCTATCACCAGCGCAGCCGCATTCTGGACTAACTGCAGCCTCGGATGCCCTTCAAGGGAGCCCCATGTAGAGAGCATTGCAGTAATCCAGGCGAGACGTCACGAGTGCGTGGTGACCGTGCATAGGGCATCCCGGTCCAGAAAGGCGCAACTGGCGTACCAGGCGAACCTGGTAGAACGCTCTCCTGGAGCGGCCGTCAAATGATCTTCTAGAGACAGCCGTTCATCCAGGAGGCGCCTAAGTTGCGGACCCTCTCCGCCGGGGCCAATGACTCGCCACCGATGGTCAGCCGCGGTTAGCTGACTGTGCGGGATGCCGGCATCCACAGCCACTCTGTCTTGGAGGATTGAGCTTGAGCCTGTTTCTCCCCATCCAGACCCGTCGGCCTCCAGACACCGGGACAGCACTTGATAACCGTTGGGGTGGTCCGGCGTAGAAAAGTACAGCTGAGTGTCATCCGCATACAGCTGGTACTTCACACCGAAACCACTGATGATCTCACCCAGCGGCTTCATGTAGATGTTAAACAGAAGGGGCGAGAGGATCGACCCCTGCGGCACCCCACAAGTGAGGCGCCTCGGGGCCGACCTCTGCCCCCCTGTCAGCACCGACTGCGGCCGGTCGGAGAGATAGGAGGAGAACCACCGATAAACGGTGCCTCCCACTCCCAATCCCTCCAACCGGCGCAGCAGGATACCATGGTCGATGGTATCGAAAGCCGCTGAGAGGTCTAATAGGACCAGGGTCTATAAAGCCTTGGTAAGACCGCACCTAGAATACTGCATCCAGTTTGGGTCAGCACGCTATAAAAAACATGTTGAGACTCTAGAAAGAGTGCAGAGAAGAGCAACCAGGATGTTGAGGAGACTGGAGACTAAAACATAGGAAGAACAGTTACAGGAACTGGGCATGGCTAGTCTAGTGAAGAGACGGACCAGAGGAAACATGATAGCAGTCTTCCAATATTTGAGGGGCTGCCACAGAGAGGATGGGGTCAAGCTGTTTTCCAAAGTACCTGAACGCCAGACAAGGAATAGTGGATGGAAACTGAACAAGGAGAGATTCAACCTGGAAATTAGGAGAAATTTTCTGACAGTGAGAACCATCAACCAATGGAACAGAAGTTGCCATCAGAAGTTGTGGGAGCTTCATCTCTGGAAGCTTTCAAGAGGAGACTCGACTGCCATCTGTCAGAAATGGTGTAAGGTCTCCCGCTTTGTGGGGGATGGGCTAGATGACCTACAAAATTCTTTCCAACTCTGTTAATCTTTTAAATTTATTTCCACCAGGCTTAATGGCAACAGTTCATTTTAGATTTTTAGATTTAGATTTAGATTTAGATCATTTTAGGGCCTCTGGTGGCTCAACAGGCTAATGCAGTCTGTTATTAACAGCAGCTGCCTGCAATTACTGCAGGTTCTAGTCCCACCAGGCCCAAGATTGACTCATCCTTCCATCCTTTATAAGGTAGGTAAAATGAGGACCCAGATTGTTGGGGGCAATAAGTTGACTTTGTATATAATATACAAATGGATGAAGACTATTGCTTAACACAGTGTAAGCCGCCCTGAGTCTTCGGAGAAGGGCGGGATATAAATGCAAATAATAATAAAAATAATAATAATAAAAATAGATGCCTCTCAAAAAATTCAACAGACTCATGAAGAACAAGTTGGTCAAAAGTATCTTCTTGAAGAATTGATGTTTCTCTAGGATTGAGGGGGCCCCTAGTGGTGCAGTGGTTAAAGTGCAGTATAGGTGGTCCTTGACTTACAATCACAACTGAGCCCAAAATTCTGTTGTTAAGTGAGACATTTGTTAAGTTGCCCCATTTTATGACCTTTCTTGCCTCCGTTGTTAAGGGAATCACTGCAGTTGATAAGTCAGTAACCCAGCTGTTAAGTGAATCTGGCTTCCCTGTTGATTTTGTTTGTCAGAAGGTCGCAAAAGGGGATTGCATGATCTTGGGACACAGCAACGGTCGTAAGTATGAACTAGTTGACAAGCATCGGAAAATTGATCACATGATCATGGGATGCTACAAAGGTCGTAACTGTGAAAAACGGTCATGTCACTTTTTTCAGTGCCATTGTAACTGAACAGTCACTAAACGAGCTGTTATAAGTTGAGGACTACCTGAATTGCAGGCAAACTTTGCCCACAGCCTGGAGTTCGATCCTGACAGGGCTCAAGGCTGACTCAGCCTTCCATCCTTCTGAGGTCGGTAAAAGAAGGTCCAAAGACTGTTGAGGGCAATATGCTAATAATGCTTATATGGTGGTTGTTGTTAGTTGCAAAGTTGTGTCCAACCCATCGCGACCCCATGGACAATGTTCCTCCAGACTTTCCTTCCTCTACCATCCTCTGGAGTCCATTTAAACTCACGCCGACTGCTTCAGTGACTCCATCCAGCCACCTCATTCTCTGACATCCCCTTCTTCTTTTGCCCTCAATCTTTCCCAGTATTAGGCTCTTCTCCAGTGAGTCTTTCTTTCTCATTAGGTGGCCAAAGTATTTGAGTTTCACCTTCAGGATCTGGCCTTCTAAAGAGCAGTCAGGGTTGATCTCCTCTAGGACTGACCAGTTTGATCACCTTGCAGTCCAAGGAAGTCGCAGGACTCTTCTCCAGCACCAGAGTTCAAAGGCCTCAATTCTTTGGCGCTCAGCCTTCCTTATGGTTCAACTTTCATAGCCATACATTGCAACTGGGAAAACCATAGCCTTGACTATACACACTTTTGTTGGCTGGGTGCTTTTTAGAAGGCTGTCTAGATTTGTCATAGCTTTCCTCCCCAGGAGCGTCTTTAATTTCTTGCCTGCAGTCCCCATCTACGGTGATCTAGCCCAGGAAAATAAAATCTGTCACTACCTTCATTTCTTCCTCATCTATTTGCCAGGAATTGAGAGGGCTGGATGCCATGATCTTAGTTTTCTTAATGTTGAGTTTCAAGCCAACTTTTGCACTCTCCTCCTTCACCCGCATCAAGAGGCTCGTTGGTTCCTCTTCACTTTCTGCCATGAGAGTGGTATCACCTGCATATCTGAGGTTGTTGATATTTCTCACGACAATCTTTCCAACTTTTGATTCATCTAGCCCCGCCTTTCTCATGATATGCTCTGCATATAAGTTAAATAGTCAGGGTGACAGTATAGAGCCTTGCCGGACTCCGTTCCTGATTTTGAACCAATCCGTGGTTCCGTGTCCAGTTCTGACTGTTGCTTCTTTACCCACTTACATGGTATATAAATCTAAAATGCTACTGCTATTGCTATTGAGATGGCATACCTCGAAATACCTTTTGCAAGGAGACCACAGTAAGAAAAGGGTTGTCTCCATCATCTGCTTGGGAGTATTATGGAGACATTTGGAGGGCTACTGGAAAAAATCAAACTGACGGACTAAGATGGGCTTTACGTGGTTGCAGAAAATGTTAAAGCAACATATAAGTTTAAAGCCAGAAATACCAGAAAAATAGATAAAGATAACATATATGTAATACTACATGTCTTGACAGTGGCGAGAATTGTATTTGCACAGCACTGGAAGAATCAGGAAACTCCTACAGATGAAAATATAGTTAGAAAAACTATAACTAGACTATGCAGAAATGAATAGGTTAACATTAAAGATAAAGGACAAAGAAGACACAGAATATTTTTTATCATGGGATTTGTTTTATCAATGGTTAGGCAACAGAGGTAGAAATCAGAAGCTGGAAGATTATTAATAGGTATAAGTGAATAATAATATTATTATTATTACTAGTATTATGTACAAGTAAACTGACCCAGACAATACACTGTTTACTAAGCACTTATGTACGTTAAAGAAAAATGTATAAATAAAATATTTTTTAAAAAGGAAAAAAAAACTGATGGCCTAAGATGAGCCTTACTTGGTTTTACAGTTTTTATGCCATGAGTAATTGTGAAAGGAAAGACAATCATTGTTTGAATCAGGCTATGGACATGGGGGAAGCCAAGATAGTGTCCCAAAATATTACAGAGTTATAAGAAAGGGCTTGGGGATAAATTAGATCTAGTTATATTTCCCCTTCATCATCTTATCTTGTTTTTAATTTCCTGGGCTTCATATTTTTACTCCCTGCTTGCATTTGCTTAAGGTTTGTTTGTTTTTTTACCCAAAAGGCACTAGTGTGATAAATAAATATGGATGAATGTAAGAAAATTGTTCAGTCCGGCTCTTTGTGTAGGAAGGTTTTTCCTTTCCTTTCCTTTCCTTTCCTTTCCTTTCCTTTCCTTTCCTTTCCTTTCCTTTCCTTTCCTTTCCTTTCCTTTCCTTTTCTCTCTCTTTCTCTCTTCTCTCTTTTTTCTTTTCCTATTTCTCTTTCTCTCTCCCCCTTCTCTCCTTCCTTCCTCTTTATTTCTCCCCTCTCTCCTTCCTTCCTCCCTCCCTCCCTCCCTCCCTTCCTTCCTTCCTTCCTTCCTTCCTTCCTTCCTTCCTTCCTTCCTCTTTCTTTCTCTCTCCCTCCTTCCTTCCTTCCTTTTCATGAACTCTAACTATTACAAATCCCAGGAACCCTAGCAGTGGTTCTATGGAGTTATCAGAGCAGAGGTGGGTTTCAGCAGGTCATGACCAGTTCTAGAGAACCGGTAGCGGAAATTTTGAGTAGTTCGGAGAACCGGTACTAAACATTCTGACTGGCCCTGCTCCCATCTATTCTCTGCCTCCTGAGTCCCAGCTGATTGGGAGGAAATGGGGATTTTGCAGTATCCTTCCCCTGGAGTGAGGTGGGAATGGAGATTTTATTTATTTATTATTCAAATTTGTATACCGCCCTATCTCCTGAAGGACTCAGGGCGGTTCACAGCCTTATAAAACATAATAATAAATACAAGTTAAAACAACAATTAAAAAACTTATTACATTAGGCCGAATTTAACACTATCGTTAAAATAATACAAAACCCCATTTAAAACTAACTTTAAAACTAAACTCACGGCGGAAGGTTCGAAGGTCAGGAAGTTGGCGGAGTCCTGGGGGAAGCTCGTTCCAGAGGGTGGGGGCCCCCACAGAGAAAGCCCTTCCCCTGGGTGTCGCCAGTCGGCACTGCCTGGCGGATGGCACCCTAAGGAGTCCCTCTCTGTGAGAGCGTACGGGTCGGTGGGAGGCAGTCGGTGGCAGTAGGCGGTCCCGTAAATAACCCGGCCCTATGCCATGGACAATATCTTTCCCTGCCATGCCCACCAAGCCACATTCACAGAACCGGTAGTAAAAAAATTTGAAACCCACCACTGTATCAGAGGGGATATGAAGAGAATATTTAGGCATTTGTTTCTAAGCTTTTCCATTCTTTTTAATGTTCATATTTCACTGGCTTTGTTATTTTATTTTATTTTATTATTTTTATTTTATTTTATTTTATGGTATGAAGTTTCCAGTGCTTTGCTTTTATTTGATGGATCTTTTCTCTGCCATCTTTGGTTTCATTTTTCATGTAGCTAAGGGTCATCAAAACATTCTTCATTTGCTAAACTTGGCCATTCCCCCTTTGACAGGGAGATGTCAAAATAGAAATGACTTATAGCCCAGACGATCCAAATAATATATTTCATTTAAAGGCAGTCTAATCACAACAAGTACCTGCAGCTTGCTCTGTCTTGTTGGAAGAAATGTCCATCTGGATTCAGTTTCAAGTGGGAAAAAGACACTGGAAACATGGTGGCTGATTGGAAAGATGGTTTAATGGTGGACAGGACCATGTGGGTTTCCTGGTCCTGGGCAATAAAGGCACATGGGTGAGAAAGAGAGAGAGAGATTTATGCCCTCTGTTGGGCTTTGAATTTGAGCTTGTATTCTGATTGGTTGTCAGGCTCCCCTGGGGCCATGCAGGGGTAACTTTGTAGGTTGTCTTTTTGAGTCCCAGGCTTGGTTGACTCGTGTTGGGTGATGATGTAATGAAAGGGCTTCAGGCAATTCATATTATGGCTCTGCTTGAAGGAGGTAGATCTTTGTTAAGTAGAATAGACTGGTGCAGACCTTAATGGCCCATTGATAAAGGTTGGGGGGAGCTGAGTTTCTGCCTACCTTTTAGGGGAAATATTCCGCCTTTTTAATATTTCCTAAAATATCTCATTTTCCGAGGAGAGGGGTCAGTGCTAACTTCCTACAGTTCCTAATTTCAGAAACCTGTGCAAATCCCTCCTCAGCGACTGGCTCAAAGCTCAGCCCGCAAGAAAGGACGGAGACATTGATGGAAGTGGCTTGGACCAGCAGTTATTGTAACTAACAGAGGAAGTAATGTAGATCTCTCAATAGCAAGGGGAGGAAGCATGCTGCCTTTCCTACCTGAATGAAAGGGGCCACATTTTTCTCCTTTCACCATTGTTGAATTTTCGATTTAGTTTCATCTCACTGTGCTGTGAAGCCCCAAAGGGGAAGTCAATCACTCAGTCTGTAATGGAGAGTTTACCAAAATAAAACTGTGCCCTGATTGTGGGATGTATGATAGGTGTTCTGTCTCCTTCCCCACTTCAGACCCATGAGCTGGCCTTCGGCCAGTGGATTCATGGCTCTTATCAGTCCTGGCAGAGAAATCGCAGCTGCCTGCCAAAGTTCAAACAAATGACTCACTTAGCAAGACTTTCAGCTCTTTTTGAAATGGAACAGCTAAACTTTGCTTCCCGTGGAGTGACAGCAGTCCCAAAGCTCCTTATATATCCTGTGGGGTGGGGCTCCTTTCCCACCCTTCCTTTTGATGACGCCGCCTCTCTAATCTTCTGAAGCGCGGGTCAAGCCAAGCTTGATTATTATTATTAT
This sequence comes from Ahaetulla prasina, assembly GCF_028640845.1. NCBI lineage: Eukaryota > Metazoa > Chordata > Lepidosauria > Squamata > Colubridae > Ahaetulla > Ahaetulla prasina. Next base: position 220,035,660 of record NC_080541.1, read on the forward strand.
CAGCTGGGTCTGAAGGCGTAGCCTGGGGAAGGGAGGAATCAGGGGATGACGGCCTCATTACGTCCTCCGACTGGTCTGGTTCTGGCTCCTGGAGCCAAGCCAAAGAAATCGGTGCTCCCGAGGTAAGTCTTACCGACCCTTCCCCCTCACTCTCTGTGTCACTTTTGGGCATGGGGCCAGGTTCGGGGTCTGGAGTCACAACAATAGGTTTTTGCCATCCTGAGCAAAACAAGTTAGAGGCATAATGTGTTTCCCCGAAAATAAGACTGGGTCTTATATTAATTTTTGCTCCAAAAGACGCATTAGGGCTTATTTTCTGGTTAGGTCTTGTTTTGGAGAAAAGACAGTACTAAATGCACCCGTCTGTCTGACAATCTTAACTGGGTTTTATTTTGGGGGATAGGGTTTATATTACGAGCACCCTGAAAAATCATGCTAGGTCTTATTTTCCGGTTGGGTCTTACTTTCAGGGAAACAGAGTAGTTAACCTACTATGTCTCTCTTGTCCTAAAGAAAAAAAAAGCAGGAATAAACTGGGACAGGTGATCTCTTTCTCTCCTTCTGTCCAATACAACTCAGCTCATGTGACTTTCCCGGTAATCCAGTCACAGTTGGTGGAGCTGTCCTTGCAATTTTGCCTGGCCGTTATAGGACAGAAAAGGAGAGATAGAGACAGGATGGTAACTTCAGAATCAGAAGGTAGCAAGGTAGCAAGGTAAGAGGCAGGCAGGCAGGAAGCGTCCCTGAGATATGGTCAAAATGTCTACATTTCATAATGGTGTTATTAGTACTACCTGTTTTTTTTAAGGTGTATTCAATTTGGGAAGGAAGGGAGAAAGGGAGGAGAGAGAGAGAGACAAGTAAGAAAAAGAGAGAAAGAGAAAGAGAGAGGGGAAAGGAAGGAAGGAAAGAAAGGGAAGGGAAGGGAAGGGAAGGGAAGGAAAGGAAAGGAAAGGAAAGGAAAGGAAAGGAAAGGAAAGGAAAGGAAAGGAAAGGAAGAGGAAGGGAGGAGAGAAAGATAAGAAAGAAACAAAGAAAGAAAGAGAGAGGAAAGGAGAGAGAGAGAGGAAGGAAGGAGGGAGGGAGAGGGGGAAGGAAAAGAGGGAGGGAGGGAGGAGAGAGAGGCAAGAAAGAAACAAAGCGAGAAAGAAAGAAAGAAGAGAGAGAGAGAAAGAGAGAGAAATAAAAAAGGAAGAAAGAAAGATGGAAGGAGGGAGGGAGGGAGGGAGGGAGGGAGGGAGGGAGGGAAGGAAAGGGCAAATATCCTTAACTACAAGATTTAAATTATTTTAATATTATTCAGAACAGGCTGATTCTGCCTGGCTGCAATTTGATGTCCTGCTCCCTTAGTTTTTCTGATATATTCTTGGTCCCCAGCCTCATTCACACATGCAAATCTGATAGGTCTTAATAACAAGCTCATTTCACATCCAAATAACTGAAGCATTGTGAAGTTAGAAGTAACTTGTTGAGAGTAAAAAAAACCCACCATGTAATTTCTCTTTGCCTATAAGATTAGATGGAAACAAGGGTTGATGACAGCTGAAAGAAAATGAAAAATGCTGAAAATAACCCGAAATGCAAACTATGGAATTTATTTATTTATTTGATTTATTTCATTTTTAGCCTGCCTTTATTACTTTATAAGTAACTCAAAATGGTGGGCATACATAATACCGCTTCGTCCTCCTATTTTCCACACAACAACCCTGTGAGGTGGGTTGGGCTGAAAGAGAGAGGGATTGGCCCAAAGTCCCTCAGTCAGCTGTCATGATTAAGACGGGACTAGAACTCACAGTCTCCTAGTGATTGGCCCAAAGTCAGCCAGCCAGTATTCATGCCTAAAGCAGGACTAGAACTCCCAGTCTCCTGGTAATTGGCCCAAAGTCACTCAATCAAGGTCCCTTCCAACAGCTGTGATGATTAAAATGGAACTAGAACTCACAGTCTCCTAGTGATTGGCCCAAAGTCAGCCAGCCAGTATTCATGCCTAAAGCAGGACTAGAACTCCCAGTCTCCTGGTAATTGGCCCAAAGTCACTCAATCAAGGTCCCTTCCAACAGCTGTGATGATTAAAATGGAACTAGAACTCACAGTCTCCTAGTGATTGGCCCAAAGTCAGCCAGCCAGTATTCATGCCTAAAGCAGGACTAGAACTCCCAGTCTCCTGACGTTTGGCCTAAAGGGACCTAGCCAGCTTTCATACCTTAGACAGGACTAGAACTCAAAGTCTCCTGGCGATTCACCCAAAGTTACCCAGCTGGCTTTCATAGCTAAGGCATAACTAGAACTCACAGTCTCCTGGTGATTGGCCCAAAGTCACCGAGACAGTTTTCATGCCTATATCCGAACAAGAACTCACAGTCTCCTGGTTTTGAGGCCAGCCCCTAAACCACCGACACCAAACTGGCTCTGCCTGAACACTGACAAACACCGAAGCCCCCTTGTTTTGCGCTATCAGTGTGATGCTGATCTAACACTTCTCCCTTCGGCGAGATGGAAATTGTGCCGTTGTGTTACATGCTCTCTGTCAACAGCGGTGGACCCTGAACTCCAATGCCGCTCTTTCGTCACCCTCGTTTGCCTACTTAGTTGCAGAGAAAACACACCCGGCTGTCCTTATGTACTTTCCCCATTTGGGAGTTATAAATGGAGAACGTCATTTGGATGTTAAACAAGCTGTCATGGAAAAGTATCCCACTCATTGGAAGGTGACATGGAAAGTATTAAGCACTTTGCAATTCAGCCAGAGTGACTGTATTCCTTTTTATGGGCATAAGGTGGCTGTCTCTTGTGAAATGCCGCGAATTTTCTCGTCTGCGGCCATCAATTAAACCCTTTCGTGGTCCTCTTGTATTTATTTAGCCTTTGGGAAACGGCGCTTGCGACGAACTCCAAAATTATAATACAAAATGACCAGAGACACTTGCAGATTTTGCTTGATGTCTCGTGAAGTGTTCATGCCACTTTATAGTGCCTTGGTAAAGCCACACTTGGAATACTGCATTCAGTTTTGATCGGCACGATGTAAAAAAGATGTTGAGACTCTGGAAAGAGTGCAGAGAAGAGCCACAATGATGATTAGGGGACTGGAGGCTAAAACACATGAAGAACGGTTGCAGGAACTGGGTATGTCTAGTTTAATGAAAAGAAGGACTAGGGGTGACATGATAGCAGTCTTCCAATATCGCAGGGGCTGCCACAAAGAAGAGGGAGTCAAGCTATTCTCCAAAGCACCTGAGGGCAGGACAAGAAGCAATGGGTGGAAACTAATCAAGGAGAGAAGCAACTTAGAACTAAGGAGAGATTTCCTAACAGTTAGAACAAATAACCAGTAGAACAACTTGCCTCCAGAAGTTGTGAATGCTCCAACACTGCAAGTTTTTAAGAAGATGTTAGATGACCATTTGTCTGAAGTGGTGTAGGGTTCCTGCCTAGGCTGGGGGTTGGACTAGAAAACCTCCAAGGTCCCATCCAACTCTGTTATTCTATTCTATTCTACCCCGGTAGGCCAACCATGGATAAATCCAAGAAAAGAAAAGTTTCAGAAGAAAACAGAACGTTTAATTCAACTACATATGTTAGTTTTGTGGCTGCTCAGGAAATAATCAGGCATGGGAAGGGTTGTGTGGCTCCCGGTGTTTTCTTTTCTGTGGGAAGCGGGTCCAAATGGCTCTTTGAATGTTTAAGATTGCCGACTCCTGTTCTTGGATGAGAAGTGAAACGTCTTCAGGGAAAAAGCAATGAGTCCAGTTTCCTTTTGAAAAAAAGCACTTTTGGGACAACCATGACCTGGATAACTGAGAATCTCCATAGTCGGTCATAAGTCACTTTTTTCAGTGCCGTTGTAACTTTGAATGGTCACTAAGTGAACTGTTGTAAGTCGAGAACTACCTGTATTTTGAACGGAATCTTTGCTTTGCTTTGCTTTGCTTTGCTTTGGAATCTAAAGAGAAGAGACTGGCATCTATAGAGTCAGCCTTTGTTCAACATACATCTCTTTACAGAATAGAATAGAATAGAATTTTTTTATTGGCCAAGTGTGATTGGACACACAAGGAATTTGTCTTGGTGCATATGCTCTCAGTGTACATAAAAGAAAAGATACGTTCAACAAGAATCATAAGGTACAACACTTAATGATAGTCATAAGGTACAAATAAGCAATCAGGAAACAATATCAATATAAATCATAAGGATGCAAGCAACACAGTCATACAGTCATAAGTGTAAGGAGATGGGTGATGGGAGCAATGAGAAGATTAATAGTAGTGCAGACTTAGTGAATAGTTTGACAGTGTTGAGGGAATTAGCTGTTTAGTAGAGTGATGGCGATAGAGAAACAGCTGTCCTTGTGTCTAGTTGTTCTGGTAACATAATAACAGAGTTGGAAGGGACCTTGGTGGTTTTCTAGTCCAACCCCCTGCCCAGGCAGGAAACCCTACACTATTTCAGACAAATGGCTATCCAACATTTTCTTAAAAATTTCCAGTGTTGGAGCATTCACAACTTCTGCAGGCAAGTTGTTCCACTTATTGATGGTTCTAACTGTCAGGAAATTTCTCCTTAGTTCTAGGTTGCTTCTCTCCTTGATTAGTTTCCACCCATTGCTTCTTGTTCTACCCTCAGGTGCTTTGGAGAATAGTTTGATTCCCTCTTTTTTGTGGCAGCCCCTGAGATATTGGGACACTGCTATCATGTCTCCCCTAGTCCTTCTTTTCATTAAACTAGACATACCCAGTTCCTGCAACCGTTCTTCAGATGTTTTAGCCTCCAGTCCCCTAATCATCTTCATCGCTCTTTTCTGCACTCTTTCTAGAGTCTCAAGGTCTTTTTTACATCGTGGCCACCAAAACTGAATGCAATATTCCAAGTGTGGCCTTACCAAGGCATTATAAAGTGGTATTAACACTTCACGTGATCTTGATTCTATCCCTCTGTTTATGCAGCCCCGAACTGTTTCCATCCATTGTTTCCATCCATTGTTTCTTGTTCTGCCTTCAGGTGCTTGGAGAATAAGTTGACCCCTCTCTTCTTTATTTACTTTTATTTTATTTATTTATTTTGTCACAACAGTATATATAAGCATAAGCATGAAATAACTATAAGATATATAAGCATATAAGCATAAGTATGTAATAACTATACGAAATTTGGATACAATCAAAGGGAACATTAGGACAGGAACGGTAGGCACATTGGTGCTGTTATGCATGCCCCTTATAGACCTCTTAGGAATGGGGTGAGGTCGATAGTAGATAGTTTTTGGTTAAAGCTTTGGAGATTTTGGGAAGAGACCACAGAGTCAGGTAGTGCATTCCAGGTATTGACAACTCTGTTACTGAAGTCATATTTTCTGCAATCAAGATTGGAGCGGTTCACATTAAGCTTAAATCTATTGTTTGCTCGTGTATTGCTGTGATTGAAGCTGAAGTAGTTTAGCTTCAATCACAACCATACACTTTTTTCATTCTTTCATTCTTTTCATTTTTTCTTTTCATTTTTTCATTCTTTGTGGCAACCTCTTAAATACTGGAAGACTGCTATCATGTTCCCCTTCAGTCCTTGTTTTCTCCAGACTAGCCAAACCCAAAATCCTCCAACCTAGCCATTTTAGCATATTTAGCATTCCTCTGAAAACAACAAAATACCTTATCCCACCAGACTTGAAATCCTAGGCTTAGAAAACTTGGAACTCCGTCGCCTTCGACAAGACCTAAGCTTAACTCACAGAATCATCTATTGTAATGTCCTTCCTGTTAAAGACTACTTCAGCTTCAATTGCAATAATACAAGAGCAACCAATAGATTTAAACTTAATGTTAACCGTTTTAATCTAGATTGCAGAAAATATGACTTCTGTAACAGAATCATTAGTGCTTGGAACACTTTACCTGACTCTGTGGTCTCTTCCCATAATCCTAAAAACTTTAACCAAAAACTTTCTACTATTGACCTCACCCCATTCCTAAGAGGACCATAAGGGGCATGCATAAGAGCACAAATGTGCCTACCGTTCCTGTCCTATTGTTTTTCTTTTCTTCTTCCTATATATATATATGCTTATACCTCCTAATATTTACTCATATATATGTTTATATATTATATAACCTTTTGCACGATGCTTATATATATTGTTGTGACAAAACAAACAAACAAACAAACTGTAGGTGTCTTCCAACACGCTAGCAGAATGCTTAGGGAAGTTTACATTGAGACAATTAGTAAACAGCTCAACAGTTTTCCTGAAGCCTCTCTCCTTTTGTAAAAAGAAACATCCATTCTGAATCATTGTTTGTTTGCAGCATGTCACGCTGAGCCAAGTCTTGAGACGGCTGAGCCTCAGACGCAAACTTTGCTCTACTCCCACATTGTTGCTAATGTTTGAAAAACTCCAGCAGGGTTGCTGTTCTCCGGCAAGCCAACCGTGCAGTGAATAGTGAATAAATCGCTTAGCAATGAAAGGATAGGAAACCAGATTATCAGTGAAGCCACGGGGATCATTTAGGATGAGAAAGAATGAGGGAGAAGAGCTTAGCCCTGTCTTTTTATTTTTCCTTCTCTTCTGTTTTCTCTTCAGATTGTCTCACCTTTCTCTTTTGCTGCTCGGCACTGAATCTTAAGGGGAAAGGAAATGAACTACATTTCCTGGTGGTATTTTCTTCTTCTTCTCTGTGTTGTTTGAAATAGAATGGAATGGAATGGAATAAAATAGAATAAAAGAGTTGGGAGGGACCTTGGAGGTCTTCTAGTCCAACCCCCACTCAAGTAGGAAACCCTATACCACTCCAGGCAAATGGTTATCCAATCTCTTCTTAAAAACTTCCATTGCTGGAGCATTTACAACTTCTAGAGGCAAGTTGTTCCACTGGTTATCCTAACTGTCAGGAAATTTCTCCTTAGTTTGAGGATGGTTCTCTCCTTGATTAGTTTCCACCCATTGGAAGACTGCTATCGTCTCACCCCGAGTCCTTCTTTTCATCAAACTAGGTAAAGGTAAAGGTTCCCCTCGCACATATGTGCTAGTTGTTGCTGACTCTAGGGGGGCGGTGCTCATCTCCGTCTCAAAGTCGAAGAGCCAGCGCTGTCCAAAGATGTCTCCGTGGTCATGTGGCCGACATGACTCAATGTCAAAGGCGCACGGAACGCTGTTACCTTCCCATCAAGATGGTCTCTATTTTTTCTACTTGCAATTTTACGTGCTTTCGAAACTGCTAGGTTGGCAGAAGCTGGGGAGCTCACCCCGTTACACAGCAGCACTAGGGATTTGAACCGCTGAGCTGCCGACCTTTCGATCAACAAGCTCAACTTCCTAGCCCCTGAGCCACCGCGTCCCCAGTTCCTGCAACCGTTCTTCATATGTTTTAGCCTCCAGTCCCCTGATCATCTTTGTTGCTCTTCTCTGCACTCTTTCTAGAGACTCAACATCTTTTTTTACAGAGCAACAAAAATGATTAGGGGACTTGATTGGGTATGTCTACTTTAAAGAAAAGAAGGACTTGGGGTGACATGATAGCAGTCTTCCAATATCTCAGGGGTTGCCACAATGAAGAAGGAATCAAACGATTCTCCAAAGCACCTGAGGGCAGGACAAGAAGCAACGGGTGGAAACTAATCAAGGAGAGAAGCAACTTAGAACTAAGGAGAAATTTCCTGATAGTGAGAACAATTAACCCATGGAACAACTTGACTCCAGAAGTTGTGAATGCTCCCACACTGGAAGTTTTTAAGAAGAGATTGGACAACCATTTGTATGAACTGGTGTAGGGTTTCCTGCCTAAGCAGGAAGTTGGACTAGAAGACCTCCAAGGTCCCTTCCAACTCTGTTATTCTATTCTATTCTATTCTATTCTATTCTATTCTATTCTATTCTATTCTATTCTAAGCTCAGCATGTGGTACAAATGTCACTGCTAAGTTCCTAGCCAAGTTAGTTAAGGTGTTATGTGAACCCAGGTGTTGCATACAGTTTACTACCCTGCTAAATTTGTGTCCTTTTTTCTAGCCACCAGAAAATCACATTTTCTCCGTGTGCTGCAACAGGTTACTCAGTTTTCTGCTTTAAATATTATCTTAAACTTGCATCAATTTATCCTACATGATGTGTTAAGGTTCATTTTTCTTCCACAGTTTGGCTTTGCTGGATGTTTGGTGAGGAATGTTATCTCTCCCACTGTATTATTTTGCTACGTATGGTAATGAGAAAGAAATTATTAGATGAGCTCGCTCTTGAGAAGAGGAAAAAATAAGGAAAGGAAAACAACTTGCTGCAAGCTAATGGATGTCTGGCTTTCAGCCATTGCAAATATTAAATGATGTGGCTCCCAGCCTTTTGAGATCAGAAAAACTTAAGCTCCATTTAAAGAAATGAAGGCAGGGGAAGAATTTTCAAGGGTATGGCGGAATTGAAAGTGGCAAGCTAGCATAAGAATAATGAAGCAAAGAATGATTGACAGCAGGAGCGAGAAGACAGATGCAGGGCAAACTCAAGCCATCACTCATCACTTGGGGTATTTTTTTAATATCAGGATTTTAGAGGCAATATGAGCGCTGCAAACTGATGGAAAGCTGGGCTCCTCCCATACTGAAATATGAGAACCAGCAGTGTGGCTCAGGCTGTAAGAAGCCTGTTATTAAAACACAGCTGCCTGCAATTACTGCAGGTTCTAGTCCCACCAGGTCCAAGGTTGACTCAGCCTTCCATCCTTTATAAGGTAGGTAAAATGAGGACCCAGATTGTTGGGGGGGCAATAAGTTGACTTTGTAAATATACAAATAGAATGAGACTATTGCCTTACACAATGTAAGCCGCCCTGAGTCTTTGGAGAAGGGAGGGATATAAATGTAAATAAATAAATAAAAAATAGCAGTAGCACTTACTATGTATACCGCTCTATAATGCTTTATAGCCCTCTCTAAGCGGTTTACAGAGTCAGCCTATTGCCCCCCACCCCCAATAATCTGGGTCCTCATTTTACCAACCTCGGATGGATAGAAGGTTGAGTCAACCCCGAACCGGTCAGGATCGAACTCCTGGCAGTGGGCAGTGAGTTAGCCTCTGATACTGCATTCTAACCACTGCGTCACCATGGCTCTTTTTAACCATTGAAATAGTGGTTAAGGCACCAGGATGGTAACCAGGAGATGAGGAATTCTAGTCCCACCTAAGGCATGAAAACGGCTGGGTGACTTTGGGCCAATCACCACGAGACAGTGAGTTATAGTTCCACCATAGGCATACATGTTGGCTGGATGTCTTTGGACCAATCACCAGGAGATGGGAATTCTAGTCCCACCTAAGGCATGAAAACTGGCTGGGTGACTTTGGGCCAATCACCAGGAGACAGTGAGTTATAGTTCCACCATAGGCAAAAGTGTTGGCTGGATGTCTTTGGACCAATCACCAGGAGATGGGAATTCTAGTCCCACCTAAGGCATGAAAACTGGCTGGGTGATTTTGGGCCAATCACTCTCTCTCTCTCAGCTCAGCTCCTTTCCTTCAGTTGTTATAGTGTGGAAAACAGGCAGGAAAAGGGAGTATTGTGTGCATTCGCCACTTTGAGTTACTTATAAAAATAATAAAGACAGGATGCACCTCAAAGTGTCACCACTTCCAAAACCGACGAAACACATGCTTAGGTTTTTCTAAGCACTTTTCTTTTATTATTCCTCACCAATAAATCTTCCCAAACTGAAGCAAACTGCTCACACCATTAAAACATCTATTCTGAGAACACCTAGGCCAGGGGTCTCCAACCTTGGTCCCTTTAAGACTTGTGGACTTCAACACCCAGAGTCCCTCAGCCAGCAAAGCTGGCTGAGGAATTCTGGGAGTTGAAGTCCACAAGTCTTAAAAGAGCCAAGTTTGCAGACCCCTGGCCTAGGCAAAAGCTGTTTTTAACTCTCTTTCTCCTGCCCAAAATGCCTAAGCTTCATTGTCTCTTGGTCCTCCGGAATGCAGCCCCTCCCTCCTGGGAATCCAGACTCCATTCCACCCCATCAAGAGAAACTGGAAAGAAATTCTCACGCTCCCTGGAAGTTAGTAAGTAAGGTAGAAAAACAGAAGCACCTTCTGCAGGAGAAGAAGGAAGGGACGTTGGAGGTCTTCTAGTCCAACCCCCTGCTCAAGCAGGAGACCCTATACCAGAGGTGATATTCACTTACTCTCCCTACCAGTTTGCAAATGTAAGCATGCACACATTTCTTTGTGCATTGCTCGCATGCATGGCTTGCACGCACGCACGTGGCTTCAAAATGTGCCTAAATAGGATGGCATAGCGCCTGGGTGGGTGAGCAGGGCGCTATCGGTTCGAAATGGCTGAATACCACCTCTGCCCTATACCATTTGTAAATCTTATTTTACAAAGTTTTCTCTCTGGTAACACTGTATTTCAAACTAGGGCATATAAAACCTTTGCTAGACCTATCCTTGATTACTGTTCACCTGCTTGGAACCCTCACTGTATTTCAGACATCATTACATTAGAGAGGGTCCAGAAATATTTTACTAGGAGAGTTCTCAAATCTTCTGCTTGAAATAAAATTCCGTATATCTTGAAATTGTAGGCTTGAAATTGTAGGTCTAGAAAGTTGTAGGTCTAGAAAGCCTCGAACTCCGTCGTCTACGTTCTGACCTATGCTTAGTTTATAAGATTATTTACCAAAATGTTCTACCTGTAAATGAATACTTTAATTTCAACCATAATAATACAAGGGCCATCCATAGATTTAAACTCAATGTAATTCACTCTAATCTTAATTGTAGGAAATATGACTTTTGCAATAGAATAGAATAGAATAGAATTTTTTTATTGGCCAAGTGTGATTGGGCACACAAGGAATTTGTCTTGGTGCATATGCTCTCAGTGTACATAAAAGAAAAGATACGTTCATCAAGGTACAACATTTACAACACAATTGATGGTCAATATATCAATATAAATCATAAGGATTGCCAGCAACAAAGTTACAGTCATACAGTCATAAGTGGAAAGAGATTGGTGATGGGAACGATGAGAAGATTAATAATAGTGCAGATTCAGTAAATAGTTTGACAGTGTTGAGGGAATTATTTGTTTAGCAGAGTGATGGCCTTCGGGAAAAAACTGTTCTTGTGTCTAGTTGTTCTGGTGTGCAGTGCTCTATAGCGTCGTTTTGAGGGTAGGAGTTGAAACAGTTTATGTCCAGGATGCGAGGAGTCTGTAAATATTTTCAAATATAGAGTAGTAAATGTCTGGAACAATCTACCTGATCCTGTTGTTAGTCTCTCTAATCCCCATACCTTTTATCATAAACTGTGTACCATGGACCTTTCATGTTTTTTAAGAGGTCCCTAAGGGGGTGTGTATCACACAGCCTATCAAGGCTGTAAGGACTGAGTGGAGAAGTCTTAGCACGAAGGGGGCCAGATGGACTGAAGCTTAACATGAGAATGTATCTCTGAAATTTTTCAGGGTTTATCTGAACGATGCGGACAACTTTATCTTGTTCGTTATTCGGGATGCTTTGATTCAGTATGCTCGGGAGAGATCAGGTTGGGAGAAGCAGCTTAATCTAATTTAAGCTGCTTACATTGTGTTGGTACCCGGTAACCAACAGGCAATTTTCAATAGGAAAACGCTATCTTCTAAACTCGTACACTGATATTCCCCCCCCACACAAACACACGCACACACGCACCCATAATAGCCTGCAGCAAAAATAGAAAGCAAATGAGCATAAACAGATCTCTGCCCCATTCCTTTCGGGTTTTTTTTTTTTATCTTTTGTTCTTTTCGTAGTCACTGTTTATTTAAAAGCGCCACATTTGACGCACAGCCAGGGAAGGTGAAAAAAAACCAAGTTTATCTGGAATGACATCAATAACGCAAGGAAAATGCTCAGAAGCTAAAAATTATTGGGACAAAATAAAGGGATGGTTAGAAGAGATGACCCAACAATGCACTGATTTAAAACCGGAGCTGTTCTTATTGGGTATCCTCCCAGAGAAAACCAGTAAAGAATATATTTATATTTATAGAATAGAATAGAATAGAATAGAATAGAATAGAATAGAATAGAATAGAATAGAATAGAATAGAATAGAATAGAATAGAATTTTTTATTAGCCAAGTGTGATTGGACACACACAAGGAATTTGTCTTGGTGCATATGCTCTCAGTGTACATAAAAGAAAAAGATACCTTAATCAAGGTGCAACATTTACAACACAAATGATGGTCAATATATCAATATAAATCATAAGGATTGCCAGCAACAAAGTTACAGTCATACAGTCATAAGTGGAAAGAGATTGGTGATGGGAACGATGAGAAGATTAATAATAGTGCAGATTTAGTAAATAGTTTGACAGTGTTGAGGGAATTATTTGTTTAGCAGAGAGATGGCCTTCGGGGAAAAACTGTTCTTGTGTCTAGTTGTTCTGATGGGCAGTGCTCTATAGCGTCGTTTTGAGGGTAGGAGTTGAAACAGTTTATGTCCAGGATGTGAGGGATCTGTAAATATTTTCACAGCCCTCTTCTTGATTCGTGCAGTATACAGGTCCTCAATGGAAGGCAGGTTGGTAGCAATTATTTTTTCTGCAGTTCTAATTATCCTCTGAAGTCTGTGTCTTTCTTGTTGGGTTGCAGAACCGAACCAGACAGTTATAGAGGTGCAAATGACAGACTCAATAATTCCTCTGTAGAACTGAATCAGCAGCTCCTTGGGCAGTTTGAGCTTACTGAGTTGGCGCAGAAAGAACATTCTTTGTTGCCCTTTTTTGATGATGTTTTTGATGTTAGCTGTCCATTTTAGATCTTGCGATATGATAGAACCTAGAAATTTGAAGGTTTCTACTGTTGATACTGTGTTGTCTAGTATTGTGAGAGGTGGAAGTATGGAAGGGTTTCTCCTAAAGTCTACCACCATTTCTACGGTTTTGAGCGTGTTCAGTTCCAGATTGTTTTGGTTGCACCACAAGGCTAGTTGTTTATTTGATTATACATGTAATAACAGCAGCACAAATTGTTTTTGCACAAAACTGGAAAACAGAGAACATACCCCTGGAAGGAGAAGTTATTTTAAAAAAAATTAGATTGTGCAGAAATGAATACGTTAACTTTGATGATCAAAGAAAGAGAGGATTCAGAATATTTTAAGATATGGGATCAATTTTACCATTGGTTAGAAAAAAAGATATAGATAAGCAAATTGATAGTTATGAAAGAAAATGGTATAATTAGAATATTGAATTGTTGGTGAAAAAATTGTAATCGATCAAATTGAAAGGAAGAAAGAAGAAACAACAAAAAGATGGAGCCATGAAGAAAACACCGAGATGTCACATGGAAGGACTGACTGATGTATTAAATGTTTGTTTGTTTATGAAATAAAATAAAAATATTAAAAAAGAATCAATCTGCAAAAAAAAAAATAACACAAGGAAAATGTACCATGATAAGTTGGGATGGCCTCTTTTCTGCAGCAGCCTAAGATCTGGATGCTTAGCTATACAGTAACAATTTTAGTAAAAGTTTTCATTACAACAGTAAAAGTTAACGCAAACTAGAAAAGAAAAAAAGTGCGAGAAAGACAAAAAAGAGAAAAAAATCCCCCACACACACCCACACACATACACCAAGAGAGCACCTTGTTATTATTATTATTTTTTTGTTGTTCAAATATTTTTATTGTTGTAATTGTTTTATACTTTGGGAATTGTAAGCAAAATCATTGAGTGAGATGGGCGGCTGTAGAAATTGAATAAACGCAGGTGGTCCTCGACTTACGACCGCAATTGAGCTCCAGATTTCCACTGCTAAGCAAGACAGTCATGAGTTTTATGACTGTTTTATGACAGGGGGAAGAGTTCCAGAAACCGGAAGAGTAGCTCCCCAGCACACACACGCGGGAGTTCTGGAAACCAGAAGACCAATTCCCTGGCGCGCATGCCTGTGCCGGGAAACTGAGCTTCCGATTTCCGGTGCTCCCACGCACGCGAAGACCAGCTGGCCAGCCCGCATGCGCACCAGAACCAGGAAGAGCCACGGGCTCATGTCTGGAGAGATGGCTCTGCATGCCACTTCCAGCACATATGCCATAAGTTTGCCATCATGGCCCTAGTGTAAACAAAATTAAATTCTTACATATGAGGTGACGGAAGGACCATCTCTCTAAAAAAAGACAAATTCCAATGCGCAGTATTTTTTTTTTCCATTCCAGATGCCAACAATTTCAAAGAAAACCACCCCAAATAACAATGCATCTCATTCAAATAAACATTTCATATCTTCTCTAAACTATAAATAAATCCACATTTCGCAAACAGAACGTAATGCCGGTATGCTACCATGAACAAAAGAGACAACAGATACAAAGACAATGCTATCAAATTAGGAAACATATAGTACGGTAGCTATAAAAGTTTAAACATCTTATTAAATGTTTGATGTCGTATTTTTTTCCAGATATCAGCATCCAAAAAAGAACCAGCCAAAATGACAACACATCCTGTTTTAACTCTGGTCAAAGAAATTGACTTTGTATTCTTCTTGGGTTTTTTTTATACCAAACAATCTTTCTAATCCATTCAGTTGTTCTTTGTTATGAATTCCTTCCATACTTTGAATAGCTTCTTTTGTAAGTTCTGCAAAAAAAAAATCCCAAAAAAACAATTCTTCCAATTGGGTGATACAAAAATAGGAAGCTACATTAGAAATTGTTTTCCAAAGAAATCTATTAGAAAGCTATTTTCCAAAGCACCAGGAGGCAAGATAAGAAAAAATGGATGGAAATTAATCGAGGACAGGACCAACCCAACCCAGAAGGATTTCTTGACTGTGAGAACAATTAATCAGTAGAAAGATTTGCCTCCAGAAGTTGTGGGTCCTCCATCACTGAGTGCTTTTAAGAAGAGACTGGACAGCTCTTTGTCCAGAATGCTTGAGCAGGGGTTAGACTAGTCCAGAGGTCTCCAACCTTGGTCCCTTTAAGACTTGTGGACTTCAACTCCCAGAGTTCCTCAGCCAGCTTTGCTGGCTGAGAGACTTTGGGAGTTGAAGTCCACAAGTCTTAAAGGGACCAAGGTTGGAGACCCCCTGGATAGAAGACCTCCAAGGCAGTGGTGAAATCTAATTTTTTTTTACTACCAGTTCTGTGGATGTGGCTTGGTGTGGCTTGGTGGGCGTGGCAGGGGAAGGATACTCCATTCCCACCCCACTCCAGGGGAAGGATACTGCAAAACCTTCATTCCCACCCCACTCTGGGGCCAGCCAGAGGTGGTATTTGCCGGTTCTCCGAATTACTCAAAATTTCCTCCACCGGTTCTCCAGAACCTGTCAGAACCTGTTGGATTTCACCCCTGCTCCAAGATCCCTTCCAACTTTGTTATTCTGGTAAATGCCACAATGGCCTGGCTTGACCTAGTCAAGGTTAGTACTCCATGTGGTTGATCACATCTTCTCCAGATGCTCACATCATCATTATCATCATCACTATCATCATTTTAGCCATCCTCTATCTGCTGCAGGATGAATACCTCTTCCACATGTTTCCAAACTATACATAACATAACATAATAACAGAGTTGGAAGGGACCTTGGAGGTCTTCTAGTCCAACCCCCTGCCGAGGCAGGAAACCCTACACTATTTCAGACAAATAGCTATCCAATATTTTCTTAAAAATTTCCAGTGTTGGAGCATTCACAACTTCTGCAGGCAAGTTGTTCCACTTATTGATTGTTCTAACTGTTCTTAGAACTCCTTAGTTCTAAGTTGCTTCTCTCCTTGATTAGTTTCCACCCATTGCTTCTTGTTCTACCCTCAGGTGCTTTGGAGAATAGTTTGACTCCCTCTTCTTTGTGGCAACCCCTGAGATATTGGAACACATATACAGTCCTGAGCTTTCATTTGCTGACTGGGACTGTAATTCTTGCTGATATTGTCAATCCAACTTGTTTTAAGTCTCTTTCATGGATGTTTTTGATCATGTAGGATCCATTCTATGACTGCCTTGGTCTGCCTCGCCATCAGTTCTTCTTGCTCTGTGACCAGCCCGTTTCCATATCAATTCTTTTATTCTCTTGTTGGCATTGTATACTTTCCTTTGTTCTCTAATCCATGTGTGGGTCTTTCTATCTTGTCTTGTGATGACGAGCAGGTATTCTTTCCATGGCATTTTGTGCTACCTGTAGCTTTTGTATCGATTGTGAGGTTAGTGTCCATGTTTTCACTGACATATGTTAGAGCAGGTAGCACAAACTGATAGAAAACTTTTCTCTCCAGGACAGGTTCAGGGGTCGGATTGAAAAATTTCAGCAACTGGTTCACTGCCTGGTTGCTGGGGGTGTGGCCTACGCTATGGGGGCATGGCCTACTCAGCCTTCTGCACCACGGCGGGGGTGGGGGTGGTGTTTTCACCCTCCCCAGGCTCCAGGGGCTTTCCTTGAGCCTCCAGGAGGGTGAAAATGGCCTCCACTGAGCTCCAGAGGCCCCCTGGAGGCTGGAAACAGGCCCATTTCTGAACTTCCTGTACTTCCGGTAGGCCCATTTTTTTGCCTTCCCAAAGACTCCACATGTGCCCTGCACTTACCTGGTGTCCAAAACGGGTTGTGTGGAGACTCCTGGGAGGGGTGAGGTTGGGTGGGCGGGATCAGCCAGCCTTTGGAACAACCAGTTCGGTGAACCAAAGTAAAATTAACATCTGGTTCACCCTAACCGGTCCAAACCGGCTGAATTCCACCGGCTGGACAGGTTGTTCTTGAAAATTGTGCTTAGCTTGCAGAATATTTGTCAATCACATTTAACAAGCCATTCAATTTCCTTTATTGTACCATTGAGATCCATTGGCCAAGATATAGCTAGTCGTAGTGTCAGCTTTGGAAGCCATACTAGGCCGAAGGCTTCCATACGCTGCTACAATTCTCCTCTGTGGGAAAGGAGGGGAGGAGAGTGGTAGTGCAAGGGATGATTAGACATAACAACGTATTTTTCTTGCCGGTCAAGGTCAGGCTGGGTTCGTACCTGGAGAAGGAATAGCTGGAGTGATGCTTCGCCATGGGATGGTGGAGGATTGGAGCATGTGACCGGCAGAGGGGTCATGAGGGTGGGGATTTTGGAGTTTGTATTACTGAGAGAGGAACCCGGATCCCCAGATTCGGTTTTCACCCAAGTGTGCCAGTTTACCTATGCTAGTAAAAGAACTTTGAAAGATGTTGGCTTCGGAGTCTTTTCTGCAGGAGGGGTTTTCTGGAACGTTGACACGTAGTCTACTACGTATAGTTCTTTTCCAGATATAAACATTTTTTTTCCTTTGGTGAATTTATTAAATGTAAACTAGTTCTTTTTCAGGTTTATTTTTAAGCCAAATAATGCTCACAGGCAAGAGATAAAGCCCTATGCAATTTATATTTTGAGGCATGCTGTCCCCAATTTGGAAGCCATTTGCTTTATACGTGACAAAAAAATATTAGTTTGTATAACTGAGAGCGCTGATGGAAATGAGAAGAGAGCTCTTTCTTGCCTTGTAAAATTTTTAAATCTGCATTATCGAGTATATGTAATTCACTGGAATGAAAACGGACTTTGGTGATCCTTTCTCGATCCCTTTCCTTTTCTTTTAATTAAAATATTATCATTTAATCAATTCAAGTCAGAATAGAAAAACAGAAACAGAGAAAAGCGTTGATTTGGGGAGAGCCAAAAATGGTAACAAGAAAAGTTATCTGGAATAATGGCAAAGAAAATGAGAAACATTAATCAAGCTGTTTTTTTCTTGGAACAACGAACTTTGTATATGTTGGATGTTAAATGAACTCCCCCAAAGTTACTAGCCCTGGTGACAGCAGACAATAGAAAAATGTCCATTTTGACCTCAGTGGCAGATTCATAGCCTTATATAGATCTCGCTCAAGGGAATCACAGAATCATAGAGAGATATGAAATTCAACTCCCCCGTTTGGTACAAGAATCCGAGCGAAAGCTTCCCATTATCCCCCAGAAAAGTTGTGGTAGCCACAACTGGACACAGAAACAGAATCCATCAATCACGACATGAGTTGGTTAAGATGAAGAGCACACTACATCACAAGTGTACAAGTCGCCAGGATGTAAAAAAAGATGTTGAGACTCTGGAAACAGTATAGAAAAGAGCAACAAAGGTGATTAGGGGACTGCAGGCTAAAACATATGAAGAACAGTTGCTGGAACGGGGTACATCTAGTTTAATGAAAAGAAGGACTAGAGGTGACATGATAGCAGTCTTCCAATATCTCAGGAGCTGCCACAGAGAAGAGGGAATCAAGCTATTCTCCAAAGCATTTGAGGGCAGGACAAGAAGCAACGGATGGAAACTAATCAAGGAGAGAAGCAACTTAGAACTAAGGAGGAATTTCCTGACAGTTAGAACAATTAATCAGTGGAACGACTTGCCTTCAGAAGTTGTGGATGCTCCAACACTGGAATTTTTTAAGATAAGAGAACCATTTGTCTGAAGTGGTGTAGGGTTTCCTGCCTAAGCAGAACTAGAAGACCTCCAAGGACCCTTCCAACTATTCTATTCTATTCTATTCTATTCTATTCTATTCGATATCTGTCAAAACACACAGGGAAGAAGATGATTAGGGCGGTGACCTCTATTGCTGAGAAAGTTGGGTGATTAAGGTCAAAAGTTTTAACTTTCCCATTGCTCTTCTCTAATAAGCACACTTTTCAATGTTTCATTTTGCCAAGGTCAATGGTCAAAGATGACAGTGGTAGAGATACCGAAGGCTTGTCATTGAACCCACACCTACATCTTATTTACGAGAGTGGCCAGCTGTTCTGTTTCCCTCCCCCAATACTCCCAACAAAGAGTCAGTCAAAGGCCTCCTCTCCTACTTTATTTACATAGATAAATGTCCTGGCCATGTCTACCCACGGGCCTGCCAAGTTTCTGGAGATAACGAGGAAATTATAGATAAGGCCAGAATTACTCACGAATATATTCTTCCCTCCATTGATACAGTTTGCCTGCGCAAATTCATTGCTTTGTCCAAGACAAAAAACCAGGAAGTCCCGCCTCCTATTTATAGTCTCTGCAGATGTCCATCATTCCTTGGCTTTATCCCAACGCTGCTTCTGCTGCGCGCGCCGGTCACGTCTGCGCAGTCTTGCATCACTCCAAAACTGTTCTTGGGGCGTTGCCAAATCAGAAGAAGGCTCCAGAGAATCAGGCCTTGCCGGCCCCTCCTCCTCCCTTTGAGTGGGTGCCAGGGAGGGAGAGGGCCCAAGAGAAGCAGGGCTTGCCAGGTCTTCTCCCTCACTTTCTGAATCATCCGAGTCCAGGAGTCCGGGTCCAGGAACCTGGGTCACAACACCAGCTTTCTCCAATTTTGTCATATGCAGGTAGTCCTCCACTTACAACAGTTCGTTTAGTGACCCTTTGAAGTTACAATGGCACTGAAAAAAAGTGACTTCTGATCATTTTTCACACTTATGGCCCTTGTAGCATCCCCGTGGTCACATGATTTACATTTGGATGTTTGACAACTGGGTCATAGTTATGATGGTTGCAGGGGTCACGTGACCACCTTTTGTGACCTTCTGACAAGCACAGTCAATGGGGAAGCCAGATTCATCTAACAACCGTATTACTAATTGAACAACCGCAGTGATTCACTTAAACGTGGCCAGAAAAGTCGTAGAATGGGACAAAACTCAGTCAACAGATTTCTCACTTAGGAACATAAATTCTGGACTCAGTTGTGGTCGTAAGTCGGGGACTACCTGTACAGCTTTCTCTGGATGGCTTCCAATGGGTTTTTTTTTCTTAACAGCTTCAAAAGCTATGATGGAGCAGAGCAGTCCATCCATCTAGGTCCATGGATGGAGGTCATCCATGGATGAAGTTGGAGCTCTTTCCTGTTGTGGCTATGGAGATTCTCAGTCCTCCAGGTCATGGTTGTCCCAAAGGTGCTTTTTTCAAGAGGCAACTGGACTTTCTTGTTTCTCTTCGAAGACGTTTTGCTTCTCATCCAAGAAGCTTCTTCAGCTCTGAGCTCTGAGCTGAAGAAGCTTCTTGGGTGAGAAGCGAAACGTTTTCAAAGAAAATCAAGAAAGTCCAGTTGCCTCTTGAAAAGCACTTTTGGGATTTTCTATTGTGAGTGTTGCAGTTGAGTTGAAGACAAGTCGAATAGGATGTGGTTTGAGAAGACATTGTAGACAGTGACCAGGCCCCTTTTAGAACCCCGAGATATCCTCCAAATTGAACCAGATTTCCAAAAATGGAATTCAGATTAATAGATTAACAGTTGGAAGGGACCTTATAGGTCATCTAGTCCAAACCCCACCCCCCTCCCGCTCAAGCAGAAGACCCTACACCATTTCTGACAAATGACAGTCTAATTTTTTCTTGAAAGCCTCAAGTGATGAAGCTCCCAGAACTTCCGAAGGCAACTTCTGTTCCATTGGTTGATTGTTCTCGCTATCAGAAAATTTCTCCTTATTTCTAGGTTGAATCTCTCCTTGTTCAGTTTCCATCCATTATTCCTTGCCTGGTCTTCAGCTGGTTTGGAAAACAGCTTGACCCCCTCCTCTCTGTGGCAGCCTCTCAAATATTGGAAGACTGCTATCATGTCTCCCCTGGTCCTTCTTTTCTCTAGACTAGCCAGACCCAGTTCCTGTAACCGTTCTTCATATGTTTTAGCCTCCAGTCCCCTAATCATCCTGGTTGCTCTCCTCTGCACTTTTTCTAGAGTCTCAACGTTTTTTTTAATAGTGTAGTGACCAAAACTGGATGCAGTATTCTAGGTGTGGTTTTACTAGGGCTTTATAGAGTGGTCTTAGTACCTCACTTGACCTTGATTACATCCCTCTGTTAGTGCATTTTAGGATTGCATTGGCTTTTTTGGCTGCGGTGGCACATTGCTGGATCATATTTAGCTGGTTGTCCACGATGACTCCAAGATTTTTCTTTTTTATTTATTTATTTATTTTATTTATTTATTTATTTGTCACAACATTATATATAAGCATAAGCATGAAATAACTATACGATATATAAACATATATATATATATAATCATAAGTATGTAATAGAATAGAATAGAATAGAATAGAATAGAATAGAATAGAATAGAATAGAATAGAATAGAATAGAATGGAATGGAATGGAATGGAATGGAATGGAACGGAACGGAACGGAACGGAACGGAACGGAACAGAATAGAATAGAATAGAATAGAATAGAATTTATTGGCCAAGTGTGATTGGACACACAAGGAATTTGTTTTGGTGCATATGCTCTCA
The DNA here is from genome assembly GCF_028640845.1 of Ahaetulla prasina. NCBI lineage: Eukaryota > Metazoa > Chordata > Lepidosauria > Squamata > Colubridae > Ahaetulla > Ahaetulla prasina. The sequence goes on from NC_080541.1 coordinate 220,056,923, forward strand.
GTGTACATAAAAGAAAAAGAAAAAAAATACCTTCATCAAAGGTACAACATTTACAACACAAATGATGGTCATAGGTTGCAATTTAACCCTTAATAATAGCAACAAAAAGTTACAGTCATACAGTCATAAGTGGAAAGAGATTGGTGATGAAAACGATGAGAAGATTAATAGTAGTGTAGATTTAGTAAATAGTTTGACAGTGTTGAGGGAATTATTTGTTTAGCAGAGTGATGGCCTTCAGGAAAAAACTGTTCTTGTGTCTAGTTGTTCTGATGTGCAATGCTCTATAGCGTTGTTTTGATGGTAGGAGTTGAAACAGTTTATGTCCAGGATGTGAGGGAACTGTAAATGTTTTCAAGGCCCTCTTCTTGATTCGTGCAGTATACAGGTCCTCAATGGAAGGCAGGTTGGTAGCAATTGTTTTTTCTGCGGTTCTAATGATCCTCTGAAGTCTGTGTCTTTCTTGTTGGGTTGCAGAACTGAACCAGATGGTTATAGAGGTGCAAATGACAGACTCAATAATTCCTCTGTAGAACTGAATCAGCAGCTCCTTGGGCAGTTTGAGCTTACTGAGTTGGTGCAGAAAGAACATTCTTTGTTGTCCTTTTTTGATGATGTTTTTGATGTTAACTGTCCATTTCAGATCTTGTGATATGATAGAACCTAGAAATTTGAAGGTTTCTACTGTTGATACTGTGTTGTTAAGTATTGTGAGAGGTGAAAGTATAGAAGGGTTTCTCCTAAAGTCTACCACCATTTCAATAACTATATGAAATTGGATACAATCAAAGGGAACATCACAGTCACTGCTATTAATTCAGTTTGAATTCCTATCACTTGAGACAATGGGAATAGAAAAAGAAACATTGGCTCCTCTCTTTTCTTTTCTTTTTCCCCCCACCTAACCTTAAGAAATCTCGGACCTTCATTACAAATTTAGCCTTAGCCATAAAACCATCGATATGTCTGTTGCAGTGGATGTTCCATTTTGATTTTGATTTCTCTTGTCCTCCCGTGATTCTGCAGTAGGAAGCTGGAACTGGCAACTGTGTTCAGGGCTCTTTTAATTATCTCACCAGCCTTTTTATTAGAACGCTTGGAGGGGAAATTGTCAGCTGTGGGTTCCCTGCCAGCTGTGACTGGATCAATAGAATAAAAAGATGCTCGTCTACGGAGAAGCGACATTGTGGAAAGAAGATGGTAAATAGCAAGAGAGGAGAATTTGCAAAAGGTTGAAAGCAGAGCTAAAATGAAGAGTTTGTCTTCTGGAAAGAAAACGGCTGTTTAAAATATCTGAGCTCAGAATCAGCGGCAGCCTCTGAGGCCCCAAGAGATTGAAAGAAAGCCGTGTTTACTCAGTAGGATCTATGGGGTGTAAAAATATCGAGGCTATTATTATTACTATTATATATAATATATTAATTAATTAATATAATTCATTAATATGAATTATTAATACTATTATCCTTCCCATCTTTTCTATTACTTTCTACTATTGTTATCTTATCATTATGTTACTTTGTTGTTTGTATGTACACTAAGAGCTTAGGGACCCACAGAGGTGGCATGCGAAAAAGAAGAACCTTTGGGGGTTTTTAGATAGGGCCTTTTTAAGGGGTGGGAGGGTTAAGACGGGCGTTGGGGGTAGCCCGTCGGGTGGGGAGCCAGTCCTGGCGCGTGCTCGTGACGGTCCTTTAATAGGTTCGGAGGTTAGGGGGGGAGATTGCGTTCCTGTTGGTGAGGGTGGCCCGATTTCCACGGTAAGTGGGAGGGGCAGACATGGCGGAAGGGGGGGATCATATCGGTCTGGAGGGGCGCGCGCCCGATGTTTGCAAGCGGTCGCGCGCCCCGATCCCTCGTCCTTTTCCCGTTCCCCGGATGGTCAAGACCCCCAGAGCCTGGGCCTTCGGCTGATGTTATGCAACGCACGGTCCGTAGTCAATAAGGCCCCCCTAATATATGACCTTATCCAGGGGGGCGCTGCGGGCCTTATAGGCGCCACGGAAACCTGGCTGGGCACGGAAGGGGGTGTGCCCCTTGTGGAGATGTGCCCACCGGGTTTCCGTGCATTCCATCAGCCGAGGGCTCAGGGTAGAGGTGGGGGGGTGGCGGTTGTGATTAGAGAGTCTAGAGCCGAGGGAGACCACTGTACCTCAGATTGCCGGGTGCGAATCCCTCTTTGTGAGATGGGGTCATAGGTGCCAGATGGGTTTGCTGATCACGTACCTGGCTCCTTGCTGCGTGACAGCTGCCCTGCCCGAGCTCCTGGAGATGCTGGCCGGGGTGGCAGTTGAGACCCCCAGACTTTTAGTCATGGGGGACTTTAACTTGCCATCGTCCGGCTCGTCATCGACGGCAGCTCGGGAGTTCATGGCTTCCATGACGGCCTTGGACCTGACCCAAGTAGTTGATGGCCCTACTCACATTGGGGGTGGCACTCTGGACCTGGTTTTTGTCTCTGGTCAGTGGTCGAGAGATCTGGACTTAAAGGAAATAGTCACTGAACCTTTGTCATGGTCAGATCACTCTCTCCTTCGTCTGGACTTTCTGACCGCCATTCACCACCGCAGGGAGACGGAGCCGACACGTTGGTTCCGTCCCAGGCGCCTGATGGACCCGGAGGGGTTCCGGACGGAGCTTGGGCCATTTCATGAGGGTCTGGCTCACGGCTCGGCTGAGGAACTTGTTGCGGCCTGGGAACGGGCGGGGGGCCTTAGACCGTGTCGTGCCTTTGCGCCCTCTGACCCGGCGCAGGTCCCAACCGGCTCCTTGGTTCTCCGAGGAGCGGAGGGGGATGAAGCGCCGGAGAACACGCCTAGAGAGTTCCTGGAGGTCCAGCCGTTCAGAAGCTGATCGGACACTAGTGAAGTCCTATACTAGGGCTTACCTAGTGGCATTGAGGGAAGCAAGGCGTAGCTACGCCTCCTCCCTCATTGCATCGGCAGATAACCGCCCAGCCGCCCTGTTTCGGGTGACCCGCTCCCTCCTACACCAGGGGGAGCGGGATGACCCGTTGCAGGGACGTGCTGAGGAGTTTAACGGTTATCTATACGATAAAATCGTTCAGCTTCGGGATGGTTTGGACCAAGATTGCGGTGATACGGGTGAGACGGCTGAGGGTGGTCTTGGTGACATTTTATGGGATGAGTTTGACCCTGTCGCTCCCGAGGACATGGACAGGTTGTTGGGGAGGCTGAATGCCACCACGTGTTTACTGGACCCGTGCCCCTCCTGGTTGGTGCTGGCCACGCAGGAGGTGACACGAGGCTGGCTCCAGGCGATTACGAGCGCTTCCTTGGTGGAGGGTGTCTTTCCGGCCGCCTTGAAAGAGGCGGTGGTGAGGCCCCTCCTCAAGAAGCCTTCCCTGGACCCGGCTGTTCTAGGTAATTATCGTCCGGTCTCCAACCTTCGCTTCGCGGCGAAGGTTGTAGAGAGTATGGTGGCATATCAGTTTCCCTTACACCTGGATGAAACTGTCTATCTAGACTCGTTCCAGTCCGGTTTCCGGCCCGGTTACAGCACGGAGACAGCTTTGGTCGCGTTGGTGGATGATCTCTGGAGGGCCAGGGATAGGGGTTGTTCCTCTGCCCTGGTCCTATTAGACCTCTCAGCGGCTTTTGATACCATCGACCATGGTATCCTGCTGCGCCGGTTGGAGGGATTGGGAGTGGGAGGCACCGTTTATCGGTGGTTCTCCTCCTATCTCTCCGACCGGTCGCAGTCGGTGTTGACAGGGGGGCAGAGGTCGGCCCCGAGGCGCCTCACTTGTGGGGTGCCGCAGGGGTCGATCCTCTCGCCCCTTCTGTTCAACATCTACATGAAGCCGCTGGGTGAGATCATCAGTGGGTTCGGTGTGAGGTACCAGCTGTACGCGGATGACACCCAGCTGTACTTTTCCACACCGGACCACCCCAACGGCTGTCAAGTGCTGTCCCGTGTCTGGAGGCCGTCGGGTCTGGATGGGGAGAAACAGGCTCAAGCTCAATCCTCCAAGACAGAGTGGCTGTGGATGCGGCATCCCGGTACAGTCAGCTAAATCGCGGCTGACCATCGGTGGCGAGTCATTGGCCCCGATGGAGAGGGTGCGCAACTTAGCGCCCTCCTGGATGAACGGCTGTCTCTAGAAGATCATTTGACGGCCGCTCCAGGAGAGCGTTCTACCAGGTTCGCCTGGTGCGCCAGTTGCGCCTTTCTGGACCGGGAGGCCCTATGCACGGTCACTCACGCCTCGTGACGCCTCGCCTGGATTACTGCAACGCCTCTACATGGGGCTTCCTTGAAGGGCATCCGGAGGCTACAGTTAGTCCAGAATGCGGCTGCGCTGGTGATAGATGGAGCCTCGGGCTCCCGTGATAACACCCATCCTGCGAGGCTGCACTGGCTACCTGTGGCCTTCCGGTGCGCTTCAAGGTTTTGGTGACCACCTTTAAAGCGCTCCATGGCATAGGGCCGGGTTATCTACGGGACCGCCTGCTGCGACCAGATACCTCTCACCGACCCGTGCGCTCTCACAGAGAGGGACTCCTCAGGGTGCCGTCAGCTAGGCAGTGTCGTCTGGCGACGCCCCGGGGGAGGGCCTTCTCTGTGGGGGGCCCCCCCCTCTGGAACGAACTCCCCCCAGGACTCCGTCAACTTCCGGATCTTCGAACCTTCCGTCGCGAGCTCAAGACACATTTATTCATCTGTGCAGGACTGGCTTAGATTTTAAATTTAGAGGGGTTTTAAATTGATTTTAATATTTATATTTCTATTTTTAATAATTGGGCATTAGAATAAGTTTTTTAATGATTATTTTAATTTGTATATTGATGTTTTTACATGCCTGTAAACCGCCCTGAGTCCTTTGGGAGATAGGGCGGTATATAAGTTTGAATAATAATAATAATAATAATAATAATATGCACCGGAGGCAAATTCCTTGTGTGTCCAATCACACTTGGCCAATAAAGTATTCTGTTCTGTTCTGTTCCGTTCCTTTCTTTTCCATTCCGTTCCTTTCCTTTCCGTTCCGTTCCATTCCATTCTGTTCCATTCTGTTCCTTTCCTTTCTCTTCTCTTCCATTCCATCCCGTCCCGTCCCGTTCGGTTCCTTTCAGTTCCATTTCGTTCTGTTCTGTTCTACTCTATTTTACCCTACCCTACCCTACCCTATTCTACTCTATTCCATTCCATTCCATTCCATACTAGTCTATGATCCCTTATGTTCTGCTCTGCTCTGCTCTGCTCTGCTCTGCTCTGCTCTGCTCTGCTCTGCTCTGCTCTGCTCTGCTCTGCTTAACTCTACTCTACTCTACTCTACTCTACACCACTCCACTCCACTCCACTCCACTCCACTCCATTCCATTCCATTCCATTCCATTCCATTCTATTCTATTCTATTCTATTCTATTCTATTCTATTCTATTCTATTCTATTTTAATGTCCAATCTGACAGGCTATCTTAGTGATTTAAAACATCAGTGTTACCATAAATTGGTAACAATGCATGTTTATAAATTTTCTGAAAGAGCAATGCTTTAAGGTGCAGCCATTCCTAATTTAAATAGCTTTTGATGTAAATGTGAAAAATAAAATAAAAGAGCAAAGTAAACGGTTTTCTTTCTTTCTCCAATGATGCCATCTTCTATAATGTGGATTCAGACTAATTTTATGTTTAGAAAATGAGCCTTGTATGTTTTCAATACTTCTCCTTTATTCCCAATTTTTGCTTGCTCGGTTCATTCCGCCACTCCCTTTTCTCAAACTTTTGAGCAGAGAAAAGGCACTGAACAAAGCCTGGTTATTTTTTGCATTTTCATCATTAGAAGATGGCAAGGAGGAAAAAGGCAAAGAAAAAAGAAAGAAATTTGAAAAGAAAAAGTATTATTGAAGGTTGCACAAAGGGAGGGAGGAAGGGAGGGAGGGAGAAAATGAGGGAGAAAGTGAAGAAGAAAATAAGAAAGGAAGGAAGGAAGGAAGGAAGGAAGGAAGGAAGGAAGGAAGGAAGGAAGGAAGGAAGGAAGGAAAACAGGGAGGGAGGTAAGAAGAAAGAAGAGAGTGAAAAATAAGAAAGAAAGAAAGAAAGAAAAGGAGGGAGGGAAGGAAGGAAGGAAGGAAGGAAGGAAGGAAGGAAGGAAGGAAGGAAGGAAGGAAGGAAGGAAGGAAGGAAGGAAAATGGGAAAAAGAGAGTAAGAGACGGGTTTTATTGAAAATGTGACATTTACATCAAAGCTATTTAAATTAGTTTCCAAATGCTGGAATCCATCCTAAAAGAATCCATTCTTAACGCTGTGCTCTGTAGCCCTTGATATAAAAAGAATTCCATATGCCAAACCAGTTGGAGGCAGAAAACTGTAATCTGAAGCATTCAAGGGAGGCCACCAGCTTGGCTATTCTGATCTTCCTCCCCACAGTTGCCCACTGTTTGCAATAGGCACCATCAGAAAATATGGAGGCCTGCCCATTACTGGTTGTCAACAATTGTTATTGTGTTTATTAGTGCAATAAAAGATTCCTGCCTCCTCTAAAGAACCAAAATGGCCTTGACGGATTGAATTAGAATAGGGACCAAGCAAAGAATCTTGCAGTCTTAGTGGACAACCAATGAAATATGAGCCAACAGTGTGTAGCAGCAGCCAAAAAAGTCAACGCAATCCTAAATTGCATTAACAGAGGGATACAATCAAGATCAAGTGAGGTACTAATACCACTCTATAAAGCCGTAGTAAGATCACACCTAGAATACTGCATCCAGTTTTGGTCACCACACCATTAAAAAAAAAATGTTGGGACTCTAGAAAAAGTACAGAGAAGAGCAATCAGAATGATTAGGGGACTGGAGGCTAAAACATACAATGAACGGTTGCAGGTTCATCAACCGTGTCTTGATGAAAAAAAGGACCAGGGGAGACATGATAGCAGTCTTCTAGTATTTTAGGGGCTGCCATAGAGAGGAGTCTATTGGACTTCCCTTGGACTGCAAGGCGAACAAACAAGTCAGTCCTAGAGGAGATCAACCCTGACTGCTCTTTAGAAGGCCAGATCCTGAAGATGAAACTGAAATACTTTGGCCACCTAATGAGAAAGAAGGACTCACTGGAGAAGAGCCTAATGCTGGGAAAGATTGAGGGCAAAAGAAGAAGAGGGCGGCAGAGAATGAGGTGGCTGGATGGAGTCACTGAAGCAGTAGGCATGAGTTTAAATGGACTCCAGAGGATGATAGAGGACAGGAAGGCCTGGAGGAATGTTGTCCATGGGGTCGCGATGGGTCAGACACGACGTTGCAACTAACAACAACAATAGAGAGGAAGGGGGTCAACCTATTTTCCAAACCACCTGAAGGCCAGACAAGGAATAATGGATGGAAACTGATCAAGGAGAGATTCAACCTGGAAATAAGGAGGAATTTTCTGACAGTGAGAACAATCAACCAACAGAGCAGAAGTTGCCTTCGGAAGTTGTGGGAGCTTCATCACTGGAAGCTTTCAAGAAGAGACTGGACTGCTATCTATCAGAAATCCTAACCCTGCTTTGGGGGGGGGTGGTTTGGATGAATGACCTACAAGGTCCTTTCCAACTCTGTTCATCTAATTTAATCTAAAGAAGATTTAGCAACTGAGAAGATATTCTGAAGACCACTAAATATTTAGCATTTATTATCTATCATTGGCTTGTTGACAGATATAAAATCTACCAGGGGCAAATGCTTTGCAATGGTAACTCTTTCATAAGTTGCTGATGCTGTATTTATTTATTTTTTTCATTTTCCTTCTGATACTTCCTGAAATTTTTCTTCCAAAGTTTTCAGGCAGGCAGGCATTGTTTTTAAAGCTTAATCTTTTATTAACCTAGATATTTGGGATTATTGTAGAAACAATGCTCAGTCCTGGCATAACCATAGTATTTAACCCTTGCTGTTTTTTTAAGAGAGCTTTCAACATACCGCCTCATGCTATCCTTCTTAATACAGGTAGTCCACAATTTACAACAATTTGTTTAGTGACCTTTCAAAGTTACAACGGCCACTGAAAAATGTGACTTATGTCCATTTTTCACAGTTATAACCTTTGCATCATCCCCATGGGCAGGCGCTCGAAATTCAGATGCTTGGCAACTGGTTCATATTTCTGACCGTTGCTGTGTTCCCAGGATCATGTGATCCCGTTTTGTGATCTTCTGACAAGCAAAGTCAACAGGGAAACAAGATTCACTTAACAACCGGCTTACTAACTTATCAACGGCGGTGATTCACTTAACAACTGCGGCGAGAAAGTTCATAAAATGGGGCAAAACTTATTTAACAAATATCTCATTTAACAACAGAAATTTTGGGCACAATTGTGGTCCTAAGTGGGACCACTAAGTTTACCACTTACTCCTGTAAGTGGTAAAGTATGAGCTAACTCTTCAGCTCTTCAACCCCTACATAAAGTTACCAATTTATTAATTATTTATTTTATTTATTTAGAAGATTTATATATCTGCCCACTCTCTCCCTGTAACTCTGAGCGGCTTACAAATGATTCACCCAACCCCGATTTTCATTTACTACGTGGAAATAATTTAATAAACACTCCTTTAAATAATAGTGATAACAACAACCACAACAAAAGAAAAGCAAAGATAGTGCCAACAGTAATAGTTGCTTTGCATGCAATCTCAATCCCATTTGAACACCATCGGCATTGACAAAAATCACCATCGGTCAATTGCAAAAGGCAGCTTAGGGTGGAACAGCTTGTATCCTACGACAATACCTTTAACGCCACCGAAAAACAGCCTCTTCCTATCCCAAGTCCTTGGGAAGGACTTTTTTATTATTATTATTTGCATTTATATCCCGCTCTTCTCCGAAGACTCAGGGCGGCTTACACTATGTTAGCAATAGTCTTCATTCTATTTGTATATTTATATACAAAGTCAATTTATTGCCCCCAACAATCTGGGTCCTCATTTTACCTACCTTATAAAGGATGGAAGGCTGAGTCAACCTTGGGCCTGGTGGGACTAGAACCTGCAGTAATTGCAGGCAGCTGCTGTTAATAACAGACTGCATTAGCAGTCTGAGCCACAGACACACAGAGGACTTGATAGGTGGATAAAAATGCCATATACATTCTAAACATCTGGTTGACTGCATGACCAGCCATGAAATCTACAACTCAAGTGCTGGTGGTTGACCATCCAACTTTTGGTAATTCTGTCTTGGTGGCTGGCCACATCATCTTCAAAAAGAGGGACTTGCATGGAGGTCTACATAGACCCCAAAAGATTAATTGACCACAGTTACAGTAACTAAGAGCTGTACAGATAGCCTTAACTTATGACCACAACTGAGCCCCAGATTTCTGTCAGTAAACAATTGCCAAGAGAATCTGACTTCCCCGTTGACTTTGCTTGTCAGAAGGTTGCAAAAGGTGATAAATCATATGATTAGAACTGAAGAAGCTTCTTAGATGAGAAATGAAACATCTTCAAAGAAAAAAACAAAGAAAGTCCAGTTGCCTCTTGAAAAAAAGCACCTTTGGGACAACCATGACCAAAAATGATGGAGAATCTCCATATGACATGTGACCTTAAGACACTGCAACTATCATAAATACGACGAACCAATTGCCAAGCATCCGAAATTTGGTCAGGTGACCATGGGGATGCTGCAACAGTCATAAGTGTGAAAAATAGTCATAAGTCAGTTTTGCAGCACCGTTGTAACTTCAAATGGTCACTAAACAATTGGTTGTAAGTCGAGGATTACCTTGTATAGAATTTATTACAAGAGGCTTTTTGTGATTAAAAAGTGTCTTTCAAATTTGACCTCTTTAAGATATGTAGACTTCAACTCCCAGAATTCCCCAGTCAGCAGCAGTGGGATTCAGTTGGTTCGGACCAGGGATGAAATCTAAAAAATTTCCCTACCAGTTCTGTGGGTGTGGCTTAATTGGTGGGCGTGGCTTGGTGGTCAGGTGACTGAATGGGCATGGCCAATAATAATAAATAATAAAAATAATAAAGTATACAAAACTTTATACAAAAGTGTGCAGCAGCTGTTAAAAAAGCCAACACAGTTCTGGGCTGCATAAACAGAGGGATAGAATCAAGATCACGTGAAGTGTTAGTGCCACTTTATAATGCCTTGGTAAGGCCACACTTGGAATATTGCATCCAGTTTTGGTGGCCACGATGTAAAAAAGATGTTGAGACTCTAGAAAGAGTGCAGAGAAGAGCAACAAAGATGATTAGGGGACTGGAGGATAAAACATATGAAGAAAGGTTGCAGGAACTGGGTATGTCTAGTTTAACAAAAAGAAGGACTAGGGGAGACATGATAGCTGTGTTCCAATATCTCAGGGGCTGCCACAAAGAAGAGGGAGTCAGGCTGTTCTCCAAAGCACCTGAGGGTAGAACAAGAAGCAATGGGTGGAAACTGATCAAAGAAAGAAGCAACTTAGAACTAAGGAGAAATTTCCTGACAGTTAGAACAATTAATAAGTGGAACGACTTGCCTTCAGAAGTTGTGAATGCTCCAACACTGGAAATTTTTAAGAAAATGTTGGATAACCATCTGACTGTGATGGTGTAGGGTTTCCTGCCTGGGCAGGGGGTTGGACTAGAAGGCCTCCAAAGTCCCTTCCAACTCTGATGTTATGTTATGTTATAAACTTGGGAGCGCACCGGTCTACCTTCTTTAAAAATAGAGGCACCAGTCTACTAATTGCCTTTTTTTGGGAGGCACCGGTCTACCTTCTTTAAAAATAGAGGCACCGGTCTACTAGCCGCCTACAGCACTGATCAGCTGTAATGCGGCCCTTTGAAGTGCTGTGGCAGACATTTAAGGCTGTTTGCAGCTATATCACCACCGAGAGCTTCAGAGACAGAGAAGAGGAGCAGCGAGGCATGGGTGGTGGCGGGGGCAGGGATTTTTGCTACCGGTTCTCCGAACGCCCCGCCCCCAACGCTACCAGATTGCGCGATTCGGTCCGAACCGGGAGAATTTCACCCCTGGTTCAGACCAGTTTGGGCGAATCGGATGCCAATTTTACATCTGGTTCACTGAACCAGTAATTGCAAGGACTAGCTGACCCCATACACCCCGCCCCGCTCCTTTCAGGAGTCTCCACCTGGCCCGTTTTGGATGCCAGGTAAGTGCAGGGCCCGTACAGAGGCTCTGGGAGGTTGAAAAATGGGCCTACCAGGTTCTGGAGGTCCAGAAACTGGCCCATTTCTGGCCTCCGGAGTTTTCACCCTTCCCAGAGACTTGAGGAAAGTCTCCGGAGTTTACCTACTCTATGGGAGGATGAAAACGCCCGTCCCCCCATGGTGCAGGAGGCCAAGTAGGCCCCACCCACCATGGCCACGCCCACCCAGCAACTGGGAAGAGAACCGGTTGCTAAAATTTTTGAATCCCACCCCTGCCAGCCAGCCAGCCATACTAGCTGGGAATTCTGAAAGTTAAAACTCACACATTTTAAAGGGGACATATTTAAAAAACACAGATTTATAGGGTCTAGTTTTCCTTAAGTTCTCAGAGTAGAGATAAAGAATTGCTCAACAGCCTTTAGCAATGAATTCTATTATTGGTTTGTTGTCGGTTTTTCCAAGAGGGACCAACTATTGCAAAATAAGATATTAATCCAATTTGTGTTGCCAGCCACTAGATAAACAATTGTAAAACGTTGGAAAACTAAATCACATCTTTTCCTGAATGGATATTAATTAAAAGCGTGAGAAACTGCACTACCTTTTAAAAAATAACCTCGTAAAAGCAAAGAAACAAAATGCTTTGGTGAAAAATCCTTTTATCCAAATTTGGTCTCTGTTTATACATACAGGAGTTCCTGATTGTCTTTGTGTCCTTTTGGGTGAAAACTTTTAAAAATCTTTTTATAAAAATAAATTTCTTTTTTTTAAATCCTTTTTTTTATTATATCTTTCTATCTATGCATCTTTTTCCGCTCCGCTACTCTTCTTGTATTTATGTTTATTGCTTGTGTGTTGCTATGGGCTTTCGTTACATTAATATTTAAATATGTGCAAGGCAGTTTTGAAAAGCAGGCAGGAAGCATTCATCTCAGCCTCTGACTTGCTATGAAAGTATTTAGATAAATCCTCTTCATTTGCGGATATCGGAATCTTCAGACGAGACCTTTCCTATAGAAGTATGTCTCCAGCTCGTCTCAAAGTTTGATCTAATCTAGCATTCTCTTTCAATAAAAGTTTACCAATTTCCCTTCTCCTGGTTTGGCTTTAGGGGGGAAGAAACAGGAGGCATTGGGCTTAGGTTTATTTTTTTAAATAAAATTGTTGAACCATTTATTTCATTATTTAATTAAGTAGCAATGCTGTTGTTGGCCTAAACTAGACACGAGTAGCCAGTTCGTACCGGTTTGAGCAAACCGGTAGCGGACATCATAGATGGGCCTGGCCACCTGCCCTGGCTCTATGCCGTCCTATTTAGGCACAATTTTGAGGCCAGGTGCATACACAGAAGACATGTGCATGAACAAAGCCCATGCACAGATGGTGCGTGCGCAGGGCGAACCGGTAGCAATGTGAAATGTGAAACCCACAGCTGAAGAGGAGAATTTATGCATTCCATTTTGTAACTGCTCCAGGGGTTGTCTCAGTTCCAAGCTTGCTGTTCCTCCTTTGCCCATCGATCCGTTGCAAATCTATTTTCTGAATAACAGAGGAGGAAGGGACCTCGGAGGTCTTCTAATCCAACCCTTTGCTCAAACAGGAAAGCCTCTCCAATTCCTGCAACGATTCTTCATGTCTTTGTCTCCAAGACTCTAGAAAGTGCAGAGAAGAGCAACCAAGATGATTAGGGGACTGGAGGGTAAATATGAAGAACGGTTGCAGGAACTGGGTATGTCTAGTTTAATGAAATGAACGACTGGGGGTGACATGATAGCAGTGTTCCAATATCTCAGGGGCTGCCAGAAAGAAGAGGGAGTCAAGCTATTCTCCAAAGCAGGGGTCTCTAACCTTGTCAACTTTAAGACTTGTGGACTTGAACTCCCAGAATTCCTCAGCCAGCTTTGCTTTGCTGGCTGAGGTATTCTGGGAGTTGAAGTCCACAAGTCTTAAAGTTGACAAGGTTGGAGACTCCTGCTCCAAAGCACCTGAAGGCAGGACAAGAAACAATGGATGGAAACTAATCAAGGAGAGAAGCAACCTAGAACTAAGGAGAATTTCCTGACAATTAGAATAATTAAGCTGTGGAACAACTTGCCTCCAGAATTTGTGAATGCTCCAACACTGGAGATTTTTAAGAAGAGACTGGACAGCCATTTGTCTGAAATGATATAGAGTCTCCTGCCCGAGCAAAGGGTTGGACTAGAAGACCTCCAAGGTCCCTCCCAAGTCTGTTATTCTGTTATTCTGGCTCAAACTTTTAAAGATCCACATGGCTATTACGAACAACTGATTGCTTTTCCTGATCTAGCAGAGCTCTGCTTGTGTTATCCCATAATTACCATCATATTTGTTCATTCCGTTTCATCCTGCCGTAATCAGTCACTTTTTAATGGTTTCCCATTGCTAATTTCCAATGAAACATCCCCAGGACTATCATTCAGGGAAATTATCAAAACACCAATTTACAAAGTAACATCGAAACTACACAAATATATTAGAAAAATATTAGAAATAGGAAAAAAGGTCTAAATATAATTTCTAACACAAGAACAAAAACAAGAAATAAGCAGAAGGTTGCATTCCATCAGGCAAAGCTCTCCATGAACAATTCTGTTTTCAATAGTGCCCTGAAACATAATGTTGTGTCCTCCCTCGCCTCCGTCCGAGTGATGGCTTAATTAGCCAGCACTATCAGCTCTGGCAGCAGAATAGCCAGCGTCTGCCAAGAGCCTCCGTTATCTTCCACGATGCTGGTGAGTCACCCAGAAACAACTTCAGCTCTTAATCAGTGGATTTGCCTGTTACAAAGAGACACAGCAGCTCTGGCTGCCTTTTATATCCTGTGGGGTGTGGCTCCATGACTCAGCACTTCCTAGGCCTGCCCCACTCTTGCTTCTCTTGTTCCCTCCTCTCCTGCCTACGAAACCAAGCCTGATTGTCGTCAGCTGGGTCTGCAGGCGTGGCCTGGGGTGGGGGAAGAGTCAGGGGATGGAGGCCTCGTTATCTCTTCCACCTGGCCTGTTTCTGGCTCCTGGAGCTGAGCCAGGGAAGCCGGTGCTCCCGAGGTAAGTCCTGACGGCCCTTCCCCCTCACTTTCCAAGTCACTTTCTGGCAGCAGGCCCGGCTCGGGGGGGCTCAGACACAACACGTAACTCAGATAGACCTAGACCTACGACCGCAAGTGAGCCCAACATTTCCATGAAATGTTGCAAGACAGTTGTTAAGTGAGTTTTGCCCCATTTTATGACTTTTCTTGCCACAGTCGTTAAGTGAATCACTGCAGTTAGTAACACAGTTATTAAGTGAATCTGGCTTCCCCATTGGCTTTGCTTGTCGGAAGGTCACAAAAGGGGATCACATGACCCCGGGACACTGCAACTGTCACATCACATCACATCACATCTGTCTGAATTTTGATCACGTAACTATGGGGATGCTGCAAAGGTCATAAGTGTGAAAAATGAAAAAAAACACTTTTTCCATTGCTGTTGTGACTTCAAACAGTCACTGAATGAAGGGTTGCAAGTTGAGTTCTACCTGCACGCAAGTTTCATAGAGGAGACACTCTGAAATATTAGGGCTATTACAGCAGATAATCCACTTGGAAAAGCCAAGGGAAATCAAATCCGTTTACAAGTGAAAGCTAGAATATTTCGGACATGTGATGCGACACCCGGAAAAATACGGCATACTTTACTTAATCCTCCAAGGATAGGATAGGATAGGATAGGATAGGATAGGATAGGATAGGATAGGATAGGATAGGATAGGATAGGATAGGACAGGACAGGACAGGACAGGACAGGACAGGACAGGACAGGACAGGACAGGACAGAACAGAATAGAATAGAATAGTGATTGGACACACAAGGAATTTGTCTTTGGTGTATAAGCTCTCAGTGTACATAAAAAATATATTCATCAAGAATCATAAGATACACTTAGGATACTAAGTCATAGGATACTAAATAAGCAATCAAATCATACTAGGAATAAATAAAACCATATAGATCATAAAAATACAAGCAGCAAGGTTATAGTCATAAGTGGGAAGAGATAGGTAATAGGAAGGATGAGAAGATTAATAGTAGTGCAGACTTAGTAAACAGTTTGACAGTGTTGTGGGAATTAGTTGTTTAGCAGAGAAATGGCATGCGGGGCGGAAAATCGTGGCTTCAAAATCTAAGGGACAAAACTCAGTTCGGACAAAACTCAGCAGCATTTTTTCATGTGGCTGTTGATAAAAATAGGATCTCCAACAACTGATGACGGATATGGCATAAGGAGAAGAAGACAGATAGAGTGTCGTATCCCACTCCTCCTCTGATGGCCGGATCTGGGAAGTCTGTATCAAGCGTGGCCACGAAGCCTCTGCAGCTTTGCCAAATTCCTGTCAGAGTTCTCAGGGCAGGCAGGAATCCAAGGTGTGACTTCAGCAACCAGATGAGACTTTGCCTGACTCAAGGAATGCCAAAAAGCAGATCCTTTATATAGGCCATGGGGTGTGGCTCCATGACTCAGCACTTATCCAGGCCTGCCCCTCCCTTCCTTTTGCTGACGTCGCCTCTCCATTCTCCGGAAGCGGGGATCTGTCCACTTTTCGTCTTCCTGCTCAGCTGCCAGAAATTCTAGCTCGTGGCTGGCTTCATGCTCACATGCTGTAGGAGGGAGGTTTGTTTGCTCAGTCTGTCCGGGCATGCCAGGCCATTCTTCTTCACTATCAGTCTCTGGCTCAGATAGCAGGAGATGGGAGGGGCCCGGCTGAGGAGAGGAGGGCGGGCGAGGCACAACATAGAGAAACAGAGGATGCAAGCCTCTATCCCCTTACCTCAATAAAGTGGGTAGTTTTTGCATCAGGTCCAAAGTGGTGGAGGAGACAATCCCAGGAGGAGATTCTTTGGTTTCACATCACATGCTGTTGAGCTTCCCAGATCAAAATCAGCACTATGACAGGAAGAGCTAGCCTAGGTAGTCCTCATCTTACAACCATTTGTTTAGCCATTGTTCAAGGTTACAGCAGCACAGAAAAAATGGGATTTACAAGCAGTCCTTGCACTTACAACCATTGTGGCATCTTGACAGTCAAGTGTCTCTCTGACCGGTCGCAGACGGTGTTGACGGGGGGGCAGAGGTCGACTCCGCGGCGACTCCGCGGCGACTCCGCGGCGACTCCGCGGCGCCTCACTTGTGGGGTGCCGCAGGGGTCGATTCTCTCGCCCCTTCTGTTCAACATCTATATGAAGCCGCTGGGTGAGATCATCAGTGGCTTCGGTGTGAGGTACCAGCTGTACGCTGATGACACCCAGCTGTACTTTTCCACACCGGGCCACCCCAATGAAGCTATCGAAGTGCTGTCCCGGTGTTTGGAAGCCGTACGGGTCTGGATGGGGAGAAACAGGCCCAAGCTCAATCCCTCCAAGACGGAGTGGCTGTGGATGCCGGCATCCCGGTACAGTCAGCTGAGTCCACGGCTGACTGTTGGGAGCGAGTCATTGGCCCCGATGGAGAGGGTGCGCAACTTGGGCGTTCTCCTGGATGAGCGGCTGTCTTTGAAGACCACCTGACGGCCGTCTCCAGGAGAGCTTTCCACCAGGTTCGCCTGGTGCGCCAGTTGCGCCTTTCTAGACCGGGATGCCTTATGCACAGTCACTCACGCCTCGTGACGTCTCGTCTGGATTACTGCAATGCTCTCTACATGGGGCTCCCCTTGAGGGGCATCCGGAGGCTTCAGTTAGTCCAGAATGCGGCTGCGCGGGTGATAGAGGGAGCCCCTCGTGGCTCCCGCGTGACACCTATCCTGCGCAGACTGCACTGGCTACCTGTGGCCTTCCGGGTGCGCTTCAAGGTTCTGGTGAACGTCTTCAAAGCGCTCCATGGCATAGGGCCGGGCTATTTACGGGACCGCCTACTGCTACCGAATACCTCCCACCGACCCGTGCGCTCTCACAGAGAGGGACTCCTCAGGGTGCCGTCGGCGCGACAGTGTTGTCTGGCGACGCCCAGGGGAAGGGCCTTCTCTGTGGGGGCTCCCGCCCTCTGGAACGAACTCCCCCCGGGACTCCAGAAACTTCCGGACCTCCGAACCTTTCGTCGCGAGCTTAAAACGCATTTATTCATCTGCGCAGGACTGGGTTAGTTTTTTAAATTTATGGGTTTTAATTGGGGGTTTTAAATGGGGTTTTAAATTGTATCTAAATTTTTAGGCCGTTATTGAATCAGTTTTTTATATAGTTTTTAATTTGTATTTTATGTATTGTGTTTTTTATTGGCTGTGAACCGCCCTGAGTCCTTCGGGAGAAGGGCGGTATACAAATATAATAATAAATAAATAAATAAAGTGATCAAAATTTGGGAACTTGACTACTGGCATGTATTTCCAACAATTGCGGCATCCTGAGATCATTCAATCACCATTCATAACCTTCCCAGCTGGCTTCCAACAAGCAAAGTCACTGGGGGGGGGGGCAGGTTTGCTTAACGACAGCAGGGTTCACTTAACAACTGCACTGATTTGCTTAACAACTTGGCAAAACCAGGTGTGGCTAACAACCACCACCTTGCTTAGCAACAGAAATTCTTAGGATATAGAATAACAGACCTTGGAGGTCTTCTAGTCCAGGGTTCTCCAACCTTAGTCCCTTTAAGTTCCTCTTGAGTTGAAGTCCACAAGTCTTAAAGGGATCAAGGTTGGAGAACCCTGTTCTAGTCCAACCCCATCCTTTAGGCAGGAAACCCATTTCAGACAATGTCTCAGTTGTGGTTGTAAGTCAGTATATTCATTGTTGTATTTCTTGGCAGTTAACATGGGGGGGAGGCGTGCATGCCTGCACTGGGATGTGGGGTGGCATTAAATTATGGGCATGGGTACGCGCTTGCGCAAACCCCCCCCCCCACTCCCTGTTTTTGGCACACGACTGCAAAAAGGTTAGCCATCAGTCATTAAAAGCAACCCCATATATATAGAGTTGCAGTCTTGTTGTGTGATGGTGATGAGGGCATGTAGTAATATTTGTTATTAGAAAATTAAATATTTTTTTTCTCAAAGCATATGGTTGACATGAACCGGGATAGAAATTACCACCATATTGGGATGCATTAGATCTTTTTGTCCTACATAGGGTTCGTATAGCCAATCAGATCACCCTGTTTGAAGTCAGTCTCTCCCTCTCTTCTCTATGGTTTCAATCAACATTCCGATTCTGCACCTAGTCAGCACGCTCAAACTTAAATGACTTTTTTTTAAAAGGAGCTTCAAGTTCCGCACACAAGTCTAATAGCTTCTTCTTTCTACCTCTAAGACATTATTTGGTTCCAGTTGAGGTGATAGTGACTAGCTTTGGTCGTTATGAAAGGAAGTAACTTCACGCTTGTGCTCTGGTGAAATCTAAAACAGATTTGGGCTCAGTGCTTTTAAAGGCATGGAGGTGTATTTATAAACATTCAATTGCTCCAAAAAAAAGGGCCTATTTAATTTCAATTTACAGAGTTAGAACAGGAGGTTGGGAAGAGTTCCAAACCATCAGAACTTCAAGCTTGAAAAGTACCAAAATTTGATTGTGTCGGTCAAAATCTGTTTAAGTTATAGCATCCCATTGAAAATCATGACTGCATGTCAGAGCAGGCATTAATAAGGAGTTTCTTTTCCTCTTTCACATCTTAAATTGAAATGCGGCAATTACTGAACTATCTATTAGCTGGAACAATTATTGGTATTAATATGTATGAGAAATAGCAATGGAATGGAACTGCTTTTTTTATTTTTTTAAGATCAAAAATTGGAACTTTAGACTGCACATGGATAGATTGGTTTTCTCTGATTCAATCGTAGGATAGCTTATGCATCTCTAAACGGTAAATATATGGTTCACACATATATGTATTTGTATATGTATATTTGTATTTGTATGTGTATGTGTATATGAAGTCCACAAGTCTTAAAGTTGCAAAGGTTGAAGACCTCTGAACTAGAAGACCAAAGGAAGTGAGGATTTGAGGCCATCGTAGTCCTGCGTCGTCTTGCTTAATGACTGCATCACGGAATTGCCAGTCCCAATTTGTGGTCCTTAAGCAAGGACTGTCTGTGCTTCCTGCTGGCTGCACATTTCCTCAATCGTTTGAGACAAATCTATAAAAATGATGTCTGTCTCGGGTTCCAAGTAAAGAAAATCACTTTCCAAACTGTTCTGCAAGCAGAACAGGAAATTTGCTTTGCTAATCACAGTGGGGCCATTGCAAACACATTCATGTCTGTAGTGGATTGGGCTTCTCCATTCTTTGATTGTAGCTCTTAGGAGTCACTAGAGAGTATTTTCTTCATTCGGATCCCGTGTGCCCAGTTAGAAAGGGAAAGAAATGAACAAAACTCTTATGTATTTACCCACCTGCTTAATCTGCTTAGTGAAAGAACATCAATTGCAGACCAAGAGAAATAAATCCACTCCAAACATTGCAAAGTGTCTCAGCAAACAATACTCCAACAGGGAAATTAATTAAATTGGAAAATGATCCAATAACGCGAAATTTCGGAAAGCCATTTGTCAAGGAAATGAGGGTGGGAGTATTTCATTACAAAGTCCATTTGTGTTTTTATTGAGACAGATGTTACCACGGTACAGATGCCACTGGCTGATTGGGCAACGTTTAAATGCATTCATTTCCTGTTAGGGCCTTGAATTGATTTTTCTCTGGTTTTTGATGGGGTCCTTGGAGTATCCATATGAAATGTAATTGCCTTAAAATGCATATGGTTGCATTTGTGATGATATTGGTCTGTATGCTATAAGAATGATGGAACATCCCTTGGGAGCAAAAGTCTTAGTACAATATTTTTCAAGCTTAGCAACTTTACAATTTTTATTTTATTCTACTGACAGAATTTTACACACCAGTCTACTCCAGTACATGCTAATCCCACAAAACATCATAGATAGATAGATAGATAGATAGATAGATAGATAGATAGATAGATAGATAGATAGATAGATAGATAGATAGATAGATAGATAGATAGATAGATAGACAGACAGACAGACAGACAGACAGACAGACAGACAGACAGACAGACAGACAGACAGACAGACAGACAGACAGACAAGTGGATGGATGACAGGACAGAACAGAACAGAATAGAATAGAACAGAATTTTATTAGCCAAGTGTGATTGGACACACAAGGAATTTGTCTTGGTGCATATGCTCTCAGTGTACAAAAGAAAAGGTATCTTCATCAAGAATCATAAGGTATAACACTTAATGCTAGTCATTGGGTACAAATAAGCAATCAGGAAATAATCAATATCAATATAAATCATAAGGATACAAGCAACAAAGTTACAGTCATACAGTCATAAGTGGAAGGAGATGGGTGATGGGAACGATGAGAAGATTAATAGTAGTGCAGACTTAGTGAATAGTTTGACAGTGTTGAGGGTATTATTTGTTTAGCAGAGTGATGGCATTCAGGAAAAAACTGTTCTTGTGTATCTAGTTGTTCTGGTGTGCAGTGCCCTATAGTGTCGTTTTGAGGGTAGGAATTGAAACAATTTATGTCCAGGGTGTGAGAGGTTTGTAAATATTTTCACAGCCCTCTTTTTGGCTCATGCAGTATACAGGTCTTCAATGGAAGGCAGGTTGGTAGCCATTGTTTTTTCTGCGGTTCTAATTATCCTCTGAAGTCTGTGTCTGTCTTGCTGGGTTGAATAGATGATAGATAGATAGATAGATTATTATTTTTCTTTTGAAGACGTTTCACTTCTCATCTAAGAAGCTTCTTCAGCTCTGAAAGGATAGTGGGGAATGGAAGGATCTGTCAGAGCTGAAGAAGCTTCTCGGATGAGAAGCGAAACGTCTTCAAAAGAAAAACAAGAAAGCCCAGTTGCCTCCTGAAAAAGCACCTTTGGGACAACCACGACCTGGATGACTGAAAATCTCTACAAACTTAGGACCATTGCAGTATCGCCACAGTTACGTGATCAAAATTTGGATGCCTGGCAACCAGCATATATGACAGTTGCAGGGTCAAAAAGTCATGTGATCAACATTTGCAACCTTCCCACTGGCTTCCGACAAGCAAAGTCAGTGAAGGGAAGCCAGATTTGCTTAGTGACCACATGATTCACTTCACAACTGCAATTTATGGGTGTGGGAAGAAACATCCATGTGTTTCAGTTCCAAGCAGGGAGAAAAACACTGGAAACGTGGAGGCTGGTTGGAGAGAAAGTTTAATGATGAAGCAGAACCACCAAGCACCTGATTCTGGTGCAGCTGACAAAATGGAGTTGAGAGTGAGGGGGTTTTATACCTTCTTTAAGCTTTGCACTTGAGCTTCCTGTCCCTGTGCAAGAACATGTATTCTATTAGCTGTTGTCAGACTCCCAGAGGGCCATGTAGAGGTTATGTAGGGGTCATAGCTGGCTCTATAGGCAAAGTACAAATCCTAAGTGTTTGCCTGAGCTACGTTTGGTTGAAGTTTGGACCGCTCTGAGGGTAATGCAATAATAGTTATTGTGGCTTAATGGCTTTGTCCTGTATTGGATCTTAAGTGAAGGCTGATTCTAATGCTACCATTCTGCCTTTGTTTCAAAATATCCTGTCTTGAACGGGTTACCAAATCTGCATTTCTAAAAGCTGGCCTCAGTATCTGGTGGGGCTGTTAAGGAAAGTGGGGGTTGCTTTTTGACTCTTTAAAAAAAACCACTTTTCATCACTGTTGCAACTCTGAACAGTTGCTAAACAAGGCAGTCACTAATCAAGGACTGCCTGTACGTCATTATATGAAAACCCAGTCATGGATTCCGAGCGGCAAACTTCTAAAATGAGACAAAATTCCCCTTCAATAGTTCCAATCCTGATGTTGCTTCAAAGAGGCCTTCAAATATTCTCCCAGGTTTTGGGGCAATAAGCCTTTCAAAGATTTTTTAAAATTTTAATGTTGTTTCATACATTTTTCCTGGGCTCATACAATCCATTTCTCTTTTTTATTGTTCTGAGTTTTTATTACCCAAGTGCCCAGAGGTAGATGTAATTGGGCAGCCTTTACATCTAGTAAACAAATAAATACCGTAATCCAAAATAAAAAAAACATAAATCATAAAAATAATAATAAAAGCACCAAGACAGAATCTGCTGACTTTAAGCTTATTGTCTTCAAATGCTCTACAAATATATATATATATGTATATATTGCTGTGTATGGATAATTATGCTGCAACCATTCTAATGCTACAACGAACCACAGATGTGGCACAGTGGTTAGAATTCCGTATTGCAGGCTGACTTCTCGCTGTCAGCAGTTCGATCCTGACTGGCTCAAGGTCCATCCTTCCGAGGTCGGTAAAATGAGGACCCATATTGTTTGGGACAATATACTGATTCTATAAACCTCTTAGAGAGGGCTTTAAAGCACAATGAAGCAGTATATATGTGCTATGACTATTCTTTCTATTCTATTCTATTCTACTCTACTCTACTCTGTTCTATTGCTATGGTGGTGCAGTGGTTAGAATGCAGAATTGCAGGCTAACTCTGCCCACTGCCAGGAGTTTGATCCTGACTATCTCAAGGTTGCCTCTATAACTGTCTGGTTCGGTTCTGCAACCCAGCAAGAAAAACAGAGACTTCAGAGGATAATTAGAACTGCAGAAAAAACAATTGCTACCAACCTGCCTTCCATTGAGGACCTGTATACTGCACGAATCAAGAAGAGGGCCGTGAAAATATTTACAGACTCCTCGCATCCAGGACATAAACTGTTTCAACTCCTACCCTCAAAACGATGCTATAGAGCACTGCACACCAGAACAACTAGACACAAGAACAGTTTTTTCCTGAAGGCCATCACTCTGCTAAACAAATAATTCCCTCAACACTGTCAGACTATTTACTGAATCTGCACTACTATTAATCGTTTCATCGTTCCCATCACCCATCTCCTTCCACTTATGACTGTATGACTATAACTTGTTGCTGGCAATCCTTATGATTTATATTGATATATTGACCATCAATTGTGTTGTAAATGTTGTACCTTGATGAATGTATCTTTTCTTTTATGTACACTGAGAGCATATGCACCGAGACAAATTCCTTGTGTGTCCAATCACACTTGGCCAATAAAATTCTATTCTATTCTATTCTATTCTATTCTATTCTATTCTATTCTATTCTATTCTATTCTATTCTATTCTATTCTTTATTGGCCAAGTGTGATTGGACACACAAGGATTTTGCCTTGGTACATATGCTCTCAGTATACATGAAATAAAAGATACATTCGTCAAGAAGCATAAGGTACAACACTTAATGATAGTCATAGGGAACAAATAAGCAATCGAATCATACTAGGAAATAGTCAGTATAAACCGTAAGGATACCAGCAACAAAAAGAGAGTGCCTAAAAGCACTGTGAAGTGGTATATAAGTCTAAGCACTATTGCTATACTCCACTTTCTAAACCATTCCTAAAGCTCAATTGCCTATGCTGGTCAGCCTTTGGAGGTAGTCCAGATAAGAAACCAAATTCTTAAGGACAGGTAGTCCTCAACATACGACCACAAATGAGCCCAAAATTTCTGCCGCTAAGCCAGACAGGAGTTAAGCGAATTTGGCCCCATTTTATGACCTGTCTCACCACAATTGTTAAGTGAATCACTTCAGTTATGAAGTTAGTAACATGGTTGTTAAGTGAATCTGGCCTTCCCCATTGACTTTGCGTGACAGAAGGTCGCAAAAGATGACCACATGACCCCGGGACACTACAACCGTCATAAATATGAAACCATTGCCAAGCATCCAAATTTTGAACACATAACCATGGCTTAGGACCGGGTTATCTACGAGACCGCCTTCTGCCACTGATAGCCTCCCAACGACCTGCGCGCTCCCACAGAGTGGGCCTGCTCAGGGTGCCGTCGACCAAACAATGTCGGTTGGCGGCCCCCAGGGGGAGAGCCTTCTCTGGGGCAGCTCCGACCTTTGGAATGAGCTGCCTCCGGGGTTACGCAACTCCCCGACCTCCGGACCTTCAGACGTGAACTGAAGACTTTATTATTCAATCGTGCGGGACTAGCCTAAGTGTATTTTAATTGTAATTTTAAAGGGGTTTTATGTCGGTCTATGACCGTTTTAGTTAATTTGGCCTACTAAATATTTGTTTTTAATTCTTTTTAAATTTGTTATTTATATTCTGTGTTTTAATATGGCTATAAACCGCCCTGAGTCCTTCGGGAGAAGGGCGGTATAGAAATTAAATTATAAAAAAAATAAAAAAAAATAACCAATGGGGATGATGCTGCAACAGTTAGTTGGAAGTGTGAAAAATGGCCACTTTCTTCAGTATCTTTGTAACTTTGAACAATCACTATTTAACTACATGAATTATAAAGTTGCAGTAACAGAATCTTATTTATTTATTTATTTATTTATTTATTTATTTATTTATTTATTTATTTATTTATTTATTTATTTTGTCACAACAATATATGTAACTATCATACAGAAAGGTTATATAGTATATAAAGGTATAGAAGAAAAGAAAAACAATAGGACAGGAACGGTAGGCACGTTTGTGCATTTATGCACGCTCCTTATGGTCCTCTTAGGAATGGGGTGAGGTCAATAGTAGAAAGTTTTTGGATAAAGCTTTTAGGATTATGAGAAGAGACCACAAAGTCAGGTAAAGTATTCCAAGCACTGATGATTCTGTTACAGAAGTCATATTTTCTGCAATCTAGATTAAAGCGGTTGACATTAAGTTTAAATCTATTGGTTGCTCTTGTATTATTGCAATTAAAGCTGAAGTAGTCTTTGACAGGAAGGACATTACAATAGATGATTCTATGAGTTAAACTTAGGTCTTGTCGAAGGCGACGGAGTTCCAAGTTTTCCAAGCCCAGGATTTCAAATCTAGTGGGATAAGGTATTTTGTTGTTTACAGAGGAATGGAGAACTCTTCTTGTAAAATATTTCTGGACACGTTCAATTGTATTGATGTCAGAGATATGGTGAGGGTTCCAAACAGGTGATCTTGCAGGTCTGAAAGCCCTTTTCCCATTCCTCTGTCTTTATTTACTTCCCACAGAACTAGGGAAGGATCAGAGAGCTAGGGACGGTCCCTTGTGAGGTGTTTTCTCTACTCCCATTCCTTCTGTGGCCTGAAATAGCTCTTATCTGACTCCCTTTTGTCTCCCAAGGTTATTCTCGCCACCCATTACAATCCCAAATCTATGGTCTTTCGGGCTCTGAATTTTCCAAAACTTTTGGCAATAGGGAAGAAAGAAAAGCTTTTTCTTCTTTTACAAGAGCCTGATCCGATATACCAGACATAATTAATTAACCTTCTCTTAATAAAAATTGAAGTTTTGTCTCCTCTGGTAGGAGACGAGATTCCCAAAGACAGAAGATTCAATTATCAGTTTTAGGAGCAATAAAAGGCTTCCTTCTTTTGGAGAGCTCCTGTATTTTCTAATGTGGGGTGGTGTTGTGACTTAGACCCATGTAGCTATTATCAGACACAATCAGTCCTAAATAAACATGTTTTATTAGAATAGCTGAGAATTACTTCATTCTCAGCTTAGTCCAAATTAATTCCAAAACAAAATCCTTCAGAAAAAGTCCTTTGGCCTTATCACAAACCTTTGTCTTCTTTGCCTGCCAAAGGCTTTTCTTGGCAAAGCTCCACGAAATTCAGAAACAAGAACCACCGACTAGAAATAATTGTAACAATGTTGCTTTCCTACAAAGAGCCCAAGAGCCGTTGCTGCTCTTTTAAGTCTAATGGGAGGGACCAATCATCTCCTGGCCTTACCCACGAGTTGTCCTTTTTGATTTAGCTGCTCTTGCCTTCTGGCAGCTCTTCGCATGCGTGCACTAGCAACAGGCACTTCCTGTTCCTCTGTCTTTATTTACTTCCCACAGAACTAGGGAAGGATCAGAGAGCTAGGGACGGTCCCTTGTGAGGTGTTTTCTCTACTCCCATTCCTTCTGTGGCCTGAAATAGCTCTTATCTGACTCCCTTTTGTCTCCCAAGGTTATTCTCGCCACCCATTACAATCCCAAATCTATGGTCTTTCGGGCTCTGAATTTTCCAAAACTTTTGGCAATAGGGAAGAAAGAAAAGCTTTTTCTTCTTTTACAAGAGCCTGATCCGATATACCAGACATAATTAATTAACCTTCTCTTAATAAAAATTGAAGTTTTGTCTCCTCTGGTAGGAGACGAGATTCCCAAAGACAGAAGATTCAATTATCAGTTTTAGGAGCAATAAAAGGCTTCCTTCTTTTGGAGAGCTCCTGTATTTTCTAATGTGGGGTGGTGTTGTGACTTAGACCCATGTAGCTATTATCAGACACAATCAGTCCTAAATAAACATGTTTTATTAGAATAGCTGAGAATTACTTCATTCTCAGCTTAGTCCAAATTAATTCCAAAACAAAATCCTTCAGAAAAAGTCCTTTGGCCTTATCACAAACCTTTGTCTTCTTTGCCTGCCAAAGGCTTTTCTTGGCAAAGCTCCACGAAATTCAGAAACAAGAACCACCGACTAGAAATAATTGTAACAATGTTGCTTTCCTACAAAGAGCCCAAGAGCCGTTGCTGCTCTTTTAAGTCTAATGGGAGGGACCAATCATCTCCTGGCCTTACCCACGAGTTGTCCTTTTTGATTTAGCTGCTCTTGCCTTCTGGCAGCTCTTCGCATGCGTGCACTAGCAACAGGCACTTCCTGTTCCTCTGCGTCTCTGCTGTCCGCCTCTGGAGGCTCTGGAGTCCGTGCATCGCTCTCAGATGGCCCTGGCCGCATCTCTGCCTCTGACGCAGAACCCTCATCCAGGCCTTCCCCTGCCTTCCCCTGACTTCCCTGAGGCCCATTGTCCTCCCCAGCCTCCTCACTGTCTGACTCCACTGCTAGCTCCATGGGCTGCTGGCGGACCACAACAGGTGGTTGGCAGGGAAGAGAAGCTGCCAGATGCCTAGTGGAATACTAATCTTTGCCTTCCTTTTATCAATTTTTGAAGGAGATTCTTCCTCAAATTTAGAAAGGGCATTACTTCTTCTCAGACATCAATTTCTCAAGTTTTAAAATCAGCTTCATGCAGGTGTATACAAACCAAGTAGGTCTATTTTAAAATCAGACTAGAAATTACAGTTGAGCCCAAGCGAGACATTTGTTAAGTGAGCTTTGCCCATACTATGACCTTTCTGATCACAGTTGTTAAGTATATAACAATAACAACAACAACAGAGTTGGAAGGGACCTTGAAGGCCTTCTAGTTCAACCCGCTGCCCAGGTAGGAAACCCTACACCATCTCAGACAGATGGTTATCCAACATTTTCTTAAAAATTTCCAATGTTGGAGCATTCACAACTTCTGAAGGCAAGTTGTTCCACTTATTAATTGTTCTAACTGTCAGGAAATTTCTCCTTAGTTCTAAGTTGCTTCTTTCCTTGATCAGTTTCCACCCATTGCTTCTTGTTCTACCCTCAGGTGCTTTGGAGAACAGCCCGACTCCCACTTCTCTGTGGCAGCCCCGGAGATATTGGAACACTGCTATCATGTCTCCCCTAGTCCTTCTTTTCATTAAACTAGACATACCCAGTTCCTAAAATCGTTCTTCATATGTTTTAGCCTCCAGTCCCCTAATCATCTTTGTTGCTCTTTTCTGCACTCTTTCTAGAGTCTCAGCATCTTTTTTACATCGTGGCGACCAAAACTGGATGCAATATTCCAAGTGTGGCCTTACCAAGGCATTATAAAGTGGCACTAACACTTCATGTGATCTTGATTCTATCCCTCTGTTTATGGGAGGGTGAGTCACTGCAGTTGTTAAGTTAGTGTGTATGTATTGAAAATGTATTGTGATTAATGCACACACACACACATACAGGTACCTCAGTACTTGACTCCTTCAAAACTCATCAAATTTGGTACTCAATGCATTTTGACATGAAAATGTTGTCCCAGCACTCGGTGTTTGTTTAGTAGTTGACATGCTGCAATAGGAAGAGGGAGAGAGATGGCTGTGGAGAATGGAGAGGAAGTCGGCCATGTTGGAAAGGTCACTGCAAAAGAAGGTAGACAGCCACAGAAGGTGGATAAGAAGACCGCCATGTTGGGAAGGTCACTGACATAGGAAAAGGGACAGACAGAAAATTATTCCTGGCTGAAAAAAAGAGTCACATTGTTTGTTTGGAACTCGTCCTTTTTAGTACTTGTCGCACCTCCTGGAACCAATTAATGGCTTATATATAAGTTTTGGTGTCATTTTTTAATAATTTGGCATTTTTGGAGGCTGTTGCTGTTATTATATTATTATTTTTATCTGTTATTCATTAAACATGAAACTCAGTCCAGTGAACATTTAAAAATGTATCACACATATCTTTACCTGGCGCTGATGGTTGAGATGGGTTACTGCCAGCATCCTAGGTATCAACCAAGTACCTTCTTAAAATGTACGATGTTCCAAGTAACACAGTTTTTTGCAGTTCCGCTGGTGTTATTGCAGGAAGCTGCAATTTCTTATTGTATTATGTAAAATTTTTGGACATGGTACCAAGTGCCCAGATGACAATGGGTCTCACTGTTATATGTTTCATCCATAATGGCGTAATTTCGATGGCCAAGTCGCAATATTTCATGATTTTTTTCCAGTTCTTTTTCTTCAGCTCTGGCGTCTCCTGGTACAGCAATATCAATAAATTGTATGTTTCGGTTTTTGACAACTGTGATATGCGTTTTGTGTTCCAAATGATGATTCTTGTTGTTGTTATCCTTGGGATGATGACTGCTTATATTTTTATTATTATTATTTATCTTTATTCATTAAACATGAAACTCAGCCAACTGAACATTCAAAATGGCATCACAAATACCATTGACTGGTGCTAATGTTTGATAGGGTTGCTGCCAGTGTCCTAAGTATCAACCAAGTACCTTCTTAAGATGTACGATGTTCCAAGTAGCGCAGTTTTTTGCAGTTCTGCTGGTGTTATTGCAGGAAGCTGCAATTTGTTGATGTATCTTATAAAATTCTTGGACATGGTACCAAATGCCCCAATGACAATGGGTATCACTGTTACATGTTTCATCCATAGCCGTGTAGTTTCGATGGCCAGGTCACGATATTTCATGATTTTTTCCAGTTCTTTTTCTTCAACTCTGGCATCTCCTGGTACCGTGATGTCAATAAATTGTACATTTCAGTTTTCCACAACTGTGATATCTGGCGTATTGTGTTCCAAGTGACGATCCATCTGTATTCGAAAGTCCCACAAGATCTTCATCTTCTCATTTTCTATAATTTTTTCCACTTTATGTTCCCATGACTTTTTGATACAGGCAAATTGTATTTTTTACATAATGACCAGTGGATTAATTTAGTAACTCGGTTGTGTCTAGCTTTGTAATCAGTTTGTGTGTTTTTGCTGCATTCATATATTAAATGTGAAACAGTTTTGACTTTGTTGTTGCAAAGTCGGCAGTTTGGATTGTCAGTGGATTTTTGTATCTTTGCTTTCATGGCATTAGTTTTTAGTTGTTTTTATTATTATTATTATTTTATTTACACAAAATGACAGTATACGCAGCAAACGAGATAACTATGCTGGATTTCGTATCACAGATCACTAGTCGAACACTTCCCAAGCGTTTAGGACTGCGTGATGTATCGGCGAATTATGCGAGCAGATCCCAGTAAGGTGGCCTTCTGCAGCTGACCAATGGTAATCTTGTCAGCGCCAATTGCTTTTAAGTGCTTGCCTAGGTTTTTAGGCACAGCTCCCAGTGTGCCAAGTACAACTGGAACCACCTGCACTGGTTTATGGCAGAGTCTCTACAATTTCCTGGGGAGCCAGCGGTGCCCACAGTTTTGTTTTGGACGCACTTGGGCTTTGGCCCTTAAACATCTTAAACATCTCGGGAGACTTGTGGAGCCCTTCTGGGTACTGACGGGGCCCTTTGGGGCCTTGTGGCCCCTGCTGTTGGGGGGGGTGTTGTGTTGGGGTGATGGGGGTTGCCTTTAACATCTATGACGCCGGCAGTGGTATCCTGACGGTGTTGGCGACGGTGACTGACTCGCCCTTTCCCCCCCTTCCCCTTCGGGGGGGGCCTCTGTGGCCTCTTGGGGCTCCACTGGGGGGTCCTAGAGGGCTCTGTGAGCGGCTGCTGGATGCCGGGGCGGTGACGACGGCGATGGCACGTGGCTATCGCGGAAGACGTCCCGCGGCGGTGACGGTCGCTGCTCTTCTCTCTATTTTGGAATCTTCGTGAGAACCTGGGTGATGGACCATCTTAGTTCCACCTAGGACTATGCTGTCTATACTATGCACTTTTTTAGATCTCTCCGTTTCCCTGCTAAGGGCTTTACCCAACGACTGTCGTTTAAGATCTCGACAGACCAGGATACCACCACTTCTTCAGACTCTGATGACTTTTTCACATAACCACTCTTGCACTACGAGATGCCCCCCTCTCGCGGGTGTGGCCCTCCTCTCTATCGAGGGCCTACCTTGATGACGGATTTTGGAATCCCAAGAGGTGGCATGCTTCTAAGAGAGGGTTAAGGAGGTTTTTAAATTCAGCTTTTTGTAAATTTTTATCTAAATCAACAAACGGGTTATGGGGTGGGGTGGGTGAGGGGGCACACCCACAGGGGGTTAGGCTAGTCCCTTCTAAAGTTCACGATCTGGAGGTTCGTAAAATGGAGGTCTTAGAGGAGGTTAAGGCTTGACCACATGAGGGCAATTCCATCTGCACGGTAAGTGGGAGGGGCAGGTATGGCGGAAGCAGGGGCTCGTATCATGTTCGGGGAGTGCGTTCTCGCTGTTTGAAAGTGATACCGCACTCTGGGCCCCCAGGCTTCACTCGGGTCCCGAGTGGTTATATCCCCCGGAACCTGGACCTTCGGCAAATGTTATGTAATGCTAGGTCCGTCATGAATAAGGCCCCCCTCATATTCGATCTTATTCAAGAGGGGGGAGCAGACCTAATGGGCATTACGGAGACCTGGCTGGGCACGGAGGGGGGGGGTTCCCCTCACTGAGATGTGCCCGCTGGGTTTCCATGCGTTTCAGCAGCCGAGGGCCCAGGGTAGGGGTGGGGGGGTTGCGGTTGTCATTAACGAGAGTCTGGATCCGAGGGAGGTTGCTGTCCCGCAGATAGCCGGTTGTAAAACCCTCTTCGTGAGGTGGGCCGGGGGGTGCAGGTGGGCTTGCTGATCATGTACTTGGCTCCTTGCTACGTGACGGCAGCCCTGCCCGAGCTGCTGGAGATGATAGTCAGGACGGCGGTTGAGACCCCCAGACTTATGGTCATGGGGGATTTCAACTTGCCGTCAGCGGGCGATTCGTCAATGGTAGCTCGGGAGTTCATGGCTTCCATGATGGCCTTGGACCTGACCCAGGTAGTTGCAGTCCCCACCCACGTCGGGGGTAACACACTGGACTTGATTTTCGTCTCGGGACAGTGGCTAAATGATCTGGAGTTAGGGGAATTAATATCTCAACCCTTGTCATGGTCAGATCATTTACTCCTTCAACTAGACTTTCGGACTGCTACACCTCACCGCAGGGAGACGGAACCGGTTCAATGGTTCCGTCCCAGGCGCCTGATGGACCCTGAGAGGTTTCTGACGGAGCTTGGGCCATTTCTGAGGGAGTTAGCCCACGGCTCGGCTGAGGAGCTGGCGGCCGCCTGGGATGAGGCGGCCGCTGGTGCCTTAGACCGCGTCGTGCCTTTGTGGCTTCTGACCCGGTGACGAACTCGACCAGCTCCTTGGTATAACGAGGAGCTGAGAGAGATGAAGCGCCGGAAAAGAAGCCTAGAGAGCGCCTGGAGGTTCAGCCGTTCCGAACCTGACCAAACACTAGTAAGGTCATATATTCAGACCTACCTAGTGGCGATCAGGGCGGCGAAACATAACTATTTCTCCGCACTCATCGCATCGGCAGATAATCGCCCAGCCACCCTGTTTAGGGTGACCCGCTCCCTGCTCACACAGGGGGCTCAGGAGGACCCCTTACAGGGACGCGCTGAGGATTTTGTTCAGTATCTGTCTGATAAAATCGCTCAGATTCGGGATGGCTTGGACACTGATTGGATAGATTCAGGTGGGATGGCGGAGACAGGTCTCGAGAATGTTATCTGGGCTGAGTTCGATCCTGTGACTCCTGAGGACATGGACAGGTTGTTGGGCAGGTTGAACTCCACCACATGTTTATTGGACCCGTGTCCCTCCTGGATGGTGCTGGCCACTCGGGAGGTTACACGAGGCTGGCTCCAGGAAGTTACCAATGCTTCTTTGTTGGAGGGTGTCTTCCCCGCCGCTTTGAAAGAGGCGGTGGTGAGGCCCCTCCTCAAGAAGCCCTCCCTGGACCCGGCTGTTTTAGCGAACTATCGTCCAGTCTCCAACCTTCGCTTCTTAGCGAAGGTTGTTGAGAGTGTGGTGGCAAATCAGCTTCCTCAACACCTGGAGGAAACTGTCTATCTGGAACAATTCCAGTCCGGCTTCAGACCCGGTTACAGCACCAAGTCGCGTTGGTGGATGACCTCTGGAGAGCCCGGGACAGGGGTTGTTCCTCTGTCCTGGTTCTATTAGATCTCTCGGCGGCTTTTGATACCATCGACCATGGTATCCTGCTGCAACGGTTGGGGGGATTGGGAGTGGGAGGCACTGTGTATCGGTGGTTCTCCTCCTATCTCTCTGACCGTTCGCAGACGGTGTTGGCAGGTGGGCAGAGGTCGACCCCAAGGCGCCTCACTTGTGGGGTGCCTCAGGGGTCTGTTCTCTCGCCTCTCCTGTTCAACATCTATATGAAGCCGCTGGGTGAGGTTATCCGTGGTTTCAGGGTGGATTATCATCTGTACGCTGATGATACTCAGCTGTACATTTCCACCCCGAACCACCCCAATGAAGCCGTTGAGGTGATGGGCCGGTGTCTTGAGGCCGTACGGGTCTGGATGGGGAGGAACAGGCTCCGACTCAACCCTTCCAAGACAGAGTGGCTGTGGGTGCCGGCGTCCCGGTACAGTCAGCTTACACCATCGCTGACTGTGGGGGAGGAAGTACTGACCCCCAGGGAGGGAGTGCGCAACTTAGGCGTTCTCCTGGACGATCGGCTGTCCTTAGAGGATCATTTGAGGGGAGCTTTTTATCAGGTCCACCTGATCCGCCAGTTGCACCCCTTCCTTGACCAGGACGCCTTACGCACGGTCACTCATGCCCTCGTCACTTCGTGCCTGGACTATTGCAATGCTCTCTACATGGGGCTCCCCTTGAAGAGCACCCGGAGGCTCCAGTTAGTCCAGAATGCGGCCGCGCGGGTGATAGAGGGAGCACCGCGCTGCTCCCATATAACACCTATCCTGCGCGGCCTACACTGGCTACCGGTAGTCTTCCGGGTGCAATTCAAGGTTTTGGTTACCATCTTTAAAGCGCTCAATGGCTTAGGACCGGGATACCTTCGAGACCGCCTTCTGCCGCCGATTGCCTCCCAACGACCTGTGCGCTCCCACAGAGTGGGCCTCCTCAGGGTGCCGTCGACCAAACAATGTAGGTTGGCGACCCCCAGGGGGAGGGCCTTCTCTGTGGCGGCACCAGCCCTGTGGAACGAGCTTCCTCCGGGATTACGACAATTCCCCGACCTCCGGACCTTCAGACGTGAACTGAAGACTCTATTATTTCAGCGTGCGGGACTAGCCTAAAGAACAAAATGTTTTAGTTAAATTTTAATGGGGATTTTACTGGTTTTTACTTTTTTAGTGATCAGGCTATGATAATATTTAGTTTTAATTGGGTTTTAATGTTTATTTATTATATTGTTTTTATATTGTTTTTAATATGCCTGTGAACCGCCCTGAGTCCTACGGGAGATGGTGCGGTATATAAGTTTGATAAATAAATAAATAAATAAATAAATTCGATTCTCAAATCTTGATACACCCACTGGGTGCCGCCTTGACATGGCAATTCGATTCTCAAATCTTGATACACCCACTGGGTGCCGCCTTGACATGGCAATTCGATTCTCAAATCTTGATACACCCACTGGGTGCCGCCTTGACATGGCAATTCGATTCTCAAATCTTGATATACCCACTGGGTGCCGCCTTGACATGGCAATTCGATTCTCAAATCTTGATACACCCACTGGGTGCCGCCTTGACATGGCAATTCGATTCTCAAATCTTGATACACCCACTGGGTGTCGCCTTGACATGGCAATTCGATTCTCAAATCTTGATACACCCACTGGGTGCCACCTTGACGTGGCGGGGGGCTTAACTGCTCCAATGAAGCTAAGAGCTGTGCTGGCAGTAGTGTAAACTACCAGCAGGTCCAACCATGCCAGAGAGGTCTAGGCCGAGGAGCAGAACTGAGTGCACCCAACAACCCATGCAATGATTCATGGTGAAACACAACCGAATGAAGCCTATACAGACTCGGTCATCACCCGGGTTAACAAGGACCACGTCGGATGTTGGGGAACCTGGGCATCCATCGACAAGTGGGCTACAGGCCATGGGTCCCATAGCTGAACAACCAGGGCATGGGCCTGTAGAGCTACTGGAAGCAGAACAACCTCAGAAGCGGCAGAGATTCCCCCTGTCAGAGAACCGCAATGTAATGAAATTATTATTATTATTATTATTATTATTATTAATAATAATAATAATAATAATAATAATAATAATAATAATATCAGAGTTGGAAGGGACCTTGGAGGTCTTCTAGTCCAACCCCCTGCCCAGGCAGGAAACCCTACACCATCTCAGACAAATGGCTATCCAACATTTTCTTAAAAATTTCCAGTGTTGGAGCATTTACAACTTCTGCAGGCAAGTTGTTCCACTGATTAATTGTTCTAACTGTCAGGAAATTTCTCCTTAGTTCTAGGTTGCTTCTCTCCTTAATTAGTTTCCACCCATTGCTTCTTGTTCTACCCTCAGCTGCTTTGGAGAACAGCCCGACTCCCTCTTCTTTGTGGCAACCCCTGAGATATTGGAAGACTGCTATCATGTCTCCCCTAGTCCTTCTTTTCATTAAACTAGACATACCGAGTTCCTGCAACCGTTCTTCATATGTTTTAGCCTCCAGTCCCCTAATCATCTTTGTCGCTCTTCTCTGCACTCATTCTAGAGTCTCGCACTCTTTCTAGAGTCTCATTCTAGACTCTAGACTCTTTCTAGAGTATTATTATTATTATTATTATTATTATTATTATTATTATTATTATTATTATTGTTATCCTTGGGATAATGATATTGTTTGGCAGTTACTTCTTTGGAGAGTGAGGCATCAGAATTTCATTTTAATGTGTGCCATTGGGTATACAGGAAAATGACAATAAAGGTGATCTTAATCTTAATCTTGTAACATGGTTGTAAAGTGAATTTGGCTTCCCCCTTGACTTTGCATGTCATAAGGTAGCAAAAGCGGGTTACAAGACCCCCAGGACACTGCAACCATCATAAATATAAATTAGATGCAAAGTGTCCAAATTTTAATTATGTGGCCACGAGGCTGTTGCAATGGTCATAAGTGTGAAAAATGATCATGAGTTGCTTTTTTCAGTGGCATTGTAACTTTGAAAGGTCACTAAACAAATGGTTGTAAATTGAGGACTACCTGTACTACAAGACAAATGGGAAAATATAGGGTTTTGTTGTTGTTGTTTTGCTTTCCAGCAAATACGACTCTGCTGTAGATTTCATTTCCTTCCCAGACCAGTGGAGCTAACCCTATATGAAATTGGTTAATACTTTAACTATTCTTTTAAAAACAGAAAAACTATGAGGAGAAGAAGCTATGGCATGCGTGCAGCCAAGAATGAACAGATTGGGCAGGTATTGAAGCTACCCATGGAAGGAACGTAATCAACTTCTAGACAGCAAATGGATGTCTGTCACGTCTCACATGGGGAGATTCAATTATTGTTACTGGAGAGTGAAGGGAAGTAAAAATATCTTATCGCTCTCCTCAACTTTCTTAAAACTGTTAGTTTCCATTAAGTAGAGAAACAAGTCTTCCTAGATTCCAGAGACTAAGAGAAAAGCCGTCTTGGGCCCTTCTAAGTCCCTGTTCAAGTGCACCACTTGAGGATCCAACTTTCTGCAGATGGCTTTATTGCTGGCTTATTACTTACAGAGAGCAAGTGTGGTGTAATGGTCAAGGCACTAGGCTAGAGACCAGGAGATCATGATTTCCAGTCTTGCTTTAGTTACAAAGCCATCTGGGTGACCGTGGGCCAGTTCCTCTCTCATGGCTCTAGAAAGGAGGCAATGGCGAACCATTTCTGAAAAATCTTCCCAAGAAAATGATGGATGGATGGATGGATGGATGGATGGATGGATGGATGGATGGATAGGAGATATAGGGAGAGCAATGAAGAGAGAGGGGGGAGGGAGGGAAGAAAGAGAGAGAGAGAGAGAGTGAGTGAGTGAGAGAGATGATAGTGAGTGGGTGGGTAAATGGATGGATGGATAGATGGATGGATGGAGAGAAAGAGAGGATGGATGAATGGATGGATGGATGGATGGATGGATGGATGGACAGATGAGGATAGGTGGGTGGGTGGATGGATGGATGGATGGATAGATAGATAATAGATAGATAGATAGATAGATAGATAGATAGATAGATAGATAGATAGATAGATAGATAGATAGAGATAGATAGATAGAGAGAGAGAGAGAGAGAGAGAGAGAGATAGATGATAGATAGATAGATAGATAGATAGATAGATAGATAGATAGATAGATAGATAGATAGATAGATAGTTAGATAGATAGATAGATATGGATGGATGGATGGAATGATAGATAGACAGACAGACAGACAGACAGACAGACAGACAGACAGATAGATAGATAGATAGACAGATAGACAGATAGACAGATAGACAGATAGTTAGATAGATAGATAGATATGGATGGATGGATGGATGGATGGATGGATGGATGGATGGATGGATGGATGGATGGATGGATGGATGGATGGAATGATAGATAGATAGATAGATAGATAGATAGATAGATAGATAGATAGATAGATAGATAGATAGATAGATAGATAGATAGATAGATAGATGATAAAATCAATGAGATCAGAGTGTGATGGATAAGATGTTGACTATCAAGGCAGCATAAAACTAATTCTTCATAGTGTGTCATTGTCAGGAAAAGAATTTTTTCCCCCTAAAAACCAGCCAAACAGATTATTGTTCCAAGTTCTAAAGCCATCAACTCCTGGAGTGCATCCAGGGGTGGGAAAAGCATTTTTAAACTCATCCATAAATTGATCCACCACCCACAGCCAGCTTTCTTACCTAAAGATGAATTCATTTTAATTAAACTTCATGGACTCAAACCATTCACCATGGCCGGCTGTGGAATTCTGGGAGTTGAGGTTCACACACCTTCAAGTTGTTCAAGGTTGAGAAACACTGACTTAAACCAAGGACAAGTCAGGAAGCTGATGGTGACCACGCATAATGTCATCATTCCTGTGTCATGAGAGACCCAATTATGTGTTATCCCACACCTGGGAGCATCCTTTAAAGCAAGGGTCCCCAACCTTGGCAACTTTAAAACTTGTGGATTTCAACTCCCAGAATTCTCCAGCCAGCCATGGTGAATGGTTTAAACATGGCTGACTGGGGAATTCTGAGAGTTGAAGTCCACAAGTCTTAAAGTTGCCAAGGTTGGGGACTTGAGGTGGATTTCAGCAGGTTCTGACCGGTTCTGGAGAACTGGTAGCAGAAATTTTGAGTAGTTCAGAGAACCGGTAAATGCCACCTCCGCCTGGCCGCACTCCCATCTATTCTCTGCCTCCCGAGTCCCAGCTGATCAGGAGGAAATGGGGATTTTGCAGTAACCTTCCCCTGGAGTGGGGAGGGAATGGAGATTTTACAGGATCCTTCCCCTGCCACGCCCACCAAGCCACACCCACCAAGCCACGCCACACCCACCAAGCCACATCCACAGAATCGGTAGTAAAAAAAATTGAAATCCACCAGTGTTGGGGACCCTTGCTTTAAAGTACCTCCAGAAACTTCCACTGCACAATTAAGCTTTGTTACTGCATCCATTTAATTTCATTAAATGTCAATTAAAAGAGCTTTATTTAGGGTTTTTTTTAATTCTAGCCCTGTCCCTTTCTTTATCCTAGCCAAGAACAGTCCGAGATTGTTGGGTTTTTTTGTTTTTTTTTTGACGGAGGTTGTGTCTAAGGCAAACCTTCAAACTAAAAAAAAAAATTGCATCTCAGTTTTCAAACAAAGCTATTTTCCACCAGCTTCACCCATACGTCTTAATCTTTGCACAAAGGTCTACAATCATCACTGCTTCCTACGCAAAATAACAGAGTTGGAAGGGACCTTGGAGGTCTATTAGCCCAACCCTCTGCTCAAACAGGAGATCATATGCTCTACTCAGTAGATGTTGCTTCAGTCCTGTCTTTCCTATATGTAGAGAATGGGCTATTTAGCATAATTTCAACATGAAGAACGGTTGCAGGAATTGAGTTTGTCTAGTCTAGTGAAGGGACACGGTGGCTCAAGGGGCTAGGATGCTGAGCTTGTCGATCGAAAGGTCGGCAGTTCAGCAGCTCGAATCCCTGGTGCTGCCGTGTAATGGGGTGAGCTCCCGTTACTTGTCCCAGCTTCTGCCAATCTAGCAGTTCGAAAGCACGTAAAAAATGCAAGTTGAAAAAATAGGGACCACCTTTGGTGGGAAAGTAACAGCGTTCTGTGCGCCTTTGGCATTGAGTCATGCTGGCCATATGACCATGGAGATGTCTTTGGACAGTGCTGGCTCTTTGGCTCTGAAACGGAGATGAGCACCGCCCCCTAGAGTCAGGAACAACTAGCATGTATGTGCAATAGGAACCTTTAGTCTAGTGAAAAGAAGGACTTAGGGTGACATGATATCAATGTTCCAATATCTCAGGGGTTGCCACAAAGAAGAAGGAGTCAAGCTATATTTCAAAGCACCTGAAGGCAGGACAAGAAGCAATGGGTGGAAATTAATCAACGAGAGAAACAACCAAGAACTAAGGAGAAATTTCTTGACAGTGAGAACAATTAATCAGTGGAATGGCTTGCCTTCAGAAGTTGTGGATGCTCCAACACTGGAAGTTTTCAAGAAGAAACTGGAGAGCCATTTCTCTGGAATGGTATAGGGTCTCCTACTTGAGTTGGACTAGAAGACCTCTAAAGTCCCTTCCAACTCTGTTTTTCTACGAAGGTTGACTTAGAACCACAATTGTGCCCAAAATTTCCATTGTTAAGCAAAGCACTTGTTAAATGAGTTTTGCCTCATTTTTGCCACGTTTGTTAAACGAATCACTGCAGCGGTGAAGTGAAGCATGCCTCATTAAGCGAATCTGGCTTCGTTGCTTGTCAAAAGCTGGCTGGGAAGGTTACAAATGGTGATCACATGCAGAGGTGGTATTCAGCTGGTTCGGATCGGTTCGGGCGAACCGGTAGCTCCAACGATCAGTTGGCCCCACCCACCCAGCCCCGCTCTATCCTGTCCTTTGTTTCTTGCTTTGTAGCTCATCTCAATCATGCGGCACAGCTGATTCCCCCCCCCTCACTGTTCTGCTTACCGTTGCTGACTTGGAAGGTAAGCAGTTGAGCTTCTAAATGCTCCATTTTGTTTTTTCCAAAAACACTACACTACTAACCAGAGCATATAAAACATTTGCTAGACCAATTCTAGAATACAGCTCACCTGTTTGGAACCCTCACCACATCTCTGACATCAATACAATTGAACGTGTCCAGAAATATTTTACAAGAAGAGTTCTCCATTCCTCTGAAAACAACAAAATACCTTATCCCACCAGACTTGAAATCTTGAATTTAGAAAACTTAGAACTCCGTCACCTTCGACAAGACCTAAGTTTAACTCATAGAATCATCTATTGTAATGTCCTTCCTGTTAAAGACTACTTCAGCTTTAATTGCAATAATACAAGAGCAACCAATAGACTTAAGCTTAATGTCAACCGCTTTAATCTAGATTGCAGAAAATATGACTTCTGTAACAGAATCATCAGTGCTTGGAATACTTTACCTGACTCTGTGGTCTCTTCCCATAATCCCAAAAGCTTTAACCAAAAACTATCTACTATTGACCTCACCCCATTCCTAAGAGGACCATATATGTGCATAAAACGTGTATATATATATATATATATATATATATATATATATATATATATATATATATATATATATATATATATAAATATATATATATATATATGAAGAAGAAAAGAAAAACAATAGGACAGGAACGGACAGGGAATATATATATTTGTTTTCTGAGGTTTTCGCGGGTGTTTGTATGTAGGTCTTAGGTTATTCGGGTTTTCTCCCGCGTAAAATTGGAAGTGTCTTGGCGACGTATTTCTCCTACTATTTGCAGGAGAAAATTTCTCCTACAAATAGGAAGCTGTAAGCACCTAGCCTGATGATGACAAATGGGATTTCGTCGAAACGTTGCCAAGACACTTCAAATTTTACGCGGGAGAAAACCCGAATAACCAAAGACATATATATATTTTTCTGTGCCCACTAGCAGTTAAAAGGAAGAAACAGCTGCGATCACACATTGCTCCCAGAAGCACGAAGCTGAAGCCTGAAGATGACGAATGAGACTTCGTCGAAACGTCGCCAAGACACTTCCAATCTTACACGGGAGAAAACCCGAACAACCAAAGACCTATATACAAACACCCGTGAAAACCTCAGAAAACAAATATATATATATATATATATATATATATATATATAGGTCTTTGGTTGTTCGGGTTTTCTCCGTAAAATTGAAGTGTCTTGGCGACGTTTCGAAGTCTCATTCGTCATCTTCATGCTTCAGCTTCAGGCTTCTGGGAGCAATGTGTGATCGCAGCTGTTTCTTCCTTTTAACTGCTAGTGGGGGTTTGAACTGATTGGGTGGGAGCTTGGCTGTGCTCTGATTGGATGGGGTTTTTTCTGTGCTCTGATTGGATGGGGGTATGTCCTGTGTTGGTGGGGGCTTGGTTGTGCTCAGTCTAGTCTGTGCTGCAGGGGGATTTGAGCTGGTGAGCTGCATAGCTGTTGTTTGGCTTTGTGGTCGTGCTACATCTTCATAGTGGGTGTCAGTCTGCTGCATGAATGGATTGGAGGGGTTTGAAATGGCTAATGTTGCAGCTGCGGTCTGGCTTCTGGTCCTTGGTCGTGCTTCATGATCAGTGTGGGTTTGGGTCTGCTTTCTGGGTGGATGTGCGGTGGTGACATCCTATGTGGACCTTGTGAGTGTGGGTCTGGTGTCATTCCTCGTGTTAGGGACTCGTTTGTCAATAAGGCGGGTTTCCAAATGGCTGGTAGGGGAGGTGTCATCTCGTTTGTTCATGCTGTGTGGGCGTTTTTCTATCTCAATGGCTTCTCTGATTATTCTGTTGTTAAAGTGTTCAGTTTTGGCGATAGTTCTGGTCTTTTTAAAGTCAATATCATGTCCTGTGACTTTAAAGTGTTGGACCAGGGAAGAAGTTGGTTCCTCTTTTTGAATGAGTTCTTGTGTTCTTCAATCGTGCACTTATTCTTCTGTTGGTTTGTCCAATGTATGTGGTGGGGCAGGCGGTGCATGGGATTTCATATACTCCTTGATTTTCTAACTCAATTTTGTCTTTGGGGTTTCTTAGGATGGTGGATATTTTTCTGTTTGTGCAGAATGCTGTCTTGATGTTGTGTTTGTGGAGGATCTTGCTGATTCTGTCTGTGGTGCCTTTTATATATGGGAGGAGGGCTGTGCCGTTTTCTTGTTCTCTGTCTTGGATTTTAGTGGGGGGTTCTTTTTTGATTAGCTTGGTAATCTTATTTGTTTGGAATCCATTGGATGTTAGTACGTTAGTGAGAGTGTCTAGTTCGGGTTTTAGGTGTTGTTCATCAGCTAAGCATTTTGTTCTGGAGATGAGTGTCTTGGCTACGGAGTTGATCTGTGCTGGGTGGTGGTGTGAGTGCGTGCAGATAGCGGTTTGTGTGTGTTTTCTTCTGGTAGATGGTGTGTCCTAGGGAGCCATTGGGTTTTCTGTAGACTAAGACATC
The DNA here is from genome assembly GCF_028640845.1 of Ahaetulla prasina. Lineage (NCBI taxonomy): Eukaryota > Metazoa > Chordata > Lepidosauria > Squamata > Colubridae > Ahaetulla > Ahaetulla prasina. The sequence goes on from NC_080541.1 coordinate 220,099,124, forward strand.
CAGGAAGGGAAGTTGGTTATTAACTTCTGTTTCCATGGTGAACTGTATTTTGGGGTGTAGGCTATTGAGGTGTGTGAGGAAGTTGTCAAGTTTTTCTTTCCCGTGTGGCCAGATTATGAAGGTGTCGTCTACATATCTGAGCCAGAGTTTGGGTTTGTGATCAGATTTTTCTAGAGCTTGGGTTTCAAAGTGTTCCATGTAGAGATTGGCAATGACAGGTGAGAGGGGTGATCCCATGGGTGTTCCTTCTACTTGTTTGTATTTTTGTCCGTTATAGATGAAGTATGTGTTGGATAGGCAGTGGTTGGTCAGATCTAGGATGTGCTTGGGGGGGTTATATTTGTTTTACACCCACTATGAAGATGTAGCACGACCACAAAGCCAAACAACAGCTATGCAGCTCACCAGCTCAAATCCCCCTGCAGCACAGACTAGACTGAGCACAACCAAGCCCCCACCAACACAGGACACACCCCCAGCCAATCAGAGCACAGAAAAAACCCCATCCAATCAGAGCACAGCCAAGCTCCCACCCAATCAGTTCAAACCCCCACTAGCAGTTAAAAGGAAGAAACAGCTGCGATCACACATTGCTCCCAGAAGCACGAAGCTGAAGCCTGAAGATGACGAATGAGACTTCGTCGAAACATCGCCAAGACACTTCCAATTTTACACGGGAGAAAACCCGAACAACCAAAGACCTATATACAAACACCCGTGAAAACCTCAGAAAACATATATATATATAGGTCTACTCAAAATTTCCGCTACCGGTTCTCCAGAACTGCTCAGAACCTGCTGAAACCCACCTCTGTCCTGCCTGTATTTAAAAAAACAAAAAACTCAAGGCAGCGAACATAGCTAATACCCCTCCTATTCCCACCCACCCTTTTAACAGGGGTCTCCAACCTTGGCAACCTTAAGCTTGGAAGACTTCAACTCCCAGAATTCCCCAGCCAGCTTTGCTTTGCTATGCTACCTTTATTCCTTTGTTTTTAGCTCAGCTGTAAGGCGCAGCAGAGTGGATTGCCATGCCTCAGCTGTTTTTTTACTCAATGCACTTGCACGAAATGCAAGTTTAGTGCGCATGCGAACGAAGCAAGCATGCACGCGGCAATCACGCGCAACGCTCATGCACGATGCGAACCAGTGGTAAAACTGGTTAGAACCCACTACTGGTCTCAACATCTTTTTTTACATCACGGCGACCAAAACTGGGTGCAATATTCCAAGTGTGGTCTTACCAAGGCATTATAAAGTGGTATTAACACTTCATGTTAAGCTACTGAAGTTCGCAGATGACACAACAGTGATTGGTCTCATTCGAGACAATGACGAATCCGCTTATAGACGAGAGGTCGAACGACTAGCCTTATGGTGCAACCAAAACAATCTGGAACTGAACACATTCAAAACCGTAGAAATGGTGGTAGACTTTAGGAGAAACCCTTCCATACTTCCACCTCTCACAATACTTGACAACACAGTATCAACAGTAGAAACCTTCAAATTTCTGGGTTCTATCATATCGCAAGATCTCAAATGGACAGCTAACATCAAAAAACATCATTAAAAAAGGGCAACAAAGAATGTTCTTTCTGCGCCAACTCAGTAAGCTCAAACTGCCCAAGGAGCTGCTGATCCAATTCTACAAAGGAATTATTGAGTCTGTCATTTGCACCTCTATAACTGTCTGGTTCGGTTCTGCAACCCAACAAGAAAAACACAGACTTCAGAGGATAATTAGAACTGCAGAAAAAATAATTGCTACCAACCTGCCTTCCATTGAGGACCTGTATACTGCATGAATCAAGAAGAGGGCCATGAAAATATTTGCAGATCCCTCGCATCCTGGACATAAACTGTTTCAACTCCTACCCTCAAAACGACGCTATAGAGCACTGCACATCAGAACAACTAGACACAAGAACAGTTTTTTCCCGAAGGCCATCACTCTGCTAAACAAATAATTCCATCAACACTGTCAGACTATTTACTGAATCTGCACTACTATTAATCGTTTCATAGTTCCCATCACCAATCTCTTTCCACTTATGACTGTATAACTGTAACTTGTTGCTGGCAATCCTTATGATTTATATTGATATATTGACCATCAATTGTGTTGTAAATGTTATACCTTGATGAACGTATCTTTTCTTTTATGTACACTGAGAGCATATGCACCAAGACAAATTCCTTGTGTGTCCAATCACACTTGGCCAATAAAATTCTATTCTAATTCTAATTCTAATGTGATAGCAGTAGCACTTCTATACTGCTTTACAGTGCAATGCAGAATTTTGAAATGAAAAGATGTAAATCACTTATTTCCCATGCCTCTTGGACAGAGTTATCGGTGTCTGATTTCTCTTTATGGTGACAAATATAGATAAATTTCTTGCTTCTCAAAACTCTCATTCTCTCTTTCATTCGTTCGCTCATTCTTTCATTCTCATTCTCTCTCATTCACCCTCTCATTCTTCCCTCATTCTGTCTCTCATTCTCATTCTGTTATTCTCATTCTCTCGTTCTGCCATCTCTCTCTCTCTTTACTCTCTCATTCTCTCTTTTCACATTCACCCTCTCACCCTTCTCTTAATTCTCTCTCTCATTCTCTTTCTCATTCTCTTATTCTCATTCTCTTTCATTTCTCTCATTCATTCTCCGATTCTCTCTTGTCTCATTCTCTTCCCTCCTTCTCTCTGTCATTCTTTCTTTTCACATTCACCCTCTTACCTTACTGTCATTTCTCTCTCTAATTCTCATTCTTTCTTTCTCTCTCTCTCTCACCCTTCTCTCATTCTCTCTCTCATCCCCTCATTCTCATTCTCTTATTCTCATTCTCTCTTTCACCTCTCTCATTCACTCTCCCATTGTCTTCTCTCATTCTCTCTTCCCTCTTTCTTTCTTTCTCTCTCATTCTCAGTCATTCTCTCTCTCATTCATTCTCATTCACTTTCTAATTTTCATTCTCATTCTGTGTGTGTGTGTGTGTGTGTGTATTTGTTTTCGTAGGTTTTCACGGGTATAGGTGTGTAGGTCTTGGCATTTTCGGGTCTTTTCCCGTGTAAGGTTGAAAGTATCTTGGCGACCTTTCGACGAGGTCTCATTCATCATCTTCAGGCTGGTGTTTTCGGTTTCGTGCTTCTGTGAGCACGGGAAAAGACCTGAAAATGCCAAGACCTATATATATATATGTCTCTGTGAGTGTGTATGTGTGCGCGTGTATGCGTAGGTGTGTGATAGAATCTCTAAACAGATTCAAAGAGGCTTTTTTTCCTCCCTACCAAGAAGCAGAAGGTTTGCGATAGCGTGATTATCATTTTGCCTACGAGTGTTTCTTTTTTTTTTTATTGAAAAAGTTTTAAAAAACAAAAACATTTTCCCCCCTTTTTTCCCCCCTCCCTCCCAGAAAACCCCCTTCCCCCCTCCCTTCCCCCGCTCCCCGGTTTCCCGGGTCAATCACAAGGTATTGTTATACATAAACCAAACATAGAGTAAAATTTTCCCTTCTAATCCAATTAACCTCATCCAAATCTTTTCATCTCCCAACCCCCTCCCCATTACATAAAATAATACTTCCTAATTATTCAAAGGCAATCTGATATTTCTTAATCTGATATCTGTTTGTAGATAATCAATCCATTTTTTCCATTCAATTAAATATCTTTCCTGCGTATTGTCTTTTAAAAAAGCTGAGATTTTAGCCATCTCAGCCAAATTAATGACTTTCAATATCCATTCTTCTATTGTAGGTACCTCTTCTTTCTTCCAGTATTGTCCAATCAACAGTCTTGCTGCTGTTATATTTTGCCTACGAGTGTTTCATCTTACTTTCTCCATACCCGGTCTCAATTAAAAATGAGGCTTTGGATAGCGTCGTGCGTTACACCTTCTTTAGGCTACGAATTGGAGCCCATGTTATACAATTATTCCCTTCCTGTTTGAACATTGGAAAACCTTCTTCAGGGAATAGAAAACAGCGTGTTGAGTCAGAATCTGAGACAGCCACAATCGTTTGCAGAATCTGAAATAGCAGCATTGTTTTTTCCATTGTTTTTATTGTAGACCAGCTGGATACCCGTGCTTCGCTACTTATGACCATTTTTCACACTTATGACCATGGTCTTGACAGACTCTCATTGTCATCATCACCAACAGCATTTATCTGGAGAAATGAAGGCTGCTGCTGAGGCCCCACCATGATAGTCCCTATCCTGTGGTAGACCTGCCTCTGCACTTTGAATGTTGGCATAAAATTTCCCTCCTTCACCTCTGGGGCTCCAAAAGACATCATTTGGGAACATTCAAATGAATGTTACATCCCACCTGGACTACTGTAATGCTCTCTACATGGGGCTCCCCTTGAAGGGTACCCGGAGACTCCAACTGGTCCAGAATGCAGCTGCGCGGGTGATAGAGGGAGCTCCTTGTGGCTCCCATGTAACATCCCTCCTGCGTAATCTGCACTGGCTCCCGGTGGTCTTCCGGGTTCACTTCAAGGTACTTGTTATCACCTTTAAAGCGCTCCATGGCTTAGGGCCGGGATATTTACGGGACCGCCTACTGCCACCATTAGCCTCTCACCGACCAGTGCGCTCTCACAGAGAGGGCCTCCTTCGGATACCGTCAGCTAAACAATGTCAGCTGGCGACCTCCAGGGGGAGGGCCTTCTCTGTGGGGGCTCCTACCATCTGGAACGAGCTCCCTCTGGGGAGCTCCCTCCCTCCCCGACCTCAGGTCCTTCCGCCGCGAGCTGAAGACGTTGCTGTTTCGAAGAGCAGGACTAGCGTGAACGTAGTTTTAAATTGGGGTTTTAAATCAGGGGTTTTAAACGGGGTTTTAAATTTGTATTTAAAAGTTTTAGGCCATCAATTGAATTAATTTTCTATTCTTTTTTGCTGTTTATATTATATATTTTCTGTTGTTTTATTGGCTGTGAACCGCCCTGAGTCCTTCGGGAGATGGGCAGTATACAAATATAATAAATAAATAAATAAATTCGTTGTACTTCCAGGCAGCAGAAAGACTGTCTTTTCCCTTTGACTGGTCCTACAGTAGAAGGAACAGATTCGTCTGAACTGAGGAGGTCAATGTAAGAAGTGAGTTGGGGCTGGGACACTATGCAGGAGAAATTCGGTTCAGAATAGAATAGAATAGAATAGAATAGAATAGAATAGAATAGAATAGAATAGAATAGAATAGAATAGAATAAAAAAAATTTTATTGGCCAAGTGTGATTGGACACAAAAGGAATTTGTCTTGGTGCATACGCTCTCGGTGTACATAAAAGAAAAGATACCTTCATCAAGGTACAACACTTACAACACTTAATGATAGTCATAGAGTACAAATTTGATATTTAATGATACAACACTTAATGATAGTCATAGGATACAAATAAGCAATCAAGAAACAATCAATTTCAATATAAATCGTAAGGATACAAGCAACAAAGTTACAGTCATACAGTCATAAGTGGAAGGAGATGGGTGATGGGAACGATGAGAAGATTAATAGTAGTGCAGATTTAGTAACTAGTTTGACAGTGTTGAGGGAATTATTTGTTTAGCAGAGTGATGGCCTTCGGGAGAAAACTGTTCATGTGTCTAGTTATTCTGGTGTGCAGTGCTCTTTAGCGTCGTTTTGAGGGTAGGAGTTGAAACAGTTTATGTCCAGGATACGAGGTAAATATTTTCACAGCCCTCTTTTTGACTCATGCAGTATACAGGTCCTCAATGGAATGCAGGTTGGTAGCCATTGTTTTTTCTGCAGTTCTAAGTATCCTCTGAAGTCTGTATCTGTCTTGTTGGGTTGCAGAACCAAACCAGACAGCTATAGAGGTGCAGATGACAGACTCAATAATTCCTCTGTAAAACCGTAGAACAATCCGTTGGCTCAGGGGTGGTCGGTGATTGAAATTCATAAAAGAATTATCTTTCCCACTGCCTTGAGTCCAGAAGCAGTTCCATAGGTGGAAGGCATAGATATTTTGGTGAGGTACCGACATTTAGTACTGTAAGGAGCCCCAGATCGCCCCTGAGTGAAGGAGTGGAACCTCTGCCAGTTTGAACTGAGGTAACAGAATGTGAAGCAACCTGCAGTTGGAACAGAGTTCTTTTCAGGTGGGGAGGGGGAGTAGAACATCTAACTCCTTAGCATCAGAGCGTCTTAATTATTGTATAAGAAATAATAATGATGTGATGGTCATTTTGAAAAAAATCCTTTCTTAATGAGCACCTAGAAGCCAAGGGGAACATATGTGCCAGATTTCAAGTTTGTAGGCTTTACAGTTCTGGAGATTTTGTGATGAGTGAGTGGATTTGGCTTTTATATATTTATTTATTTATTTATTTATTTATTTATTTATTTTGTCACACAGTATATATAAGCATAAGCATAAAAGTAACTATATAATATATAAGCATATTTATATAAGCATAAGTATGTAATAACTATATTGATTGGATATAATGAAAGAAAACAATAGGACAGGAACGGTAGGCACGTTTGTGCTCTTATGCACGCCCCTTACGGACCTCTTAAGAATGGGGTGAGGTCAATAGTAGACAGTTTTTGGTTAAAGCTTTGGGGATTTTGAGAAGAGACCACAGAGTCAGGTAGTGTGTTCCAAGCATTAACAACTCTGTTACAGAAGTCATATTTTCTACGATCAAGATTGAAGCAGTTAACATTAAGTTTAAATCTATTGTTTGCTCTTGTATTGTTGTGATTGAAGCTGAAGTACTTTTCAACAGGAAGGACATTGCAATAGATGATTCTATGAGTTAAAGTAGATGATTCTATGAGTTAAACCATAGATGATTCTATGGTTCGGTTCTGCAACCCAACAAGAAAAACACAGACTTCAGAGGATAATTAGAACTGCAGAAAAAATAATTGCTACCAACCTGCCTTCCATTGAGGACCTGTATACTGCACGAATCAAGAAGAGGGCCGTGAAAATATTTGCAGATCCCTCGCATCCTGGACATAAACTGTTTCGACTCCTACCCTCAAAATGACGCTATAGAGCACTGCACACCAGAACAACTAGACACAAGAACAGTTTTTTCCCCAAAGGCCATCACTCTGCTAAACAAATAATTCCCTCAACACTGTCAGACTATTTACTGAATCTGCACTACTATTAATCGTTTCATAGTTCCCATCACCAATCTCTTTCCACTTATGACTGTACGACTATAACTTGTTGCTGGCAATCCTTATGAACGTATCTTTTCTTTTATGTACACTGAGAGCATATGCACCAAGACAAATTCCTTGTGTGTCCAATCACACTTGGCCAATAAAAATTCTATTCTATTCTATTCTATTAAACACAGGCCTTGTCGAAGGCGGCGGAGTTCTAAGTTTTCTAAACCCAAGATTTCAAGTCTGGTGGCATAAGGTATTTTGTTGTATTCAGAGGAGTGGAGAACTCTTCTTGTAAAATATTTCTGGACACGTTCAATTGTATTGATGTCTGAAATGTGGTATGGGTTCCAGACAGGTATATACCATATACCAACCCATACCATATACCAACCCATATATATAGATGTAGAAAACCTTTGCCACAAGTTCCATTAAGTGTACAACTGGGTCAGTGGTGAAATCCAATTTTTTTTTACTAATGGTTCTGTGGACGTGGCTTGGTGGGCGTGGCAGGGGAAGGATATTGCAAAACCTCCATTCCCACCCCGCTCTGGGGTCAGCCAGAGGAGGCATTTGCCGGTTCTCCGAACTGCTCAAAATTTCTGCTACCAGTTCTCCAGAACCTGTCAGAACCTGCTGGATTTCACCCCTAGACTGGGTCATTCATTTTCCGCCAATCTATGGTGGGTCAAATGTGAACAGCAACCTTGCTTCTCGGTTAGGCGCTTCACATTTATTAAATTGTTACAAACACAGGTAACCCTCAACCGATGACCACAACTCTGACTAGAATTTCCTTTGAATTTCCACCGCTAGACAAGGTGCTTGTTAAATGAGCCAGGCCTAATTTTACAGCTTTTTTTTTTAACTACTATGGTTAAGGTGAATACTGCAGCTGTTAAGTAAATCACAGACACACAGAGAAAAAAGACAACTTCACAATCTTTCAGGCATATTTTCCAAACCCCCTTGGCTCCTCAGTAAACCAGAAGATGTGTAGTCCAATTATTTTTATTTTAAATCCAGGCATAAATCATCTCTGGTGAAATCCATCCCACCATTGAGCAAAAAAAAAACCCTGATTTATATTCAATCAACATATTCAGTCTTTTCTACAATAATTTTCTGTATTGGTATAAATCACAATCTAGAATTCTGTGTGTTTCGGTCTCTGTGTGTGAGGCGGGAGAGCATGTGTAGGGATATTATACTGTAGGAAGCCCCACTCCCCACATTAAAATATTCTTTATTCTTAATATTAAAAAGAGGCAGGATAGAATATTTCCCCTAAAGAAGAAATGGAGAAACATCTTAACAAAAGGGAGAAAGCAGGCCCAGTCTTCCTGCTCTAAGAAAACAGCCTCAAGAAGAACCTTGAAGGGGCTGTTTTTGTTTTCTTGTTTTTTGAATGGCGATTTTGTACCCATTCAGAAAGACTGGGCCAATCTATTCATAAGCAAAGGGACTCCAAATAAGCAACACAATTAGGCGAGCCACAGCTGACAAGATTAGCTCAGACATAAAAATATTAGCGTCCCTGAAAGACAATACGTGAGGAAGATCTGGAAGAAATGGGTTGATTATATGTTTTATATCTATCATAAAAGACTAGGTATTTGGATTTATACTGGATTTTGATGAGGAAGGACTAAAGTTGAATAGATATTGTAATTTCCTGTATTGAAATTTTATAATGTGTTGTACTGAATTTTAAATAGAATATTCTCGAAAGATTTTATGTAAGAAAGATTTGGGGGGGAAATTATATGGTTATAGAAGCTATAAGGGAGATATTCTCTGAATTGGATTGGATTTTTATGCTTTAGCTGGTTTTAAATACTTTAGGATTAATTTGTTCTATTGACTTATATATTTTACTATTGTTTATTGTTAATTTTTTTGAAGGATTTTGGTTATGTAAGGAGGAAGTCAGAGCTAAAGAGGGAAAATTGGTATAATAGTTTTGGGGGAAATTTTTTTTTTTAGCATATGTTTGTTTTATTTTTAACTATACCTTGTGCTTGTTCTGGGAAGTCAGGGAGGAGGGGGGAGGGGATTTGTGAAGGGAGGGGGGTTGGGGGGAAAGGGGGGGGGAATTTTTTGTAAAACTTTTTAAATTAAAAAAAAAAAAGATTAGCTCAGACAAACACCTAGGATTTGCATTTCCCCTCTTGCCTGTAGAGCCAGCCATGACCCCTACATGACCCCAGAGGAATCTGGCAACAGCCATTAAAATATTAAAGGACGTGTTCTTGCACAGGAACGGGCATCTCAATCGCGAGGCCCCCAAGCATGTATAAAAACTCACTTATCTCAACCCTGTTTTGTCAGTCACCCCAGAAACATGCTGCTGTCACTGAAGTGTCTGGAAAACCAAATAAACAGAGAACTTCTTTCTTGCAGCCGGCCTCCATTTTATTTCCAGCATCTTTCTCCCAACATGGAACCGACGCCAGATTTTTCTTCCAACAATACAGTTATAACTGCTTTTTTAGAATTGCACGGTTTCTTTAAGAATTATTCATTTGGGACAGGGGTGGTATTTACTTACCTTCGCTACTGGTTCGCAAATGTGAGCGCATGCGCCACCTCTGTGTATGCGCAGGGCTTTCTGTGTATGCTCAGAGCATGAAAAAGGGGACGTAATTAGGGGTGAAATGTAAAATTCGTTACTACCAGTTCTGTGGGCTGGCTTGGTGGTGGGGGTAATGTGACTGGGTGGGCGTGGCCAACTTTTTTAAAAAAACTTTTAAAAGCCTTTTTTTCTACAATCTATTCCGCCTAAGAGGTTGTTAAAAAATGCTTTTAAAAGCCCTGATGATCAGGAAACTCAGCTGGGATCATCAGAGAAGCCTTTTAAAAGCATTTTTTTCTATAACCTCTTTGGTGGAAGAGGTTGTAGAAAAATGATTTTAAGGGTTCCGACAATCCCAGCTAAGTTGCCTGATCGCCAGAACCTTTTAAAAGCATTTTTACAACCTCTACAGCCGAAAAGGTTGTAGAAAAAATGCTTTTAAAAGGTTCTGACAATCCCAGCTGAGCCGCACGATCATCAGAGGCTTTTTTTTTTTTTTAGTTTTAAGAGCATTTTTTCAGCTCTTCTCATGCGTGCATTAGGAACAGGCTCCTCCTGTTCCTCTGCCTCACTACTGTCAGCCACTATGCCATCCTATTTAGCCACGTTTTCTAAACCGTGCGCATGTGTGCAAGCTGTGCACCATTGGTGGGTTGCTCCCGGTTCAGTCCTGTTCTTGAGAATAGAATAGAATAGAATAGAATAGAATAGAATAGAATAGAATAGAATAGAATAGAATAGAATAGAATAGAATAGAATAGAATTTTTATTGGCCAAGTGTGATTGGACACACAAGGAATTTGTCTTGGTGCATATGCTCTCAGTGTACATAAAAGAAAAGATACCTTCATCAAAGTACAACATTTACAACACAATTGATGGTCAATATATCAATATAAATCATAAGGATTGCCAGCAACAAGTTATAGTCATACAGTCATAAGTGGAAAGAGATTGGTGATGGGAACTATGAGATGATTAATAGTAGTGCAGATTCAGTAAATAGTCTGACAGTGTTGAGGGAATTATTTGTTTAGCAGAGTGATGGCCTTCGGGAAAAAAATGTTCTTGTGTCTAGTTGTTCTGGTGTGCAGTGCTCTATAGCGTCGTTTTGAGGGTAGGAGTTGAAACAGTTTATGAACTGTAGTAACGGCAGGTAGTAACGGCAGTGGGAGGCTCCACTCAGCTGGCCGGATGTCATCACGGACGATCTGTGCATGTTTAGAAGCGAGTGAAGCGAGCGCGTGCATGCTCACATTTTCTGTGCATAGCGAACCAGTAGCGGGGAAAAATAGAACCCACTGCTGCTGCGCACACACACATTTTCGGTGCACAGCGAACCGTTGGTAAAATTATGTGAAACCCACCTCTAGAAGGGAAGAATGGAGATCAACAGAAGTAGAGTAGGGAATACCGCTGTGAAGGTAGTCCTCATTTAAGGAGCACTCATTCAGTGACCATTCAAAGTATCTACGGAGATTCTCAATCACCCAGGTCATGATTGTCTCCCAAAGTGCTTTTCCAAAAAGCAACTCTGACTTTATTGGTTTCTTCCTTGAAAACATTTCGCTTCTCATCCAAGAAGCTTCTTCAGTTCTAAACTGAGTGGTAGAGAATGGAAGGATTTCTATTCTTTGCAAACTAAGAAGGACCACAAATCTCCAGTTGCCTTTTTGGAAAAGCAGTTTTGGGGATGACCATTCAAAATTACGATGGCACTGAACAAACGGTAGAGGTAGTCCTCAACTTACCACAGTTCATTTAGTGACTGCTCAAAGATACAATGGTACTGAAAAAAAGTGACTTATGACCATTTTTCACACTTACAACCATTGCAGCATCCCTGTGTTCATGTGATCAAAATTCAGATACGTGGCAACTGACTCATATTTATGATAATTGCAGTGGCCTGGGGTTATGTGATTAGCTTTTGAGACCTTCTGGCAAGCAAAGAGGAGCCCTGGCAGTACAGTGGTTAGAATGTAGTATTGCAGGCTAGGAGCTCAATCCTGACTGGCTCAAGGTTGACTCAGCCTTGAGGTGGTGAGATTCAGTCGGTTCTGTCTGGATCTCGCGAATCGGTAGAGGTGACTGTTGTGGTCTGTTTTTTCTTTTTTATTGAAAAAGTTTTACAAAAAAAAAGTTTTTTCAACAATTATTTCCCCCCTCCCTCCCCCCTCCCCTCGACCCTTCCCCTCCCCCCGAGACTTCCCAGAGCAAAGTACAGGGTATTACATCTAACAATCATAAGCTAAAATACGACAATAAACCATCACCCATAACTTCTCCTCTCCCATTTGCAATCTTAACTCCCTTTTCCCATTTAAACAAATACACTAATACAATGCAATTCCTACAATCACTCATACGCTATTTGATACTTTTTAGTCTGATATTTGTTTTGAATATAATCAATCCAACTTCTCCATTCCAATATATATCTTTCTTGTGAAGAGTCTTTATTCGAACAGCTGGGAATTACTTCATTCCCAGTGTCGTTCAACTCAAACTAAAACAAATGCCTCCCAACACAAATTCCTCGGTTATCTCACAAAACTTAGTCCAAATAGGCAAACTGCCAAAGGCCCTTCCTGGCAAATGTCCAGAAGCCACAAAAACAAAGTCGTACATGAAGCAGAAGACGCAGCTATAACGTTGTTTTCCAGCAAAGCTGAAATGCCAGTGCTGGTCTGTTTTAAGCCTTATGGGAGGGGCCAATCATCTCTTGGCCCTACTCCTGAGTTGTCCTCTCTGCTTGAGCTGCTCTTGCCTTCTGGCAGCTCTTCTCATGCATGCATTAGGAACAGGCTCCTCCTGTTCCTCTGCCTCACTACTATCAGTCTCTGGAGGCTCTGGAGTCTGTACCTTACTTCCTGATGGTCCTGGCCTCACTTCAGCCTCATCGCTGTCCAATTCCATAGCCAGCTCTGTAGGCTGCTGATGGACCACAACAGTTACCTAAGGAAATTTCTCCTTAGTTCTAAGTTGCTTCTCTCCTTGATTAGTTTCCACCCATTGCTTCTTGTTCTACCCTCAGGTGCTTTGGAGAATAGCTTGACTCCTTCTTCTTTGTGGCAGCCCTTGAGATATTGGAACACTGCTATCAAGTCACCCCTGGTCCTTCTTTTCATCAAACTAGACATTCCCAATTCCAGCAACTGTTCTTTATATGTTTTAGCCTCCAGTTCCCTAATCATCTTGATTGCTCTTCTCTTAGACTGCATCTCGACAGTTTAAAGGCAATTTTAATGGAGATTATGGTGTTATCAATACTCCTGGGTTGTCTGAGATGTCCTTTGACAAAGGAAAATATTAATCTGCCTCCTCCAGACAATTAAGTCTTATGAAGAAAGGTAGTAATTTAGTAAATTTTGTGAGGTGGTAGAAGATTTAATTTCTGGTAATAGAATAGGTACACATTGTGATTCAGTGTGAGAACGCTTTGTAGGGTCAAAAACTGCAAAGAAGGCTGAGGTTTAAAAAGCTCATTTATTATAAAAGAACAAACCCAAAATGAATTACTTGCTTTTTAATATAAATGGTGCGATTGTGATTAGGAGATCCCAGAGGGTGTTTCATTCTTCCTCCTCACCCCCACCACGCCCACAATTTGTGCAAAGTAGTCACATTCTAGATCACGCACAACGGGAAGGGTGAGATGGAATATAGGCTCCAGACATCAAGAAGACAAGTTGTGAGAGCCAAGGACACTTCAGCAGGTGTTTGTCAAAACCAAAGCCTTTTTCTCATAACAATACAATGTCATTCAATTGGACAATGTGACCAGCACTAATAGTGGGAGGGGGACTCCTATGCATTAATTATGTGGGTTTGTGCAGTAATTAGCTAGATCTGGTTTTGCCCTCATCAATACCGAAAATTTTTTTTATTTTTTTTTTACATTTATATCCCGCCCTTCTCCGAAGACTCAGGGCAGCTTACAGTGTGTAAGGCAATAGTCTCATTCTATTTGTATATTTACAAAGTCAACTTATTGCCCCCCCCCCAACAATCTGGGTCCTCATTTTACCTACCTTATAAAGGATGGAAGGCTGAGTCAACCTTGGACCTGGTGGGACTAGAACCTGCAGTAATTGCAGGCAGCTGTGTTTTAATAACAGGCTTCTTACAGCCTGAGCCACACCGCGATGTACTCAATAAAGTTTTTCATTCAGAGATTGGATACTCTCGACTGTGCTTGCTTTGGTTAGGTTTGTCGGTCGAAATGTTGACAACAACATTGCAAGAGGCATACTTAGAAAATTCCGGGTCAGTGCTACTAAGAATCTTGACTTGGAAAAGTCAAGAAGGTGTGATCAAGCCCTCATTTAAGGTGAAGAGATCAAGTATGTGTAACATGTTGATGACATGTAGGACAATTGGTTGTCAAAGTGGCAACAGAGATTTGAGATATCTGAGACTCAAATAAAGATTTCAAAGAGCAGAGTTCAGATCGAGTGGTAAAAAAAATGTCATTTCAGCAACTGAATGAGCTGAAATAAAGCTACAGTGCAGAAATCTGTAGTCTGCTCTGCACAGTAGCTAAGTTGTAATTGCAGTTGTTGAAAGAAATATCCATCTGGTTCAGTTCCAAGCTGGGAGAAAGACGCTGGAAACATGGAGGCTGATTGGAAAGAAAGTTTAATGGTGAACAGAACCAACAGCAGTCCTGGGTCATCTGCACCAGAACCATAAACACTGGTGGTTTTGTTCATCATTAAACCATCTTTCCAATCAGCCTCCATGTTTCCAGTGTCTTCCTTCCAGCTTGGAACTGAACTAGATGGATTTTTATTTTATTTATTTATTTTATTTATTTTATTTTATTTTGTCACAACATCATCTTTCAACACAGTCATTAATAGATTAGCATAGTTGGAAGGGACCTTGTAAGTCATCTAGTCCAACCCCCCCGCCCAAGCAGGAGACCCTACACTATGTCTGACAAACGGCAGTCCAGTCTCTTCTTGAAAGCCTCCAGTGAGGAAGCTCCCACAACTTCTGAAGGCAAGCGGTTCCATTGGTTGATTGCTCTCACTGTCAGAAAATTTCTCCTGATTTCCAGGTTGAATCTCTCCTTGTTCAGTTTCCATCCATTATTCCTTGCCTGGCCTACAGGTGCTTTAGAAAACAGTTTGACCCCCTTCCTCTTTGTGGCAGCCCCTCAAATATTGGAAGACTGCTATCATGTCTCCCCTCGTCCTTCTCTTCACTAGACTAGCCAGGCCCAGTTCCTGCAACCGTTCTTCATATGTTTTAGTCTCCAGTCCCCTAATCATCCTGGTTGCTCTTCTCTGCACTTTTTCTAGAGTCTCAACAACTTTTTTATAATGTGGTGAGCAAAACTGGATGCAGTACTCTAGGTGTGATCTTACTAAGGCTTTACAGAGTGGTATTAGTACCTCACTTGATCTTGATTGTATATCTCTGTTATTGCAATTTAGGATTGCATTTTGCTTTTTTGGCTGCCGCTGCATACTGCCAGCTCATATTTAGCTGGTTGTCCACTAAGACTCCAAGAGCCCTCTCACAATTATTGCTATTGAGCCTGGTTTCACCCAGTCTATATCTATAGCTTTGGTTTTTCTTGCCTCAGTGTAGGACTTTACTTTTCTCTACATTGAATTTCATTTTGTTAGATAATGTTAGAATGTTCACTAAATAAATGATTGTAAGAATTTCTCCTTGTTCAGTTTCCATCCATTATTCCTTGCCTGGCCTTCAGGTACTTTGGAAAATGCGACCAAAATTGGGACCAGAATTGCAAAGACTCGGACACAACTTAGTGACTTAACAACAACAACAAATTTATTTATTTATTTATTTATTTATTGATCACATTTGTATACCGCCCTATCTCCCGAGGGACTCAGGGCGGTTAACAGGCATATAAAAAGAACATATAAATACAGATTAAAACACTGATAAAAAACTTATTCTAACCAGCCTGATTACCAAAACCAATTAAAATCAATATAAAATTTAAAATTTCAAAAATTTAAAAATCTAAAAAACCTAGTCCAGTCCTGCGCACCTAAATAAGTGTGTTTTAAGCTCACGACGGAAGGTTCTAAGGTCCGAGAGTTGGCGAAGTCCTGGGGGGAGCTCATTCCAGAGGGCGGGAGCCCCCACAGAGAAGGCCCTTCCCCTGGGCGTCGCCAGACGGCACTGCCTAGCTGACGGCACCCTGAGGAGTCCCTCTCTGTGAGAGCGCACGGGTCGGTGAGAGGTATTCGGTAGCAGAAGGCGGTCCCGTAAATAGCCCGGCCCTATGCCATGGAGCGCTTTAAAGGTGGTCACCAACACCTTGAAGCGCACCCGGAAGGCCACAGGTAGCCAGTGCAGTCTGCGCAGGATAGGTGTCACCCGGGAGCCACGAGGGCTCCTTCTATCACCAGCAGCCGCATTCTGGACTAACTGCAGTCTCCGGATGCCCTTCAAGGGAGCCCCATGTAGAGAGCATTGCAGTAATCCAGGCGAGGCGTCACGAGGCGTGAGTGACCGTGCATAGGGCATCCCGGTCCAGAAAGGGGCGCAACTGGCGTACCAGGCGAACCTGGTAAAAAGCTCTCCTGGAGACGGCCGCCAAATGATCTTCAAAGGACAGCCGTTCATCCAGGAGGACGCCCAAGTTACGCACCCTCTCCGTCGGGGCCAATGACTCGCCCCCAACAGTCAGCCGCGGTTGCAGCTGACTGTACCGGGATGCCGGCATCCACAGCCACTCTGTCTTGGAGGGATTGAGCTTGAGCCTGTTTCTCCCCATCCAGACCCGTACGGCTTCCAGACACCGGGACAGCACTTCAATAGCTTCATTGGGGTGGCCCGTGGAAAAGTACAGCTGGGTGTCATCAGCGACAGCTGGTACCTCACACAAGCCACTGATGATCTCACCCAGCGGTTTCATAGATGTTGAACAAAGGCGAGAGAATCGACCCCGCGGCACCCCACAAGTGAGGCGCCTCGAGCCGACCTCTGCCCCCGTCAACACTGCTCATGCATCGATCGGAGATAGGAGGAGAACCACCGATAAACGGTGCCTCCCACTCCCAATCCTCCAACCGGCGCAGCAGGATACCATGGTCGATGGTATCAAAAGCCGCTGAGAGGTCTAATAGGACCAGGGCAGAGGAACACCCCTATCCCTGGCCCTCCAGAGATCATCCACCAACGCGACCAAAGCCGTCTCCGTGCTGTAACCGGCCGAAACCGGACTGGAACGGGTCTAGATAGACAGTTTCATCCAGGTGTAAGGAAACTGATATGCCACCATATTTCTACAACCTTCGCCGGGCGGGTTGGAGACCGGACGATAATTACCTAAAACAGCTGGGTCCAAGGCAGGCTTCTTGAGGAGGGTCTCACCACCGCCTCTTTCAAGGCGGCCGGAAGACTCCTCCACCAAGGAAGCGCTCGTAATTGCCTGAGCCAGCCTCGTGTCACCTCCTGGGTGGCCAGCACCACCCAGGAGGGGCACGGGTCCAGTAAACATGTGGTGGCATTCAACCTACCCAACAACCTGTCCATGTCCTCGGAGCCACAGGGTCAAACTCATCCCATAAAATATCACCAAGACCACCTCGGACGCCTCCCTGGGCCACTGCAATTTTGGTCCAAACCGTCCCGAAGCTGAACGATTTTATCGATAGATAACCGTTAAACTCCTCAGCACGCCCTGCAACGGGTCATCCCGCTCCCCTGATGAAGGAGGGAACGAGTCACCCAAACAGGGCGGCTGGGCGGTTATCTGTCGACGCAATGAGGGAGGAGGCGAGCAACGCCGCTTCCTCAGTGCCACTAGGTAAGTCCTAGTATAGGACTTCACTAGTGTCCGATCAGCCTCGGAGCGGCTGGACCTCCAAGAACTCTCCAGGCGTCTTCTCCTGCGGTTCCTCCCCCTCCGCCCCTCGGAGAACCAAGGAGCCGCGTGGGAGCTGCGCCGGGTCCGGGGCCGCAAAGGGACGACACGATCTAAGGCCCCGCGCGGCCCGTTCCCAGGCCGCAACCAGTTCCTCAGCCGTGTCGTGAGCCAGACCTCAGGAAATGGCCCAAGCTCCGTCCGAACCTCTCAGGGTCCATCAGGTGCCTGGGACGGAACCAGCGTACTGGCTCCGTCTCCCTGCGGTGTTGAGTGGCGGTCAGAAAGTCCAGGCGAAGAAGAGAGTGATCTGACCATGACAGAGGTTTAATAACTATTTCCTTCAAATCCAGATCTCTCAGCCACTGACCAGAGATAAAAATCAGATCCAGAGTGCCACCCCCAATGTGAGTAGGGCCATCAACTACTTGAGTCAGGTCCAAGGCCGTCATGGAAGCCGTGAACTCCCGAGCAGCTGTCGATGACGAGCCGGAAGATGGCAGTTAAAGTCCCCATGACTAAAAGTCTGGGGTCTCAACTGCCACCCCAGCAAGCACCTCCAGGAGCTCAGGCAGGGCAGCTGTCACGCAGCAAGGAGCCAGGTACACGACCAGCAAGCCCATCTGACATCTATGACCCCATCTCACAAAAGGGATTCACACCCGCAATCTGAGGCACAGTGGTCTCCTCGGCTCTAGACTCTCTCTAATCACAACCGCCACCCCACCACCCCTACCCTGGCCCCTCGGCTGATGGAATGCTCGGAAACCCGGCGGGCACATTTGAACAAGGGGCACGCCCCCTTCTGGGCCCAGCCAGGTCTCCGTAACGCCCATAAGGTCCGCGGCACCCCCCTGAATAAGATCGTGAATTAGGGGGGCCTTATTGGCCACGGACCGTGCGTTGCACAACATCAGCCGAAGGCCAGGGCCCTGAGGGTCCTGACCATCCGGGAAACGGGAGAAGTTTGAGGGCTCGGGGCGCGCGATCGCCTGCAGACATCGAGCGCGCGCCCCCCTAACACGATGTGAGCCCCCACTTCCGCCATATCTGCCCCTCCCCCTAACCGTGGAAATGTCACCACCCTCAACCAATGGAGCACCAACCCCCCCCATGACCCTCGGACCCACCAACCCCCCGCCACGAGCATGCGCAGGAACTGGACTCCCACCCGCGGGTTTCCCCAACACCCGCCTTAAATCCCTCCCACCCACCCCAACCCAAACCTATCAATTTCCTCCCCTTAAAAACCCCTTTAACACCCTCCTTAAAAAACCCCGACAGGTTCTTCCCCCTACCTGACACTACCCTCCCCCCCTTTAAAAGACCCTTATTAAAAAACCTATCTACAAAACCCCACAGGTTCTTTTTTTTCGCATGCCACCTCTGTGGGTCCCAAAACCCGTCATAGAGGCCGGCCCTCGATAATGTGGAGGGCCATTTCTGCGAGGCGGGGGCACCTCGCAGCTGCAAGAGTTCATCAAAAGAATAGCGCGTCGTAATAGAAGATAAGATCGGCGAAAGGGGTCCAAACTCCGAGGGATAAAAAAGATGGCAAAGATTAAAGATGTTATCCAAATAGAGATTGAAATAGGCCTAAAATGATGATAAATGATGATAATACTAAACCAGCATGCTGGTAATCCCAATAAGGGCAGACCCAGAGTAAAACCACAAACAGTCCAGATGGTAGTCTGTCGAAGGTCTGAGACCAAACATCCTGGGATAGAAAAAGTGGAGAGGGGGTTACTCCAGTCATAGGTAATATCGGCTGCTGTTAAGTCTCCTGCATCTTCCAATAGGCCTAAAGGGCCAGCGACCGGCCAGGATACCAATAAGGCCAGAAAAGGCGTAGCAGATGTTAACCGTCCAACGAGGGTCTCCAGGCAGGCAAATCCATCGCACCTCCATCGCCTTCCCGCTATCCTCCAACCACCACCACCTCCAATCCAGGATAGAACACACAATCCAGGGGTCCTTCAAATCCAGCACCCCTAGTGCATCCTCACCCGGTGCAGAGGCCCGGACGCTCCAAACCTCTCCTACCGAGGGGCCCAACCTCTCCCACAGGTTGAGCCTCTCCGAGAGGCTGGAGGATAGGAGAGACGCCATGGTCACAATCTGGCGGCAGGGAAAAGGCACAGACGACTTGGGCGGAAACAGATGGAACTTCTCAGTCGCTGTCGCCATCGTCCAGGTCGGAACAAAGGTCCGAACCCGAACGGCACAGCGCCACCAAGCCGATAAGATGTAACAGTCAGATGAAAATATAGAGGTCAGATGTGGAAAACGGGAGGCAGACCAGCTATAAAAAGCCAGGCCAAGCCAGCCAAGACCAACGCCAACCGCAGGAGCCAGCTGAAGAATTAAAAATCGGCCGGAAAAAAACGGCCGAGAAAACGCCGAATCAACGTCCCCGCCCTCAGGCCCGAAAAAACATGGCCGCCGTAACTTCGCCGACTGCTTACCCGACCCCGTTCTCAGCAGCCGTGGGCTCAAAAGAGACCAAAAGCCTCTCTCCACGGCTGCCGCTCTGATGACAGTCCAGGTCGGGGCAGCAGGCGGCTAGACCGGCGGTTTGGATAAAGCCATCCTCGGAGGGCCCCACAAACGCCGGAGCCGGATCTTCAACGCTGCGCCATCTTGCGCATGCGCAGAACCAAGTTAATTTAAGGGAAACATTTTATAAGATGTTTTATAGATGGCACTTAGATCCCAAAAAATTATCATGTATGTATCCTAATATCCAAGCGAAATGTTGGAGGTGTGATTGTGATGACGCTACATATTTTCATATTTGGTGGACTTGCAAGAAAATTAAGGTCTTTTGGATAAGAATTTGGTGGATTATTCAAAATGTACTGAAGAAGAAGATAAAGTTCCTGCCACAATTTTTCCTTTTGGGAATTATAACGGATTGTACAGGGATTGAGACTAAATTGATTCTGAATTTAATAACAGCAGCAAGACTCTTGATTGGACAATACTGGAAGAAAGAAGAGATACCTACAATAGAAGAATGGATACTGAAAGTTATTAATTTGGCTGAGATGGCTAAAATCTCAGCTTTTTTAAAAGACAATACGCAGGAAAGATATTTAATTGAATGGAAAAAATGGATTGATTATCTACAAAACAGATATCAGATTAAGTAATATCAGATTGCCTTTGAATAATTAGAAAGTTATTTTATGTAATGGGAGGGGTTGGGAGATGAAAAGCTTTGGATGTGGTTATTTGGATTGGAAGGAAAATTTTATTCTATGTTTGGTTTATGTATAACAATACCTTGTGATTGACCCGGGAAGCCGGGGAGGGGGGAAGGGGGTTTTTTGGGAGGGAGGGGGGAAAAAAGGGGGGAAAATGTTTTTGTTTTTTAAAACTCTTTCAATAAAAAACAACAACAACAACAACAACAACAAATAAGCATGTCGGACCCACCCTAAGCTTCCAATTATGTTGACCTCTTATTTCAAATTCCTGCCTTAGAGATCTTTGGCTGGGTCCAAAAAAGTCAAAACAAACATTCATCTAGCCACGTTTAACACCTGACCTCTTTCATACCGGAGCCATTCCACCAGGCATCTCGGATAGCTTCTTCAAATGGGTCCCTTCCTGACACACTTTGAAAATGTCCAATTCAGACCGCATTTTATACCTACTATGGAATTATTTATAAATGGCCAGAGAGCATTTTAGACAGGGAGTTGTGATTCAATGCAGAGAAATGGGGTTAAATGGTCTCCCAGCCGGCGCTGGCATACATATTTATGGAGCTCAGCTGGCATTCTGTCAAGCTAATTTCTCAAACTTCAGTGGGTTGCAGATCTCAGGAGCAGTAAGAAGTCTGTTGGAGATCCCTGTCTATCCCATAGTCACCCCTGGGATCTCTCCAACCAGCAATTATCCAGTTCTTCTCTTCTACTGGTACTACCAGTTAGGGAGGGAGGCGGGAAACCCTGTTTTTCGGCTAGGGAACACAGCAGCCTTTTCGGTCAGTATTAAATTTAATTCCATCCACAATTTCCAAGATGAACCGATGGCCAGCCAACCTTTTACAACCTCGTCAAACCATTCCTAGAACAGACCTCCCGATGTAATTTCCCTGCCATCTACATGCAGATTAGACTTATTATGGCTGAAATTTATAGCCTCGTTTGGAAGGGGACTGCTGGTAATTTATAAGAAGACATCAAAAAGCAGCCCCAGTTTAAATGTTTTCCATTTTTGCAATAACCAGCAAGGATAGGATTGTTTTTTAAACGTAAATGAGAAAAATGAAAGGTGGTCAGATGGATGTTTGCTTCCTAAAGGGCCCCAAAGCCAATTGTCTGTAGCTGATTGCCTAAAAAAACTAGTGGTTAGTGCATGGATTTCATAGGCATAGGGTGGGGTCTTGCCTGCTAGGTTGGTTGGCTTTAAACGGTGGGATTCAAATAAATTAACAACCGGTTCTCTGCCCTAATGACCGGCTGGGTGGGCGTGGCCATGGTGGGTGTGGCCAGGGGGTGTGAAAGGCAGCACATGGCTTCCTGCACCACCCTGGGAGCAAAAATGGGCAGCGGGGGGGGGTGCTGCCTCCCCCGCATCCCATTTTGGGTTTAGTAGGCCTTCCTGCAGCCTCCTGGGAGCAAAAATGGGCTGAGGCTTGCCCGTTTTCAACCTCCCTGGGCCCCAGAGGCTCTCTGGAGGCTGGAAATAGCCCCATTTTCGCCCTCCGCAAGCCTCTGGGACAGGGGTCTCCAACCTTGGTCCCTTTAAGACTTGTGGACTTCAACTTCCAGAGTCCCTCAGCCAGCAAAGCTGCAAAGCTGGCTGTGGGACTCTGGGAGTTGAAGTCCACAAGTCTTAAAGGACCAAGGTTTGAGACCCCTGCTCTGGGAGACCCTCTTTCCACCTCCCCAGGCTCCATAAGCCCCCTGCACTTATCTGGGATCCAAAACGGGCTGCGTAGGGACTCCTGGGAGGGGCAGGGTGGGGTGGAGCCAGCGGGTTGTCAGAACTACCGGTTTGCCAAACTGGATGTAAAATTAACATCCGGTTCGTCCGAACTGGTCCAAACTGGCTGAATCCCACCTCTGGCTTTAAAAGATCACAAAGAGAGCATTACTTCAGAATCTTCTATTCTGGTAGTCTCAACATCTGTTAAGATTGCAATTCATAGAATGCCTCAGGGAATTCTGAGAATTGGAGTTTTAACACTTCCTGAAAGCCTCAAATTATTTTTCCTCAATAAAAGGTGTTTCTCGACTTACAACGGTTCATTTTATTGACCATTTGAAGTTACAGCAGCAGTGAAAAAAAGTGACTTGTGACTGTTTTTCACACTTACAATCGTTGCAGAATCCCCAGGGTCACCGGATCAAAGTTCAGACATTTGGCAATGGGTTCATATTTATGACGGTTGCAGTGTTCCGCGGTCATGCGATCCCCTTTTTCGACCTTCTGAGTCAAAGTCAATGAGAAAGCCAGTTTCACCTAACAGCTGTGTTAACTAACTTAACAGCTGCAGTGAATCAACTTAAAACTGTGACAAGAAAGGTCGTAAAATGGGGTCAAAATTCATTGAACAAATGTTTCACTTAGTGACTGATATTTTAGGTTCAATTGCGTAATATCAATATATATATGTGCAGGTTTTGGTATGTTCGGGTCTTTTCCCGTGTAAGATTGGAAGCATTTAGGCAACGTTTCGATGAGATCTCACTCATCATCTTCAGGCTTTGGCTTTGTTCTTATGTGAGCAAAGAACAAAAAACATAAGAACAAAGCCAAAGCCTGAAGATGATGAGTGAGATCTCATTGAAACGTTGCCTAAATACTTCCAATCTTACACGGGAAAAGACCTGAGCGTACCAAAACCTGCATACATATACCCGTGAAAACCTACGAAAACATAGATACATAGATAGACAGACAGACAGACAGACAGACAGACAGATAGATAGATAGATGTTCAACTGTTTATTTGGGTTCTCCTTATCTTGTTTTAAGACTTGTGTGAAGAGCAGAACATATTTTAGGTCATAGAGAGAGTGGCTGGCCCAAGGTCACCCAACTGACAGGACTAGAACTCACAGTTTTCTGGATCACTGGCTGGCTTTCATGGCTAAGACGGGATTAGAACTCACAGTCTTCTGGTGATTGGCCCAAGATCACCTAGCTGGCTTTCCTACCTAAGGTGGGACTAGAATTCACAGTCTTCTGGTGATTGGCCCAGGGTCACCCTGCTGGCCTTCATGCCTAAAATGGAACTAGAATTCACAGTCATCTGGTTTCTAATCTGTTACCTTAACCGGTACACTAAATTGGCTCTTGGATCAGAAATTCTTTTCTTGTCTGGATAGCAGACCAGGAATGTTGAGAATGTAAAGAAGCATTTGTTAGCAATGAACACTGAGAGCAAGAGATAAGCAGAAATCAAGTCTCAGCTTTTGCGAACACAAAGGAATATTTATACCAGCTGGGTATAAATTCTGAATGACCTTTCTCACTGTCAACCGTCAAATATAGTTACCATCCTAGAGTATAGTAAAAATAAGAGCATTTGGCCATGTTCCTCTTTATCTTAGTGGCAATCTGGCTTTTTTCAAGAAAACCAACAAGATAGTTGTTGTCGTTAAATTTATTAGCTACCCAACTCCAATTGTTCATGTGAATCGGTAAGATGGTAAAGCAGTTCTTCAGAATGACATTGCTTCTCATCTGTACCTATCTAGGCAAAATCACAATTAGATGAGCCTTCCATCCTTCCGAGGTTGGTAAAATGAAGACCCAGATTGTTGGGGGCAGTACGTTGATTCTGTAAACCACTTAGAGAGAGCTGTAAACAGTAGTGGAATTTTACCAGTTGTACCGGGTTCAGGCGAACCGGTAGGTGGGGCTGCGGGAGGCTCCACCCACCCGCCCAGATGTCATCACGTCCTCTTTTATTTTATGTTTTGCGCATGCGCGGAGGTGGCACACAGAGGTGGTTGCTCACATTTGCGAACCGGTAGTTAGAATAGAATAGAATAGAATAGAATAGAATAGAATAGAATAGAATAGAATAGAATAGAATAGAATAGAATAGAATAGAATAGAATAGAATAGAATTCTTTATTGGCCAAGTGTGATTTGGATAAACAAGGAATTTGTCTTGGTGCATACATTCTCAGTGTACATAAAAGAAAAGATGCATTCATCAAGAATCATAAGGTACAACACTTAATGATAGTCATAGGGTACTTATTTGTACCCTATGTACAAATAAGGGTACAAATAAGCAATCAGGAACCAATCAATATCAATATAAATCGTAAGAATGCAAGCAACAAAGTTATAGTCGTATGAGTTAAGATAAGTCAATATCACCTCTGGCTGTAAAGGGGTTTTCATGAGCTGTCAGCCATAATCATCAAAATTATGACAAATCAAGGCATGAACTATCTCGCTTTGCGAGATAGTCTATCTCATATATTAGTTTCACCTTTTAAGTTGCATTACTGAAACAAATGAACTTTTGCATCATATTCTAATTTTTTTGAGTTTCACCTATATAAGTCTAAGTGATATTGCTATATTTGTAGCTCAGGGCTGAACTGTGGGAGTATTAGATATGTTCAATGCCTTGAGTTCTTTGTAAAAAATAACAAAGGGGGTGATATAAATAAAATGAATAAATAAATAAAATACGTTGATTTGCTCTAGAAAATCCCAGGATTATCTGCTGGACAGCAAAGATAAAAGATTTTCTGCAAAAGGCAATGATAAGCCATTTCTGTATTGTAGCTAAGAAAACTATACGGATGTGTCCCAACAATTTTGAACTGAAATGTGAAATTAGTTGAACAATTTCAAAAGTTTTCAATGGGGAAAGCACTGGTCATAAACCAAGCAGGACTAGTTAGCTAAGGAGTGTGATGAGAGCTTTTTTTTTTTCCGGGACCTTTCTGGGAAATCACATTAATTTAATCCAATACTCATAGAATCAAACCGCTTGGAGTTAATTAAATGAACCTTTCAGTGAAAGCCCACAGGGTTCTTCAGTATGAGATTAGTAGCATCTGAATTACAGCCTCATAAAATAAAAGAGTGCCTCTTTTAATAAGAGAATATTTGCTGCACAAGGGCAAATGCAGTTTCCGTGATGATTTGTACGGCTGGTGGCACAGAACAAATGCAGGAAATGAGAAATTTGGCTGTAGAATGAAACTCTCGCTTTCACAATGCAGAGCTAGAAACTGCTTAGAGTTAAGTGTGTCTCTGGTCCCCAGTGCTAGAACATAGAATAGTTGGAAGGGACCTTGGAGGTCTTCTAGTCCAACCCTTGCTCAAGCAGGAGAGCCTGTACCATTTAGAACAGAACAGAACAGAACAGAATAACAGAGTTGGAAGGGACCTTGGAGGTCTTCTAGTCCAACCCTTGCTCAAGCAGGAGAGCCTGTACCATTTAGAACAGAACAGAACAGAACAGAATAACAGAGTTGGAAGGGACCTTGGAGGTCTTCTAGTCCAACCCCCTGCTTAGGCAGGAAACCCTACACCACTTCAGACAAATGGTTATCCAACATAATATTAAAAATTTCCAGTATTGGAGCATTCACAACTTCTGGAGGCAAGTTGTTCCACCAATTAATTCTTCTAACCGTCAGGAAATTTCTCCTTAGTTCTAAGTTGCTTCTCTCCTTGATTAGTTTCCACCCATTTCTTCTTGCTCTGCCTTCAGGTGCTTTAGAGAATAGGGTGACTCCCTCTTCTTTGGGGCAGCCCCTGAGATATTGGAACACTGCTATCATGTCTCCCCTAGTCATTTATTTAGATAAATGATTGTTCAGTCTCTTTTTGAAAGTGTCGGAAGAAATATCCATATGGTTCAGCTCTGTTGTGTCTTGCCCGTCCTCAGAGCAGCCGGGGCCTTCTTACCTGCTCCCGAACACTGAGGAATGTATGCCTCCCGGCCCAAGTCCTGGCTCCATGCCCACACAAACTGCAGAAGAAGGAGAATCTCCCTGCCCCAGCCCTGACTCCATGCCCAGGCAAACGGAGCAGCTAGACCCCTCCCCCTCCTCCACAGCATGTGAGCCTGAGGAGGGTTTATTACCAACAGCTGATTGGAGTGACCCTCGCATCAGAAGATTGGATAGGCGGAGGCAACAGAGGGAAGGGAGGGGCAGGCCTTAATGAGTGCTGAGTCATGGAGCCACACCCCATGGCCTATATAAAGGATCTACTTTCTGGCAGTCTCTGAGTCAGGCAAAAGTCGAACTTATCTTGCTGAAGTCACTTACTGGTCTCCTGCCTGCTCTGAGGACTTTGCTAGGACTTTGGGCAGAGCTGCAGAGGCAAGCCTGATTCGGATTTCCCTGACCCGGCCGTCAGCGGAGGAGTGGGACACGACAAGCTCCAAGCTGGGAGAAAGAAGCTGGAAACAACATGAAGGCTGATTGGAAAGATAGTTTATTGATGAAGCAGAATTACCAATCATGTGTGATTCTGGGAAGCTGACAAAATGGAGTTCAGAGTGGGTGGGGGTTATACCTTCTGTGGAAGAACATGTCCTCTAATATTCTATTGACTGTTGTCAGATTCCTATGAGGTCATGTAAGGGTTATGCAAGAATCACAGCCGGCTCTATAGGCAAAAGAGGAAATGCAGATCCTAGGTACTTGTCTGAGCTCATTTGGTTGAAGTTTGGACTGCTCTGGGGGCCTGTACAATGAAGGGGCTTTGGACTGCTCTGGGCTGCTTCTAATCCTACCATTCTGCCTTTGTTTCAAAATACCCTGTCTTGAACAAAGATTCCTCAGCCAGAATTCTGGCAGTTGAAATCCACAAATCTTAAAGTTGCCAAGTTTGGAGACCCCTGTCTTAGATTATGTTTTTCAAATGTGACAAACTTTTAAGAGGTGTGGATGTAAACAATAGCTTGGAGCTGAAGCAGGACAGATAGGAAACTGTAATGTATCTTTAAAAGTTGGCGGGAAAATAGCACGTTGCTGATTGGTTGAAGCCACCGGCTAAACTGTATATAAAGAGAGGTTTTTCCCAGCCCGAGTTGCTGGGTTCACCATATAGTAAAGAGCTGTTGTCACTATCCTGGTCTCCTGCCTTGTTATTGCCCGAATATAACACTGGCGACGAAGGTGGGATCTCGAGGCTAAGAGCGCCAGGAAAAGAGCTGAACTCACCAGGAAGACGCGAACCCAGCAAAACAAGGGCGGAAAGCAGTGATGTCCGGCTACACACCGCCAGCGCCATTCGACCCAGCTAAGGAAAAATGGGGGTCATACATGGCTCGCTTCGAGTGTTTCCTCGAGGCGAACGAACTCCAGGGAGTTTCAGACAACAGGAAACGAGCCTATTTCCTGAGCCACTGCGGTCCAGAAGTTTTCGACACCGCAGAATCCCTGGCTGAGCCAACGCCGGTACAGTCGGTACCATGGCAAACTCTGCAGACTTTACTAAAAGCCCATTTTGCACCAATGCCATCCAAGTATGTGCAACGGTTCGAATTCGGGGAGCGCAGACAGCAAGAAGGCGAGTCCATCAGCGCATACATGGCCGCCCTGAGGAAAGCCTCAAAACATTGCGAGTACCGAGATTTGGATGAGGCATTGCTGGAGCAACTCATCCGCGGGGTCAGGGACATCCGTTTGCGGAGGCGGCTGCTGTCTAAAAGCAACCTAACGCTGGCAAACGCCTTGGACGAAGCCAGGGCTCACGAGATGTCTACCCAAGCGGTGGAAACCCTACAAAAGCAAGTCACACCAACGGCCGGGGCGAAATCAACCCCGGTCCACCATGAAGAGGTCCAGGCCGAATCGGACGGTGAGGAGGAAGAAGGAGTCTTCCACACCGGGAGGCCGGAGAAAGACGACCGAGGTGACTGCGCGAGTTGCGGAGGGCAACACCAACGACAACAATGCAGATTTAAGGATGCAACTTGTCGGCGTTGCGAAAAGAAGGGGCACCTAGCACAGGTCTGTCGAGCTCCCCAACCTTCCCGCCAAAAATTCAAACCGGCCAATCAGAGCGCGGGAACGGCGAAGCGGCCCGCGAGTGGTCAGTTTAAAAAAGGCGCGAAGTTGAATCAGACTGTCGTGAGAGTGGGTCACGCATCAACTCGCCTAGAGAAAAAAATCTTTACAAAGGCAAAGATTGAGGGGGTGCCGTGCCGATTGGAGGTGGACACCGGCTCATCGATCACGATCATGTCCTGGGACACTCTCGTGAGAGCCTTACCCGCCATCGCAAAGCGCAAGCTGCAACCACAGAAATTAAAGGTACAAGACTACCAAGGGAATCGCATCCCCGTCCGAGGGGTAACGTCCGTCCACGTCGAGTATGGACAATACAAGAAAACTCTGCCCATCACCATCGTCGATGGGACCCTGCCAAGCTTGTTGGGACTGGACTGGTTCCGAGCATTGGGCATGGGAGTGACTGGAATCTTCAGAAACGAAGTCGACCTCAAAGACGCACTCGTGAAAGAATTTGGGGACGTTTTCAGAGACTGCCTGGGCAAGTACACGGGGACCCCTATCTCGTTTAACCTAGACCCCCAAGTTGCCCCTATCCGTCTAAAGGCTAGAAGGGTCCCGTTCGCCCTAAAGCCCAGGATTGACCGGGAACTGGACAAGCTAGTAAACCAGGGAATTCTAGTGCCAGTTGACCATGCTAAGTGGGAGACCCCTATAGTCACCCCAGTCAAACCGGACGGGTCGGTCCGGATCTGCGCTGACTACAAGGCAACGCTTAACAAAGCGTTGCAAAAGAGTGCTTACCCCGTCCCGGTGGTACAGCACTTACTGCACTCAATGGGGCAAGGGCAAGTTTTTGCCAAACTAGACTTGGCCCAAGCCTATCAACAGCTGCCCGTAGATAGCAGCACAGCCGAAGCGCAGACAATTGTGACTCACAGAGGGGCTTTTAAGTGTACCCGATTACAGTTTGGGGTTAGTGTGGCTCCAGGGTTA
The DNA here is from genome assembly GCF_028640845.1 of Ahaetulla prasina. NCBI lineage: Eukaryota > Metazoa > Chordata > Lepidosauria > Squamata > Colubridae > Ahaetulla > Ahaetulla prasina. Next base: position 220,128,675 of record NC_080541.1, read on the forward strand.
TTTCAGAACCTGATGGAGCGGCTATTGCAGGGCCTCCCAGGGGTGGTACCATACTTTGACGATGTACTGGTATCCGCTGAAAATCTAGAGGAATTAGGGGTAAGGCTGCGAAAAGTTTTGGGCATTTTCCGGTCTGCCGGTCTCAAAGTTAAACTGAACAAATGCCAGATCAGGGTTGAATCTGTGGAATTCCTAGGCTACGGATAGACAGGAAGGATTCACCCACTGAGAGCAAGGTACGGGCCATCAGGAAGGCCCGGTTCCAAAAACCAAAACGGAGTTACAGGCATTCTTAGGTCTGGTCAACTTCTACGCAGTATTCTTAAGGAATAAGGCAACAGTAGCCGAGCCGCTGCATAAATTACTAGCAAAGTCGGCTGCATGGTCTTGGGGAAAGGCGGAAGCTAGGGCATTCGAAGGGGTAAAGAATCTCCTAACGAGTGATAGCCTCCTTATTCAATACAATGGCACGCTGCCATTAGTGTTAAGCTGCGATGCATCTCCCTATGGGGTGGGGGCTGTGCTCAGCCACCGGTTACCAAATGGCACAGAAGCCCCTATTGCATACTACTCCCGAACCATGTCATCAACTGAAAGGAATTATAGCCAGCTTGATAAGGAAGCCTTGGCTATAGTTTCAGGAGTAAAGAAATTCCATGAGTATGTATTTGGTCGTGATTTTGAAATCATCACGGACCATAGACCATTGCTAGGTCTGTTGGCAGGCGACCGCCCAACACCCGTGGCACTTTCGCCCAGACTGACCCGATGGACAATCTTCCTGGCAGCGTATTCCTACAAATTGCTACACCGGCCAGGAAAGGAACTAGGGCATGCAGACGCCCTGAGCAGATGCCCGTTACCAGAGACTATCGAAGACCCCACTCCGGGGATACCAGTTCTGCTAATTGACTCTTTGGACTCTGGCCCAGTCACATCCAAAGAGGTGGCTCGGGCTTCGTATAAGGACATTACAATAAGAACTGTAATTGGTTGGGTACAAAGAGGTTGGCCCGCTGCGCCGGGCGAGCGTTTTAAAGAGTTTGTAAAAAAACGTGGGGAGCTCTCGGCTCAAGGGGGGTGCCTGCTATGGGGGGATCGAGTGGTGATCCCGGAGAAACTGAGGAAAAAGGTATTGGATCTCCTTCACGAAGGTCACCCAGGGATCGTAAGGATGAAGGGTCTAGCAAGAAGCTATGTGTGGTGGCCCTTAATGGACTCGGAAATTGCTGAGAGGGTAGGGAAATGCCAGGCCTGCCAGGACTCCAGACCGCTACCCCCAACAGCCCCGATTCGGGAATGGGAGAGACCCCAGAGCCCCTGGTCTAGGATCCATATCGATTTTGCTGGCCCCTTCCACGGCCAAACCTTCCTGGTAGTAGTCGATGCCTACTCCAAATGGCTGGAAATCATTCTCATGAGATCCATGACAGCCGAGGCCGTAATTTCAGTCCTACGGCACCTATTTGTAACCCACGGGTTGCCCGACACTTTAGTCTCCGATAACGGCCCGCAATTCACGGCAACCCAGTTTGAGGGGTACTTGGCAGAGGAGGGCATCCAACATGTCCTCTTGGCGCCTTTCCACCCTGCGATGAACGGCCTTGCAGAACGTTTCGTTCGGAGCGCAAAAGAAGCATTGTCTAGAATCAAACCAGGCGATTGGCAAACAAAAATTGATACATATCTAGCAGTCCAACACAGAACCCCCTGTGTAACAACTGGCCGCAGCCCGGCCGAGCTATTAATGGGTCGGAAGCTTAGGTGCCCACTAGACCGATTAAACCCAAACTACACACCAGATGGTTACAAAGGGGCACACGGTAAAACAAGAGAGATGGCAATAGGCGACCTAGTGTGGGCACACAACTACAGCGAGGGCCCGACCTGGTTAGCAGGAAAAGTCCTAGAAATAACAGGGCCAAAATCATATCTAGTAGAGATAGAGGATGGCAGGGTATGGAAACGCCACATAGATCAAATAAGGAAACGCATAACTGATAACACAGACCCTGACTATTCAATGTATGAATACACAGCTGACTCAAACCCGGAGCAAACGCGGGACTTATCTGAGTTCCAAGAAGTCCAGCGATGCCAACCGGTTCCTCCTGAAAACAGCAGGGACGACTCTGCCAATAATCCAGGGCCGGATGGCCTAGAGGAGGAGCTGAGAGGAACGAACAGCCCCTCCGGTCAGCTCGACTCACTCCCAGAAAATGCATTGCGCAGGTCCGAAAGAGTCAGGAGACGCCCAGTCTACTTGCGTGACTACGTTGACAAATAATATGTTAATTTCATGTAAATAGTGGTAAAGTGTTTTCTGGGAGGGAAGGAGTGTAATGTATCTTTAAAAGTTGGCGGGAAAATAGCACGTTGCTGATTGGTTGAAGCCACCGGCTAAACTGTATATAAAGAGAGGTTTTTCCCAGCCCGAGTTGCTGGGTTCACCATATAGTAAAGAGCTGTTGTCACTATCCTGGTCTCCTGCCTCGTTATTGCCCGAATATAACAGAAACAGTGTCGAGTCGATCCTGAGCTAAGGCAAGTTGCAAATTGGGATGGGGTGGGTGGCCCGTACAGATCTCCGTGGCGTTTCTTCTCTTTCCCTGCAAACGATGAAACAGAAGCTCGTGAAAGAAAAAGATCTTGCCGCATTGCCAGCGTTGGGATGTCCCATCTCCTGCTGGCCAGGTGGTCTTCGGGTCTCTGCTGCACATGCGCATGTGCATGTCCATTCATGCACGCACGCATGTCCTCATATGTGCATGTCTGTGCATGTCCCTGCATGCGCATGTTCGCACATGTTTGGGCATGCATGCGCGCGCAGTTTGGGCACAGGGTCTAAAAGGCTCACCATCACTGGAATACAGAATAACAAAGTTGGAAGGGACCTCAGAGGTCTTCTAGTCCAGGGGTCTCCAACCTTGGCAACTTTCAGACGTGTGGACTTCAACTCCCAGAGTTCCTCAGCCAGACCCCTGTTCTAGTCCAACTCTCTGCTTGTGCAGGAGACCATATGTTGGCTAACCTTTTCAGCACCAAGCGCCGAAACGGGAGCGCGCATGTAGGGGATCACCGGAAAGTGGAAGAGCAGCTCCCCAGTGTGGATGTGTGGAATCGCTGGAAACTGGAAGAGCAGCTCTATGGTGTGCATGTGCAAGAGCGCCGGGAACTAGAAGAGCAGTTCCCCAGCACATGTGTGCTCTAGGAAGCTGAGTGTGCCGGTCACCTAGTCTTACAGTTTCTGGCACGCATGTGCATGCAAAAACCAGCTGGCAGGGACGCATGTGCGTGCTGGAACCCGGAAGAGCAACAGGCGATAGCTGCATGCCCAGAGAGATGGCTCTGCATGCCACTTCCGGCGCACATGCCATAGATTCGCTATCATGGCAATATACTATTCCAGACAAATGTCTGTCCAATCTGCTCTTAAGAACCTGCGTTGCTAGAGCACCTACAACATCTGGAGGCAAGACCAGAGGTGGGTTTCAGCAGGTTCTGACCAGTTCTGGAGAACCGGTAGCGGAAATTTTGAGTAGTTCCGAGAACCGATAGTAAAAATTCTGACTGGCCCCGCCCCCAGCTACTCTCTGCCTCCCAAGTCCCAGCTGATCGGGAGGAAATGGGGATTTTGCAGTAACCTTCCCCTGGATTGGAGTGGGAATGGAGATTTTATGGTATCCTTCCCCTGGAGTGTGGTGGGAATGGAGATTGTGCAGTATCCTTCCCCTGGAGTGTGGAGCGAATGGAGCTTTTACAGTATCCTTCCCCTGGAGTGTGGAGGGAATGGAGATTTTGCAGTATCCTTCCCCTGGATAATGGAGGGAATGGAGATTTTGCAGTATCCATCCCCTGGAGTGTGGTGGGAATGGAGATTTTGCAATATCCTTCCCCTGGATTATGGAGGGAATGGAGATTTTACAGTATCCTTCCCCTGCCATGCCCACCAAGCCATGCCACGCCCACCAAGCCATGCCACGCCCACCAAGCCACGCCCACAGAACTGGTAGCAAAAAATGTTGAAACCCACCACTGAGCAAGACGTTCCACTGATTTATTGTTCTCACTGATAGGAAATTTCTCCTTAATTTTAGGTTGAATCTCTCTTTCATAAGCCTCCATCAGTTACTTCTTGTCCTGTTCTCAGGTGCTTGGGAGAATAGGTCCACCTCCTCTTTTTTGTGACAGTCCCCCACAATATTGGAAGAGTGCTATCATGTTCAGCCCCTGCCATGACCTTGTTCTCTTCATTAGACTAGACATACCCAGTTTCCACAAACATTCATTGTATGCTTTAACCTCCACTCCCTTGATCACCTTTGTTGCTCTTCGCTGCACTCTTTCTAGGGTCTCAACATCTTTATTTATTTATTTATTTATTTTATTATTTTGATTTATATACCGCCCTTCTCCGGAAGGACTCAGGACAGTTTACAGCCAGGTAAAAACAAAAATACAAACATTAAAAACATTTTAAAAAACTAAATTCAGTTCGGCTAAGAGAGACTAAAACTCTAATAAAAAACCCCATTAAAACTATTAGGCCAGCCCTGCGCGATGAAACAAAAGCATCTTCAGCTCGCGGCGAAAGGTCCGGAGGTCAGGGAGTTGACGTAACCCTGGAGGCAGCTCGTTCCAGAGGGCAGGAGTCCCCACAGAGAAGGCCCTCCCCCTGGGGGTCGCCAGTCGACATTGACTGACCGACGGCACCCTGAGGAGACCCTCCCTCTGGGACCGCACTGGTCGATGGGAGGCAGTTGGTAGCAGCAGGCGGTCCTGTAAATAACCCGGTCTTATGCCATGGAGCGCTTTAAAGGTGGTAACCAACACCTTGAATTGCACCAGGAAGACCACCGGCAGCCAGTGTAGCTTGCACAGGAGAGGTGTTACATGGGAGCCACGGGTTGCTCCCTCTACTACCCGCGCAGCCTCGTTCTGGACCAGTTGGAGCCTCCGGGTGCTCTTCAAGGGGAGCCCCATGTAGACAGTGTTGCAGTAGTCCAGGCGGGAAGTGACGAGGGCATGAGTGACCTCTTGTATTACCTTTATTATGCATTTCCGTAAATAGATCTCTTTTTTGTGATCATTCTAAAAACTTGCCCATTATTTTTTTTAAACTTTTATTGTTTAAAAAAAATGTGGACAAGGTGGAACCATCTTGGCGATATCTCCGCCATGCGAAATATAGCACAATGTCTCTTATGTATTCAATATACATTACTACTTACTAATTATATACACATACTTAACCTCTTATACATGCTTACACTTACATATTATATTACATATATTGCCTCTTGTTTCAATCTACGCATCCTTGTTCTTATCCATTCCAACTTCTATTCCTTAAGTCTAACATTGACCCAGGCTCAAGTAGGTAGTAATAAACTTAGTCCATGAAAAAACAAACTTTATTCGAACAGCTGGGAATTACTTCATTCCCAATGTCATTCAACTCAAAGTAAAACAAATGCCTCCCAACACAAATTCCTCAATTATCTCACAAACCTTAGTCCAAATAGGCAAACTGCCAAAGGCCCTTCCTGGCAAATGTCCAGAAGCCACAAAAACAAAGATGTACACGAAGCAGAAGATGCAGCTACAACGTTGTTTTCCGGCAAAACTGAAACACCGGTGCTGGTCTGTTTTAAGCCTTATGGGAGGGGCCAATCATCTCTTGACCCTACCTCCGAGTCATCATCTTTGCTTGAGCTGCTCTTGCCTTCAGGCAGCTCTTCTCATGCGTGCATTAGGAACAGGGTCCTCCTGTTCCCCTGCCTCACTACTATCAGTCCCTGGAGGCTCTGGAGTCCGCATCTCACTTCCTGATGAGCCTGGCCTCACCTCAGCCTCATCGCTGTTCGATTCCGTTGCCAGCTCCGTAAGCTGCTGACAGACCACACCAAAAATCTATTCCAAACCTCATAGTATTCTGTCTCCTTTATTTTTCAGTTCTAGCGTTAGTCTATCACATTCTGCACAGTCAAAAAATTGAAATAAATAAATAAATAAATAACTTGTCCATTAATGCTGCTCTCAGGGATGCTCACAACCCAACAGAGAATACTTTAACTTCCAACAAATTCCCATCCAGCTTATTCCTATAGAAAGGTACCATAGCATTCTATTCTTCCTGCTCCCTCATTATGAGAAACAGAAAAGACCCAGGTGTTTTATTTAAGTCCATCGCTTGTCTAATAAACCATCTTTTTTTCCTTTTGTACCGTTGAACATCTGTCTCTAGGTACTCTTAACAGCTGTTTATAGTCCAAAATAGACCAACAATGTCAATTAAGAAAGTAGCATTTATTAAGGAAGGAAGCTCTCTAGACATCCCTTAATGGGTTTGGTTCTATTTCCAAGCATATGTTCTGCTAAGTAGACTGCTATCTCCATTTTTTTATTTATTTTTTTGGCCAGAAAATTTCCCAACAAAATGAGTTCATTTATTGGTTCATTCAGTCAATTGTTACGAGTATCAGCAGCCAAATGGATCTGCAAGGATTATAATAATAATAATTACAGAGTTGGAAGGGACCTTGGAGGTCTTCTAGTCCAACCCCCTGTGCAGGCAGAAAACCTTACATCACTTCAGACAAATGGTTATCCAACATCTTTTTAAAAATTTCCAGTGTTGGAGCATTCACAACTTCTGGAGGCAAGTTGTTCCACTTATTAATTGTTCTGACTGCAGGAAATCTCTCCTTAGTTCTAAGTTGCTTCTTTCTTTGATTAGTTTCCACCCTTTGCTTCTTGTTCTACCCTCAGGTGCTTTGGAGAATAGTCTGACTCCCTCTTCTTTGGGGCAAATCCTGAGATATTGGAATACTGCTATCATGTCTCCCGTAGTCCTTCTTTTCATTAAACTAGACATACCCAGTTCCTGCTACCATTCTTCATATGTTTTAGCCTCTAGTCCCCTAATCATTTTTATTGCTCTTCTCTGCATTCTTTCCAGAGTCTCAACATCTGCATTCATTTGCAGGTGTTTCCAGTCCTACCTGCAATGGGATGAGCTAACAATGCATGTGCCCCCTGGCAACACTGAAGTCTGCAAAATGGCCTCAATCAGTCAATTGCTATGAGTGTATTATTTGGAACCCTGACACCCCCTTCATCAAAGAATTCACCAAGATCTGATAAATCTCTTTATCTACCTGAATATGCTACATATCATTCTTCAGCACCCACTGTTCTTCCCCATATGTTTATCAAGCGCCTGGGAAACCAGGAAATTCTGGCAGCTCAAATGAATATAAAGATGTATTGTAGTTTAAGCTCTGTACAAGAATCTGGCCAACTAACAATCAAGGGAAATGAGCGAGAGATAAGAAGGAATTCAAGGTGGGCTGGACTTAGATCTCTTGCGGGGGCGCAGGGTCTCATGACTTATGACACACTTCACCCCCTTCTTTATGCTCAGCCTGGTCATCTCCTACAATGTTTCAGCTCCCAATCAGTCAAATTAATATATCTCTGTAATGTTTAATGAATTTAGAATAGAATAGAATAGAATTTTTATTGGCCAAGTGTGATTGGATACACAAGGAATTTGTCTTGGTGCATATGCTCTCAGTGTACATAAAAGAAAAGATACGTTCATCAAGGTACAACATTTACAACACAATTGATGGTCAATATATCAATATAAATCATAAGGATTGCCAGCAACAAAGTTACAGTCATACACTCATAAGTGGAAGGAGATGGGTGATGGGAACGATGAGAAGATTAATAGTAGTGCAGATTCAGTAAATAGTCTGACAGTGTTGATGGAATTATTGGTTTAGCAGAGTGATGGCCTTTGGGAAAAACCTGTTCTTGTGTCTAGTTGTTCTGGTGTGCAGTGCTCTATAGCGTCGTTTTGAGGGTAGGAGTTGAAACAGTTTATGTCCAGGATGCGAGGGGTCTGTAAATATTTTCACGGCCTTCTTCTTGATTCGTGCAGTATACAGGTCCTCAATGGAAGGCAGGTTGGTAGCAATTATTTTTTCTGCAGTTCTAATTATCCTCTGAAGTCTGTGTTTTTCTTGTTGGGTTGCAGAACCGAACCAGACAGTTATAGAGGTGCAAATGACAGACTCAATAATTCCTCTGTAGAACTGAATCAGCAGCTCCTTGGGCAGTTTGAGCTTACTGAGTTGGCGCAGAAAGAACATTCTTTGATGTCCTTTTTTAATGATGTCTTTGGTGTTAGCTGTCCATTTTAGATCTTGCAATATGATAGAACCTAGAAATTTGAAGGTTTCTACTGTTGATACTGTGTTGTCTAGTATTGTGAGAGGTGGAAGTATGGAATTTGGGTTGAATCAAGTCACCCTACGCAGGCACACGAGAAATCAACAGATCTATGGGAAGTTTTCAGAAGTATATTTCATACAAAACAGTTATAGAACAGTGTGCACTTGATACTTGAATATTTATTCAAAAAAACACTTTTCAAAAAATTAAAGGCTGAAAAGAATGGAAAAAAATGGACTGCGAATAGAATGGAGGTCTTTATTTAAACCACAACATTGCATTTGTTTACTGTATTGCCATTCTCCTTTCCACAATCAATATTAGGTTGTGTCCCGCTACAAAAGATACACATATAATTCATAACTGACCTTTTCACACAATTGTTGGCTCAGTGATGTGAAACATTTGGTTCCTTCAACTGTTGGCACTTGGTTAGAAAATGTGTCACTTTCCTTTTGTTTTGCAAAAACTCCGCTGAATGCTGAGCTACCAGAATCGGCCAAAAAAATAATAATTGCAAATTCAGAATCCAATTCTATTTTTCAATGACTATTATCATGTTTGGAGAAGACAGTTAAACACAAGGCAAGCCAGGGTTTGAATCCTATGGAGGAAAGTAGGTGTGCAAGACCATGGTGCCCTAAGTCTCACGTCTATTGCCATATTTCAACTATTACACTTGTCACTGCAGGGGACAAAAGCCAGGCTGGGGTGGGGGGGAGAACCATATTGAACTTCGGAGAATGTGACTCCAGGAAACAAAATTGTTACACAAGAAGCTGTAGAAATCTTTGAAAGGGCTCTATCAAAGGCTCAATGAAGAACCCCCCCCCACCTCAAAGTTGTTTTTGTCAGTGACAAAATTCCTTGCTACCTAAGTTGTTCTGGTTTATTAGTGCAGAATAAGAATAGCAGAATAACAGCGTTGGAAGGGGCCTTTGAGGTCTTCTAGTCAAACCCCCTGCTCAAGCAGGAAATCCTGTAACCATTTCACATAAATGATTGTCCAATTTCCTCTTTTAAAATCTCTAGTGTTGGAGCATCCACAAATTCTGGAGGCAAGTTGTTCCACTGATTAATTGTTCTAACTGTCAGGATTTTTTTTTTTTAGTGCTAGGTTTCCCCCTCTCCTTGATTGTTTCACCACATATTTATTTTATTTATTTATTTATTTGTCACAACAGTATATATAAGCATAAGCATGAAATAACTATACGATATATAAGCATAGATATAATCATAAGTATGTAATAACTATATGAAATTGGATACAATCAAAGGGAACATTAAGACAAGAACGGTAGGCACGCTGGTGCTCTTATGCACGCCCCTTACAGACCTCTTAGGAATGGGGTGAGGTCAATAGTAGATAGTTTTTGGTTGAAGCTTTGGGGATTTTGGGAAGTGACCACAGAGTCTGGTAGTGCATTCCAGGCATTAACAACTCTGTTACTGATGTCATATTTTCTGCAATAGAGATTGGAGCGGTTCACATTAAGCTTAAATCTATTGTGTGCTAGTGTATTATTGCGATTGAAGCTGAAGTAGTCTTCAACAGGAAGGACGTTGTAACAGATGATTCTATGAGTTAAACTCAGGTCATGACGAAGGCAGCGGAGTTCTAAATTTTCTAAACCCAGGATTTCAAATCTGGTGGCATAAGGTATTTTGTTGTGATTAGAGGAGTGGAGAAATCTTCTTGTAAAATATTTCTGGACACATATGACCTTCATGGCCAGGCTTCATTATGGTCCTGTGTCAAGGACTACTATAAGCCTTTTTTGAGACTTCTGCTTTTGAAGACAACCAAAAGAGACTTTTGTGGCATGTGAGATGAATGTAGAATGTAGAACAATCCTTCCTGCCAGGGAAAATTTTACTTGACGATTTTAGACAATCCTTTATTAAAGGAGATAGTGCTGCCTTTGCAACTGGACACAAAAATCGATCCTCACTCCGAGACAAAAAAAAAACATTGATCAAAAAAACCAACTGCCACAAAACATGGCCAATAAATTGACAGGTAAGCCTGATACACACAAGACTAAGGTGAGTTAGCCACAATTTTTTTATCTTCGCATAATATAAATAATCAAGTCTGTTAAAGACCTAACAGACTCATTTGCATGCTGAAGAAAATTTTCTTAGCTTCATTCCTTGATTATTATTTTTTTTCATAGCTTAAACGGTTGTGGTAGTTAACAAATAACCCAGTCAGAAATGGGCAATTTTGACAGTCTTCAACCTGTCCTTTTTCAAGTTTCAAACTCAGACCCACACAGCTACCAGGTGAGAATAGAATAGAATAGAATAGAATAGAATAGAATAGAATAGAATAGAATAGAATAGAATAGAAGGAGTGGAGTGGAGTGGAGTGGAGTGGAGTGGAGTGGAATAGAATAGAATAGAATAGAATAGAATAGAATAGAATAGAATAGAATAGAATAGAATAGAATAGAATAGAATAGGAGTGGAGTGGAGTGGAGTGGAATAGAATAGAATAGAATAGAATAGAATAGAATAGAATAGAATAGAATAGAATAGAATAGAATAGAATAGAATAGAATTCTTTATTGGCCAAGTGTGATTGGACACACAAGGAATTTGTCTTGGTGCATACGCTCTCAGCATACATAAAAGAAAAGATATGTTCATCAAGAATCAGAAGGTACAACCCTTAATGATAGTCATAGGGTACAAATAAGTAATAAGGAAACAATATCAATATAAATCGTAAGGATACAAGCAACAAAGTTACAGTCATACAGTCATTAAGTGGAAGGAGATGGGTGATGGGAACGATGAGAAGATTAATAGTAGTGCAGACTTAGTGAATAGTTTGACAGTGTTGAGGGAATTATTTGTTTAGCAGAGTGATGGCATTCGTGAAAAAACTGTTCTTGTGTCTAGCTGTTCTAGTGTGCAGTGCTCTATAGCGTCGTTTTGAGGGTAGGAGTTGAAACAGTTTATGTCCAGGATGCGAGGAGTCTGTCAATATTTTCACAGCCCTCTTCTTGATTCGTGCAGTATACAGGTCCTCAATGGAAGGCAGGTTGGTTTTGAGTGTTAATTGCCACATGTCCCATCCAGGATGTCAGCATTTCAAGTAATGCACCCATAGAAAGCAAACTTTAAGGCAGGCAGATTCCTCAAAGAACAATTTATTGGATACATCATATTGGCACAACTGGTGAAAGCCGACTGTGAAGTTTCAGCGGCTTTCACCTAATTAAAAAGTAAAAGTTTCCCCTTTCCCCCCAAGTCACTGGTCACACTGTCCAATCCAGGTGCTGGCCAGTTGCTTGGTTACTTCGCTCCTCCTCTGGCCTGTGAGAGTGTCCTTGGTTCCCACAGGAAAGCTCAATTGTTTTGACTACAAAACCCCATCTAGCTATTACCCCCCATCCCTCTGTTGTGTGGCAACCCTGAAGCTGGGGTGCTATTGAGCAGGTTCTGACAGGTTCTGGAGAACCGGTAGTGGAAATTTTGAGTAGTTTGGAGAACCAGCAAATACCACCTCTGGCTGGCCCCAGAGTGGGATGGGAGTGGAGATTTTGTAATATCCCTCCCCCAGGAGTGGGGTTGGAATGGAGATTTTGCATTATCCTTCCCCACCAAGCCACGCCCTCCAAGCCATGCCATGCCCACCAAGCCGCGCCCACAGAACCGGTAGTCAAAATATTTGAATTCCACCACTGCCCTGAAGCCTCCAAGATGGCCTCAGCCAGGTTCCCTTCAGGGTTAACACAGGTGGGGTGGATTAAGTTTGACTGACCACTAAGCTTCCTGGCAGGCACCTCCTGCATGTCTGAAAGAAGTGGCCAGAGTAAAACAGTACAATTGGCTCTGACAATAGAGGTAATATTCACCCATTGCTTTTAGCCTTACTTCCATTAGATGCATTGACCGAATCACTCCCTTGAAATTTTCCACTAAAATTGAGGGACTTGGAAGGCATTTTTTGCAAGAGATTTTTGCAGGGGTGGATCAGCAAGGAGGCTACAGAAGTAAGGGAAGATGTGTCACAGAAAGTAACAATGCCACAAACAATACTTTAAAAAGCACTTGCAGTAATAAAATATGCTTACGATGCTACCCGAAATATTCGAAAGGGATTGTTATGGAAATGTGCAGAAGGGTAGTGACAGGCAACAATTTTGATTGATTGATTGATTATGGGAGATCGAGCCATTGTCAACTCTTCATAAATAGACTTTCTCCACGTTCATTTGTCCCTAACCTGATCTTTCAGGGTTTTCCAATGGTGCCTCTGTCACCACTGTAACTAAATCCATCCACCCTTAGTAGGTTCTAGTCAGTGGTGACATTCAATTTTTTTCCCTACTGGTTCTATGGGCATAGCTTGGGGGGGGAGGGTCCTGTGACTAAGTGGGCATGATGTCACTTACAGAAGAATTATTGAGTCTGTCATTTGCACCTCTATAACTGTCTGGTTTGGTTCTGCAACCCAACAAGAAAGACACAAACTTCAGAGGATAGTTAGAACTGCAGAAAAAATAATTGCTACCAACCTGCCTTCCATTGAGGACGTGTATACTGCATGAATCAAGAAGAGGGCCGTGAAAATATTTACAGATCCCTCACATCCAGGACATAAACTGTTTTGACTCCTACCCTCAAAACGACGCTATAGAGCACTGCACACCAGAACAACTAGACACAAGAACAGTTTTTTCCCGAAGGCCATCACTCTGCTAAACAAATAATTCCCTCAACACTGTCAAACTATTCACTAAATCTTCACTACTATTAATCTTCTCATCGTTCCCATCACCAATCTCTTTCCACTTATGACTGTATGACTGTAACTTTGTTGCTGGCAATCCTTATGATTTGTATTGATATATTGACCATCATTTGTGTTGTAAATGTTGTACCTTGATGAAGGTATCTTTTCTTTTATGTACACTGAGAGCAAATGCACCAAGACAAATTCCTTGTGTGTCCAATCACACTTGGCCAATAAAAAAATTCTATTCTATTCTATTCTATTCTATTCTATTCTATTAGCGCCACGGCCACTCAGTCACATGACCCCCCCCAACCACACCCACAGAACCCGATAGGGAAAAAATGTGTGTGTCAGCACAAGAAGGGCTCATAGTGAAGCCAAACTTCTCTCCGTCCATTCACAGCGGAACTGCTACACCCTGCCCTTTAAGGTAGTCCCCGGGAGGGAGGGGCCCGGGGGGACCATAAAGGGAGCAGTAGCACCGCTGTGAATGGAGAGAGAAAATTCTCACCCTCTAGGGCGGGGGTGGGTGGGTGGGTCGAGCGGCCGGAAGGGTTGAGCGGCGACTGGGCGACCAGGCAGGCATGGGAGTGGCCAACCAGGGGTGGGTTTTACCGGTTCGGCGAACCGATTCAAATCGTCCCTAACAATTTGCCCAAGCCAGTCCGAGCCGGTCAAATTTCATCTCTGGTTCTAGTGCTTAAGGGTGAAAGAGGGGTCCTTGGTGGTCTCTGAGCTTGATTGTTTTCTTGTAGATGTTTCATTACCCAAACTAGGTAATATCATCAGTGCTAGAAGAGAGTGGGGTTTGCAGAGAGGAAGAGGAGGAGGAGGAGGGCGACTGTGACAGAGGTGGGTTTCAGCAGGTTCTGACCTGTTCTGGAGAACCGGTAGCGGAAATTTTGAATAGTTCGGAGAACCGGTAGTAAAAATTCTGACTGGCCCCATCCCCATCTATTCTCTGCCTCCCGAGTCCCAGCTGATTGGGAGGAAATGGAGATTTTACAGTATCCTTCCCCTGCCATGCCCAAGCCACGCCCACCAAGCCATGCCACGCCCACCAAGCCGCGCCCACAGAACCGGTAGTCAAAATATTTGAATTCCACCACTGCCCTGAAGCCTCCAAGATGGCCTCAGCCAGGTTCCCTTCAGGGTTAACACAGGTGGGGTGGATTACATTTGACTGACCACTAAGCTTCCTGGCAGGGAGCTCCTGTATGCCTGAAAGAAGTGGCCAGAGTAAAACAGTACAATTGGCTCTGACAATAAAGGCAATATTCACCCACTGCTTTTAGCCTTACTTCCATTAGACGCATTGACCGAATCACTCCCTTGAAATTTTCCACTAAAATTGAGGGACTTGGAAGGCATTTTTTGCAAGAGATTTTTGCAGGGGTGGATCAGCAAGGAGGCTACAGAAGTACGGGAAGATGTGTCACAGAAAGTAACAATGCCACAAACAATACTTTAAAAAGCACTTGCAGTAATAAAATTATGCTTACGATGCTACCCGAAATATTCGAAAGGGATTGTTATGGAAATGTGCAGAAGGGTAGTGACAGGCAACAATTTTGATTGATTGATTGATTATGGGAGATCGAGCCATTGTCAACTCTTCATAAATAGACTTTCTCCACGTTCATTTGTCCCTAACCTGATCTTTCAGGGTTTTCCAATGGTGCCTCTGTCACCACTGTAACTAAATCCATCCACCCTTTGTAGGTTCTAGTCAGTGGTGACATTCAATTTTTTTCCCTACTGGTTCTATGGGCATAGCTTGGGGGGGGGAGGGTCCTGTGACTAAGTGGGCATGATGTCACTTACAGAGGAATTATTGAGTCTGTCATTTGCACCTCTATAACTGTCTGGTTTGGTTCTGCAACCCAACAAGAAAGACACAGACTTCAGAGGATAGTTAGAACTGCAGAAAAAATAATTGCTACCAACCTGCCTTCCATTGAGGACGTGTATATTGCATGAATCAAGAAGAGGGCCGTGAAAATATTTACAGATCCCTCACATCCAGGACATAAACTGTTTCAACTCCTACCCTCAAAACGACGCTATAGAGCACTGCACACCAGAACAACTAGACACAAGAACAGTTTTTTCCTGAAGGCCATCACTCTGCTAAACAAATAATTCCCTCAACACTGTCAAACTATTCACTAAATCTTCACTACTATTAATCTTCTCATCGTTCCCATCACCAATCTCTTTCCACTTATGAGTGTATGACTGTAACTTTGTTGCTGGCAATCCTTATGATTTGTATTGATATATTGACCATCAATTGTGTTGTAAATGTTGTACCTTGATGAAGGTATCTTTTCTTTTATGTACGCTGAGAGCATATGCACCAAAACAAATTCCTTGTGTGTCCAATCACACTTGGCCAATAAAAAAATTCTATTCTATTCTATTCTATTAGCGCCATGGCCACTCAGTCACATGACCCCCCCACCACACCCACAGAACCCGATAGGGAAAAAATGTATGTGTCAGCACGAGAAGGGCTCATAGTGAAGCCAAACTTCTCTCCCTCCATTCACAGCGGAGCTGCTACACCCTGCCCTTTAAGGTAGTCCCCGGGAGGGAGGGGCCCGGGGGGACCATAAAGGGAGCAGCAGCACCGCTGTGAATGGAGAGAGAAAATTCTCACCCTCTAGGGCGGGGGTGGGTGGGTGGGTCGAGCGGCCGGAAGGGTTGAGCGGCGACTGGGCGACTAGGCAGGCATGGGAGGGACCAACCAGGGGTGGGTTTTACCGGTTCGGCGAACTGATTCAAATCGTCCCTAACAATTCGCCCAAGCCAGTCCGAACCGGTCAAATTTCATCTCTGGTTCTAGTGCTTAAGGGGGAAAGAGGGGTCCTTGGTGGTCTCCGAGCTCGATTGTTTTCTTGTAGATGTTTCATTACCCAAACTAGGTAATATCATCAGTGCTAGAAGGGAATGGGGTTTGCAGAGAGGAAGAGGAGGAGGAGGGCGACTGTGACAGAGGTGGGTTTCAGCAGGTTCTGACCTGTTCTGGAGAACCGGTAGCGGAAATTTTGAGTAGTTCGGAGAACCGGTAGTAGAAATTCTGACTGGCCCCACCCCCATTTATTCTCTGCCTCCCGAGTCCCAGCTGATTGGGAGGAAATGGAGATTTTACAGTATCCTTCCCCTGCCATGCCCAAGCCACGCCTACCAAGCCATGCCACACCCACCAAGCCACGCCCACAGAACCAATAGTAAAAAAAATTGAAACCCACCACTCTCTGAAATTGATTGTTTTCTTGCAGACGTTTCATTACCCAAACTAGGTAATATCATCAGTGCTGGGGAGGGAGTGGGATTTCCAGGGAGGAGGAGGGTGGGAGGGACTGTGGGGTCCTTGGTGCTCTCTGACCTTGGTTGTTTTCTTCCAGACGTTTCATTACCCAGCTAGGTAACATCATCACTGTGCGTGCATGTTTCAACTCCGAGCTACAAATATTCCCTTTAGTAAGAAGGAAAGCTGAAAAAAAAAATCCATAAGACACTACAACTTAAACGGAGTTTTTGTATTCAGTCTGCTTGGGTGCTTCAATCATCCGACCTCTCTAAACAAAACAATTCAATCATTACAAGTCAATGTTTACTTAGCTTCTCAAAAAAGACGGTGCTTTGACATCGTCTTGAGCTGCTTTGACAAGGATCTGGGAAGAGATGTGTTTAAAAATAAGTTTAATTGGTCCCACCAAAATAGCGGGAAAATTACCCCCGAGGATTTTATTATTATTTTTTAACCTCTTGAATTTTGAAACAAAACGATCCGCTCGGGATATTTCTTCCTTCCCTTGACATTCCTACATACAGGTAGTCCTCAAGATATGACAGGTTACTTGATGACTGTGCAACGTTTCAAAGATAGATGCCCCCCCCCTTTTCAATTACATACAATTCTATTTCAAAATTATAATGGTTGCAGCAACCCTGCGGTCATTTGCTCGTAAGGCCAATCCAGAGGATGCTGCGGTGGAATTATGAACTTCAAGTGCAATAAAGAAAATGTTGATTGAATGTTGGGGGGGGGGGAAATCTAATTAGATGAACAGTTCAGCAGTGAAAACTGGACCTTCATTGCAGAGGTGGGCTGCTAAGGGTTCATAGGGGTTCGGGAGCTAAGCTAAGATTCTCTAGCTAACATTCTGTGCAGTTCGGAGAACCCCCAAATCCCACTCCTGGCTGGCCCTGCCTGCTCCCTCCTCCCTGTCCCTCCCAGGAGTCCCCACACAGCCTGTTTTGGATGCAGGTAAGTGCAGGGCATGCGTAGACGCTCAGGGATGGTGAAAAACAGGCCTACCGGAAGTTTAGGAAAGCCGGAAATGGGCCCGTTTCTAGCCTCTAGAAAACCTTTGGAGCCTGGAGAGCTATTTTGCCCTCCCAGAGGCTCAAGGGAAGCCTCCGGAGCCCGGGGAGAGGGCCGGTTTAGCTCTGCCTGGTAAGGCCTGTTATTAAGAACACAAAGCCTGCAATTACTGCAGGTTCGAGCCCGGCCCAAGGTTGACTCAGCCTTCCATCCTTTATAAGGTAGGTAAAATGAGGACCCAGATTGTTGGGGGGGCAATAAGTTGACTTTGTAAATATATACAAATAGAATGAGACTATTGCCCTATACATTGTAAGCCGCCCTGAGTCTTCGGAGAAGGGCGGGGTATAAATGTAAACCAAAAAAAAAAACAACGTCCCCCCACATAGTGCAGGAGGCTGAATAGGCCACGCCCACCATGGCCACACCCACCCAGCAAATGGGCAGAGAACCTCTTGCTAAAAATTTTGAAGCCCACCCCTGATACAGGAGTGACTGGACAATGATCTCTTGGGGATGGTTTAATGTGGTTTCTGTTGGACTCAATCACCTACAAAAAAATGAAATTCCCTGCCACTCTCCAATCCTGTGGAAAAAACCCTCACTTCAGAAAGAACAGAAAGCAAAGAATAACCCTCTCCAAAAGCAAAAATCATTTTCGGTTCCTTTTGTGTGCATTTTCTATGATCTCTTGCCAATAAAATCCTCTGCAGTTGGTACAAAGGGAACCCTTTATATCTCTGAAGTTGTTATCCCTCTATGAGGACATCGTTTTCACTTCTTTTAAACACCCCTTGAAAGCTGTAAACACTACGAAAAACTGTTTACACGTGAGATTTTCCACTATAAAAAACTCAATGTCTCCTTTTTACATTGTGCAGTGAGTAATTATCTCTTCCTCCAATCTTGGAGCACTTATAAACAACAGATTGAGGCTACATCTATCTCTATCTATGTCTGTCTCTCATCTACCATTCATCTATCTATCTGTCTATCTATCTATCTATCTATCTATCTATCTATCTATCTATCTATCTATCTATCTATCATCTAGCCATCCATCCATCTATATCTCTAGCTCTAGCTTTAGCTCTATCTATCTACGAGTATCTATCTATCTAGCCATCCATCCTTATCTCTATCTCTATCTAGCTATCTATCCCTGTCTCTATCCCTATCCCTATCCCTATCCCTATATCCAGTGGTGGGATTCAAACATTTTAGCAACCAGTTCTCTGCCCAGTTGCTGGGTGAGCATGACCAGATCCCCAAGATCTGGAAGCTTTCTGGGAGCCTCTGGGAGGGAAAAACAGCCTCCTCCAGGCTCCGGAGACCCTCCAAAGGCCAGAAATGGGCCTTCCTGAGCCCCCCAGAGCCTCCACATGGGTGCTGCACTTACATGGCATCCAAAACAGGCTGCATGGAGACTCCTGGGAGGGGAGGGGTGGGCAGAGCCAACCAGCCCTTGCATCTACCGGTTTGGCGAACCGGATGTAAAATTAGCATCCTGTTCGACCGAACTGGTCTGAACTGGCTGAATCCCACCCCTGCCTATATCTATAGCTATCTGTCCTATATGTAATTCATATGCCTGCCCGCCTCACACTTTAGGTGATCCTGGAGTTTTTGGGGACATTAGATGTTTTTAAGAGAAAAAAAATTGATAATCATTTGTCCAGGATGGTATAAGGATTCCTGCCTTTGGCAGGGGGTTGGATTAGAAGACCTCCGAGGTGTCTTCCAGCCCTATGATTCTATGAAAAATATTTATTTTTTTATATTCATGGAGCTAAAGTTCACGCTAACTCTGAGGAAAAGCAATCAAGTAGTTATTTCATTGAATCTTCAAGAAGAGCATTTTAAAGGACTATTCCCTCTGACCAGGAAAGTAAGACATTTCAGAAAATAAAGTCAAACCAACCACTGAACTAAAAGGGGTGGGGGAGAGAGAGAAATATTGTATTGTTCATTTTTTTTTAACAGTAGGGAAATACCAGATCTCATGAATATAGTTCTTACAAAATGGAAGGTTAAATTCTGGTTTGCAGAATTACAAAAGAAATTCGTAATAACAGGTTTCGGTCCGTAAAAATAAAGGCTATTTTCTTGGCACTGGAGTTACAGGTGAACGTGGGTGGCTGGAAAAGCAATGAAACTTTACTGGTTGGTTATTTTATAAAGACTAGCAATAACGTGGGTCCTAAGGAAGTAATTGCGTTTCACAAATGCTTGCAGCCAAGTGTCTGAATTGCTTTTTAGCTCCAGTGAACCTCAGCAGGCTCGGAGGATGAGAATCAGATAGTAGCATTGTTTGTCTTGCTCGCTAGCAAATTTGGTACTCCTAACCTTGGTGAATCGCCCAACTGGGATTCATCCTATGGACTGCTAAGCACTTCCACTAAATGTTTCAGCAGATTAAATTTTTGGCCACAAAGGCAATTATTTCCAAACAATAAGATACTGAAATTGTTGCACAGCAGTGGTGGGTTTCAAAAACTTTTACTACTGGTTCTGTGGGTGTCGCTTGGTGGGTGTGGCTTAGCTTGGTGGGCTTGACTTGGTGGGTGTGGCAGGGGAAGGATACTGTAAATATCCATTCCCACCCCAATCCAGGGGAAAGAAACTGCAAAATCCCCATTTCCTTCCAATCAGCTGGGACTTGGGAGGCAGAGAATAGATGGGGGACGGGGCCAGTCAGAATTTTTACTACTGGTTCTCCGAACTACTCAAAATTTCTACTACCGGTTCTCCAGAACTGGTCAGGACCTGCTAAAACCCACCTCTCTTGTACAGCTGTCTGTAGGCCTAAATGTCTATGGAGATTCACAGTGATCCAGGTGTCCCAAAGCTGTTTTTTCAAAAGGCGATCGGACTTTTTTATTTTTTTTTTGTATAATATTTTTTTAACAATGTAAAACATAAAAATTCAACATCTATATAAACAGTGTGCTGCCTGAGTACAATTATTCTTATTGATGTTAAGAATACAATTAAGTGTAATTGTCTTCTTTGATGGTAGCACATCTTGCTGTTAGATTTTGTTTTTCCTTGAAGACATTCCACCTCTCGTCCAAGAAGCTTCTTCAGTTCTGACTGAATGGTGGGGGGGATGGAAGGATTTATATTCCTAGTAGTCATC
This sequence comes from Ahaetulla prasina, assembly GCF_028640845.1. Classification (NCBI taxonomy): domain Eukaryota; kingdom Metazoa; phylum Chordata; class Lepidosauria; order Squamata; family Colubridae; genus Ahaetulla; species Ahaetulla prasina. Next base: position 220,149,144 of record NC_080541.1, read on the forward strand.
TGGTTGTTAGCACTCTTTCTGAGAGTTGTAGAGGCCACTTGCATGTTTGTCTGTGTCCTCAGATTCACCTGAATAGTGCAAATGAGTGTGGAGCCTTCTTAAAACTGCTGAAAGGAGATAGATGAAGTCGTACCCCTCCCCCTCTGTTGAGAGAGGGCTGTTCAGTTTTGACATAGATGGCCTCATTGACCCCTCTTTCAAAGCAGCGGCCCTCTCTGTCCAAAATGTGGACTTTGCTGCCTTCAAAAGTATGGCCTATGTCTTTCAGAAGCCGATGGACTGCTGCATCTTCCCCTGATGGGTTTGTTCTCCGATGTTGTGCCGTGCGTTTGTGAAGTGGTTGTTTTGTTTCTCCAATGTACAGATCTGTACATGTCTCAACCGCATTGTACTGCATATATCACAGTAGGCAGATTGCCAATAGCAAAGGTGTCGTTCACTTCTCCAAACAAGGAATGCCGAGTTGTTTAAGACAAGGGCTGGGTTACTCGTAACAGAAAAAAAGATGCTGTTTGGCGAATTAACGGACGTTTCAATTGGATGCCTGCAAGCCCCACCCCTTTTGCCCATGGATCAATATCATATGGATGTTTGAAAGGGTTTGCAACATCATACTGTTGGCTGGATGTCTAATCTATACAACTGACTTGGCTCAGGATTGAACTGTGGGGTCCTTGGTGTTCTCGGAGTTTGGCTGTTTTCTTGCAGACATTTCATTACCCAACTAGGTAACATCATCAGTGCAAGAAGGGAGAGGAGTTTGATTTCTTTTTATATACTAATGGCTTGCCCTGTCAGTATTGGTGGGGGAAGTGTTCTTAGTGGTTCTGTCATGTCCCACTCCTCCGCTGACAACCAGGTCAGGGAAATCCGAATCAGGCGTGCCTCTGCAGCTCTGCCAAAGTCCTAGCAAAGTTCTCAAGGCAGGCAGGAGACCAGAAAGTGACTTCAGCAAGATAAGGTAGACTTTGCCTGACTCAGAGAATGCCAGAAAGCAGATCCTTTATATAGGCCATGGGGTGTGGCTCCATGACTCAGCACTTATCCAGGCCTGCCCCTCCCTTCCGTCTGTTGACGCCGCCTATCAATTCTCCTGAAGCGAGGGTCACTCCAGTCTGCAGCTGTTGGTAATTGACCTTCCTCAGGCTCACATGCTGTGGGGGAGGGGGAGGGGTCTAGTTGCTCCATTTGCCTGGGCATGGAGCCAGGGCTGGGGGCTGGAGGCGCTTCTTCTTCCTCAGCCTGTCTGGGCATGGAGCCAGGGCTGGGGCCGGGAGGCATGCTAGGACATTCCTCAGTGTTCGGAAGCAGATAAGAAGGCCCCGGCTGCGGGGAAAGCGGACGAGGCACAACAGGTTCCTTGGTTAGGCTGTTGTTTACTGTTAGCTTGTTTATCTGAGTTGGTTGTTCCTTGATTGCTAATAGCTGATAATATTTCTTGGAGGCATGGGAATAATTGCAAAAAAAGAAAATTGCATTTCTCCTTCTATGTCAGACCCTGAATGGAAGGGTGAACATTTTCATAGAAAAGAAGGAACAATTTTTCTCAATCCTTTTGTCGGTGACAGAATGGCTGGATTTGATTTGATTGTACGAGTTCTTGAACAGAAGAGGTTGATTCAGATAGTACTGGCATTCTGGCCCTCAAATCAAGACACAAATACTATGATCATGTTCCCCTTGGAAGTGAAATATGGTTTTTTGTTGTTGTTTGCTTGCTTGTGGTTCAGCTGAGTAATACGTCCAATGCAATACAGGTAGTCCTTGACTTACAACCACAGCTGAGTTCCAAAATTTCCGTTGCTGAGCAAAACCATTGTTAAGTAAGTTTTCTCACAGGTTTTAAGCGAAGCACAAGGCCATTTAGACAAATATGGCTTCCCCCATTGACTTTGCTTGTCAGAAGCTTGCTGGGAAGATCGCAAATGGGGATCACATGACCCCAGGACAATGCAAATGTCATACATACATGCCAGTTGCCAAGCACCCAAATTCTGATCGCATGACCAGGGGGATGCTGCAGAGGTCATAAGTGTGAAAAATGGTCTTGGGTCTCTTTTTTTCAACTTTGAACGATCACTAAACACAAATGGATGTAAGTCAAGAGCTACCTACAATATATACATTGGTTCTGAGGTAATTGATGTGTTCTGTTTTTCATTGTCTGGTTGTTTATAACCTGGAAGTAGGCCACTTAGGGAAAATCTTTCAGCGTGGCCTGAGTGATTTGGTCAAAAAAAAAAAAAGGCCCTCTAAAATGGTTTACCCATGTTTAACAGCTCGGGAGATACACAATAATGAGGCCCAATATTGCAAACGTTCCAGAAGGTTCCGTGGTCGTTCATCTTCAACGCCATCTCTCCTGTGATGCTCCAGTTCATTTCATGACTCTGACTTGACCATAAAGAATTCTGGAATTTATCTCGCAGTTTATGGCATCTCTGAAGTCTTTCGTTAATTCTTTCCATCATGAGAAAAATCTATCACCACATTTCCTATAAAAGAAAGGCCATTGATGTATTTTAAAGCTTACAGAACACAGAGGAGTAAGCAGTTGTCAATAAGATTTAAGCTGCCCAAAGAGCTAAAAGATGTGAAATATTGTGAGGTTTTAATAAAATAACCTATTATAGCTGTCAAGACATGAGCAATTCTTTATTGGAGTGCGCTGCAAAATACCGTATTTTTCGGAGTATAAGATGCACCGGAGTATAAGACGGACCTTAGTTTTTGGGGAGGAAAATAAGAAAAAAGCTGATTGGCAGGTGGATCGGCCTTCTGGAAGGCCTCCAATCAGCTGTTTCCAGAGGTGAATTTTAGCAACAGGTTCCTTGGTTGTGAGCTCTGTGCCTTGCCTTTTTTTTCTGCCTCTGAAACTTCTGAAACTCCGTTAGAAAAAACTTTTTTCTGCCTCTGAAAGCCTCCTAAACAGAACTTCAGAAAAAAAAGCCCCTGAAGCTCCGTTTGGGGCTTTTATTCTAAGCTCATTGAAGCTCCGTTTGGAGCTTTTTTTCCTGAAGCTCCATTTCTGATGCTTTTTTCAGCCTCTGAAACCTCCGTTTGAGAAGTTGGGCGGGGCTACATTTGGAGTATAAGATGCACCCAGTTTTTCACCCTCTTTTTTGGGGGAAAAAGGTGCGTCTTATACTCCGAAAAATATGGTATAAGATGGATGGACTGATTTAATGGAGTTGTATGCAGCTTTTCTGGTTTCTAGAATTTATGGGCGCTATTCAGACAGAGTCGTTCTGAGATTAATAGTATTTAAATCTGTCCCTGTAGCTCGTTATTTCTTCATTGATTTCAGTGGCACTCTCGTGACTAATTTAGCTGAATCTTATTTCTTCATAAATAACGATTCCAATTTTTGAAATGGTTGCATTAAACAGAAAATGGGAAAAAAGTGAAATAACAAATAAAATCCCAGATGATGTTGTGACCCAGGCCCAAGTAGTTATTACCAGACACGATCAGTCCTAAACAAACATATTTTATTAGAACAGCTGAGATTTACTTCATTCTCAGCTTAATCCAAATTAATTCCAAAACAAAGTCCTTCAGAACAAGTCCTTCGGCTTTTCTTGGCAAGAACCCCATGAAGTTCCAAAACAGGAGACAAGAAACAATTGTAACAATGTTGCTTTCCTACAAAGCACCCAAGAGCCATTGCTGCTCTTTTAAGCCTTATGGGATGGGCCAATCATCTCCTAGCTTTACTCCTGAGTTGTCCTCTCTGCTTTAGCTGCTCTTGCCTTCTGGCAGCTCTTCTCATGTGTGCATTAGGAACAGGCTCTTCCTGTTCCTCTGCCTCTCTGCTGTCTACCTCTGGAGACTCCAGAGTGTGCACATCGCTCCCAGATGGCCCTGGCCCCATCTCTGGCTCCAACGCAGAGCCCTTGTCTGGGCCTTCCCCTGACTCCAGGACTAGCCCATGTTCCTCCCCAGCCTCCTCACTGTCTGACTCCACTGCCAGCTCCACAGGCTGCTGGTGGACAACAACAGATGTTTTGGAGTTGGGTTGTTCTGGAACACTGACAGGTGGATGGCAGTTTAAAGATGCTTTTGGCTCTTGATACAAGGGGGACAAGGTGGCTCAGGGGCTAGGACACTGAGCTTGTAGATCGAAAGGTCAGCAGCTCAGTGGTTCGAATCCCTCAGTGGTTTGAATCCCGTTACTTGTCTCAGCTTCTGCCAACCTAGCAGTTTCGAAAGCACGTAAAATGCAAGTAGAAAAAATAGGGACCACCTTTGGTGGGAAGGAAACAGCGTTCCGTGTGCCTTTGGCGTTGAGTCATGCCGGCCACATGACCACGGAGATGTCTTCAGACAGTGCTGGCTCTTTGGCTTTGAAACAGAGATGAGCACCGCCCCCTAGAGTCGGCAACGACTAGCACGTATGTGCGAGGGGAACCTTTACCTTTACAAGGGGGGAGGGGAAAGGGAGGGGGATGAGGAGGAGGATTGTGGAGTCCTTGATGTTCTCTGAACTTGGTTGTTTTCTTGAAGATGTTTCATTACCCAAATAGGCAGGCAGGCAGGCAGGAAGCAAGCAAGCAAGGAAGCAAGGCTACTAACCTAAAAGGCAAAAATAAAAAATCGAAGCAACCTTGAAAAGTGGGAGAAATTGTATTAATTTCATACAGACAGTGTAAAATTCTTCATTTAATAAACCTAGATTAAATGCACTGAACTGGAATACTGTGTTAATGGGTTGGTCATGATGTCCGTGGAAAAGATCTTGGAGTAGTAGATGAAGGTAGAATAAATATGAGCCAGCAATGTACAGATAGTCCTCCACATACAACCACAATTGAGCCTAGTTTTTTTTGTTGCTAAGCAAAACATTTGCTAAGTGAATTTTGCCCCATTTTACGACCTTTTACGCGTCACAGTTGTTAAGGGACTCATTGTAGTTGTTAAGTTATTCACACAGTTGTTAAGTGAATCTAGCTTCCCCATTGACTTTGTTCATCAGAAGTTCACAAAAAATTAAAAAATACCAATTAGTTTTTGAGTGAAGTTAGGAATTGCTATGTATTAGAGTTTAAGAAAGAAGGGAATTGATAGTGTGATGGTGTGAAGTGGAATACGTTTTATGTTATATTTTAGATTATGTTTGTTAGTTACTATACCCTGCATTCTGTTCTGGGAAGTCTCGGGGGGGGGGGGGAGGAGAAGATTATAAATTGATTGATTGCCATTGTACAGGAATAACGGTAGAATTAAACAAGTTGGAATGGTGTAAAGTCGGGGCTGCTCGGTAACCACTCCGGAAGGGAAAGGGTAAGGAAAGAGGGGTAAAGAAGGAAGAAAGTAGGTAGGCAGGTAGGTAGGTAGGAAAGAAGGGAGGGAGAAGAAAGGATAGGAGGAGGAGAAGGAGGGGAAGATAGAGGGTTAGAAAGGATGGAAGTGAGAAGTGGGAAGGAGGAGGGGAAGGAGGAAAGCGAGGAGAAGGATGGTGGGGAAAGTAGAAGAAGGATGAGAAGGGTAGAAAGAATTAAGGAAGGGAGTGGTGGCCAAGCAGGCCCGATTGAGCATAATCTGAGTATAGGATCGATTGTTGGATAAGTGATTGTACTGTACACTGGTCAAATTGTGGGAATTATTATGGAAAATAAAAAATTTTTACCTGGAGAAGTTCACAAAAAGTGATCACATGACCCCAGGACACTGCAGCCATCATAAATATGAGTCAATTGCTAAGGGTCTGATTTTTTTGATCACGTGACTATGCGGATGCTGCAACGGTTGTAAGTATAAAAAGTGGTCATAAATTACTTTTTTTCAGTGCTGTTGTCACTTTGAACGGACACAAAGTGAACTGCTGTACGTCAGTGACTCCCCTTAGTGGGGTTAGAAGGAAAATGCAACATAGGCTCCATCAACAGAAATGGACCGAGACCAAATTGCAGGAGCAAAGATCAAAGAGAGAAATTTTGCTGGAGGGATCTGAATGGATATGTAGGCAGAGTTTGTTGATTTTTATATTTACTGATTGCCTTTGTTAAACACCGAAAACCAGACCCCAAATATTTTATTGGGCACTGCTCCCAATCTTTGAGAATTTTTAGCAATTAGTCTCTAGAAGGACTTTTTAAAAGATTTTTATTTATTTATTTTTTCAAACATGTACAAGATAGCAGGTGCTGGAGAAGACTCCTGCGAGTCCCTTGGACTGCAAGGCAAACAAACAAGTCAGTTCTAGAGGAGATCAACCCTGACTGCTCTTTAGAAGGCCAGATCCTGAAGGCGAAACTCAAATACTTTGGCCACCTAATGAGAAGGAAGGACTCACTGGAGAAGAGCCTAATGCTGGGAAAGATTGAGGGCAAAAGAAGAAGGGGACAGCAGAGAACGAGGTGGCTGGATGGAGTTATTGAAGCGGTCGGCGTGAGCTTAAAAGGGCCGCGGTGTGGCTCAGGCTGTAAGAAGCCTGTTATTAAAACACAGCTGCCTGCAATTACTGCAGGTTCTAGTCCCACCAGGTCCAAGGTTGACTCAGCCTTCCATCCTTTATAAGGTAGGTAAAATGAGGACCCAGATTGTTGGGGGGGCAATAAGTTGACTTTGTAAATATACAAATAGAATGAGACTATTGCCTTACACACTGTAAGCCGCCCTGAGTCTTCGGAGAAGGGCGGGATATAAATGTAAACAAAAAAAAAATGGACTTCAGAGGATGGTAGAGGACAGGAAGGCCTGGAGGAACGTTGTCCATGGGGTCGCGATGGGTCAGACATGACTTTGCAACTAACAACAACAAGGGGTGAAATGCTACTGGTTTGCACTGGTTCAGGCAAACCAGTAGTGATAAAAACTTTCAGATCATCCGAACCAGTATTTCTGACGATCAGCTGTGCCACACAGTTTATATTCACTAGAAATCAGAAAATCCTGCTTTCTAGCGAAGCTAAATCACAGGGCACAGCTGTCCCTCCCACCCCCCACCCGCTGTTCTACTTACCTAGTGAAGTCTGCTTTTTCCGTGCAAAGCTTGTGTTCTTTATGCAAGGCGCATGCACGCACAGCGTGCTTTTGGTGCGCACCGTGCATGCGTGCGCACGGTGTGCATTTGGCACGCAGCGTGCATGTGCGGCTAGCGAACCAGTGGCAGTCTGCTGAGGATTTCACCACTGGTATAAACATAAACATAAACAAAGGAAGTAAGTACAGATAAATGGGGGACAGTAAGACGGAGGCAGGAGGCATGCTGGTGCGCTTATTCACACACGCTTTACGGACCTCTTAGGATTGTGTGAAATGGATTTTAGCAACTATTTAAATTATGTTCCAAAGTAATTGGGTGAAGGTTATTTAAATTAGTTTCAAAACCTTTTAAAATTGCACTGCAGATTTATGAGCAAAACGAGCCTGCGTGGAAGATTTTTTTTTTATTGTATTTGATGCCAATGTGTCTTCTATTAGATTTAACCCCAATTTTTATCTCCCTTTGGGTTCCCAACCTCGCCCCACCTCCCTGTTCAAAATATGTGTTGGATTTATAAACACTAGATTTTTATAACCACTATGCTAATCTGATCAATGCTAATCTTCCAGGGCACAAAGTAATTAAATCACTGACTCCTGAAACCTGTCATAAAATCTTTTTTTTTAAAAAAACAAACAGCTTTTTTGGACGAGTTATAGGTGGCTGAAATTAGTATAATAAAAAAAAGAAGAGTGAACCAGCAGCTGTGACTCAGAAATTATGAATATTGTAAATTTCTGCTTTAATTTGGTTGGTTGGTTGTTAGATATTTTTTATCCCACTGTATTATTTTTATAAATAAAAACTCAAGGCTGTGAACATTCATAATGCTCCTATTTGTCCTCAACCTCCTATTTTTCCCACAGCAACAACCCTGTGAGGTGGGTTGGACTGAGAGAGAAGGACTGGCTTTCATATCTAAGGCAGGGCTAGAACTCACTGTCTCCTGGCAATTGGCTCAACCAATTGATCCAAAGTCACCCAGCCAGCTTTCATGCCTACGGTGGGACTAGAACTTCCCATCTCCTGGTGATTGACTCAAAACCACCCAGCCAGTTTTCATACCTAAGATGGGACAAGAACTCACCATCTCCTGGTAATTGACTCAAAGCCAGCCAGCCAGCTTTCATACCTAACACAGGACTAGAACTCACTGTCTCCTCTGGTGTTGTTGTGGCTCCAGCGCCCCCACACCCGGGCCTGGCCCCCTACCAGAGAATGACTCAGAGAGTGAGGGGGAAGGGCCGTCAGGGCTCCCTTCTGCAGGGCCGGCTTTCCTGGCTCAGCTCCAGGAGCCAGAGGCAGGCCAGGTGGAAGAGGTGACGAGGCCTCTGTCTCCTGTATCTCCCCCAGCCCAGGAAACGCTTCCAGACCCAGCTGAGGACAATCAGTCCTGGTTAGATCCCAGGTTTCATAGACAATTGAGGTGGGAACAACAGAAGCAGGGGTGGGGCAGGCCTAGAAAGTGCTGAGTCACGGAGCCACACCCCACAGGATATAAAAGCAGCAGGGGCTGCTATACTGCTTTGTGATGAACAAATCCAACTGCCTGGAGAGAACTTGAGCTGAAGTGCTGTTTATTCCTGACTTCCTGGTTGACACGTCGGCATCAAGAAAGATAACAGAAAAACCTTGTCAGATGCTCGCTGGGTTGCTGCCAGAGCTGATAGCTGCCGTAGACTCAATTGCCGGCTAATTGAGTCATTTCTCGTGCCTCCTGGACTGAGGTGGGGGGACACAACAGGTGTCTAGGCCAGTGCCTAAACCATTAACTAAAACTGGCTCTCTACATACATGCCAAAAGGGTATTGGATGAAATTTTCAGGAGTCACAATCTTATCTGTTGTGGCCAGGCCCAAGTAGGTAGTAGTAAACTCAGCCAATTCAAAAACAAACAAACTTTATTAGAACAGTTGAGAATTAACTCATTCTCAGCATAGTCCAAACAAAATCAAAGCAAATTCTTCATAACACAATTCTTCAGTCTTATCACCAATTGTGGTCTAATTAGGCAAACTGCCAAAGGCTTTTCTTGGCAAATGCAGAAGATGCCGACAAGAAATAAATGCAGCAAGACAAGGCTGTCAATGTTGTTTTCTGGCAAAGAGCCCAAACATCGTTGCTGGTCTTTTAAGCCTTATGGGAGGGGCCAATCATCTCTTGGCCCTACTCCAGAGTCGTCCTCTTTGCTTGAGCTGCTCTTGCCTTCTGGCAGCTCTTCTCATGTGTGCATTAGGAACAGGCTCCTCCTGTTCCTCTGCCTCACTACTGTCAGCCTCTGGAGGCCCCAGAGTCCACACATCACTTCCAGATGGCCCTGGCCCCACCTCAGCCTTCAACGCAGAGCCCTCATCCGGGCCTTCCCCAGACTCCAGGACTGGCCCATGTTCTTCCTCAGCCTCATCGCTGTCCGACTCTGTTGCCAGCTCCGCAGGCTGCTGGCGGACCACAACATTATCATTTGAGATGAAACCAAGTCATCATAAACTTTGGAGATAGAAGGATCAGACAGATCGTGCAACTCACTTTCCCTATCTGAAGAAATACTATCCCTCTATTATTTTTGCCAAATATTTATCTTATTAAGTGAAGTAGGGAAGGCAGTCGAAGGGCTTTTGAAAGGTATAGATTGAAGAAGTCCTTGGCGATCTCTGGACTTGGTTGTTTGCTCACCATCAAGGACTCCACAGTTCAATCCCAAGTGATAAATATTCCCTACTACTGGAAGTATAGATTCTCCAGAAATACCCATCTCAGTACATTTAGACTAGATTTGCCTATTGGAGAAAACCAGCAGTCCTGATTACTGGGATCTGCAGTTCTCTGGGGTCCTTGGTGCTCTCTGAGCTTGAGGGTTTCCTTACAGACATTTCATTACCATATTAGGTAACATCATCCGTAGTGCAAGGATAGATTATCTAATTTTCTGGGATAGAACAATAATGTATATTGAACCAGAGGCTAAGCAGGCAAGCTGGGTCTAACAAGAAAACTAGCACTGAACAAATTTATAACATTATAATTCATCTGGTTGATCATCCCTAGACATGATGAAGCGTGTTATAAAAGAATTATGCTGGCCTGGTTAAATAAAATCAATGTAGAGTATACAGCAGTGTTTCTCAACTTTCACCACTTTAAGATGTAGGGTTCAATTCCCAGAATTTCCAGCCAGCATATCAGCTTCCCTATTTATGTGGTCACAATTTGATAGCATATAATCAATCAATCAAAGAACTTTCCTTGGTGTCTCTCCCTCCCTCTCTCCTCCCTCCCCCCTTCTCTCTCTCTTCCTTCCTTCTTATCTATCTATCCATCCAAGTATAGCTACCTATCTATCACAATGTTTCTACGTACCTACATCTATCGATCCATCCATCCATCCATCCATCCATCCATCCATCTATCTATAGCTCTATACCTCACTATGTTTCTACCTACCTACCTACCTATCCACATCCATCCATCCATCCATCCATCTATCTATCTATCTAGCCCGTTATCTATCTATTTACTTATCACTGTCTTTCTATCTACCTAGCTATTCATCTAGCTCTATCTAGCTCTCTAGCTCTCGCTCTTTCTCTCTCTATCCTGATTAGCTTTCGATCCATCCTTCCTCCAAGAGCTGACACCAAGTTGATGGTACATAATCAACCAACCAATCGATAATCTTTTCTTGGCCGGCTTGTACTCTTGTCAAGAATTTTTTTTTTTCATTTCTTTTCCTACTTCCCCTACCTTTGGAAAAGGGAGGAAAAAGTACAGAAGTGTCTTTTTAAATTTTGCAGGCTTATAAAACTTTTCTATCTGTCAAACTTCAAAAGATTTTTTTCCCCCTCCACCTCCTGAGAAGAAGGAACACTATTACCGCAAGAACTCTCAGGATGGAGCCTGTCATCTTTCAGGCAAACAAAATACAGAGAGAGTTGTGACATTTTTGTCAATCTCCCAGCTTTGATAGGATTTTTTTCCTCTCCTTTATAGATAGAAACACATATACTGCCTTCCTTTTCTGCAACTAGAGCTGTTGCTAAATTCTGAAGAATAATTTATGAAGTTCTTAATGAGACGGCTTCATTTACTTGATCAAGAGAAGGACGTAGGTTGATTTTTGCAGTGTTTGAATGATATGGGTGGCAAAAGATTACCATTTCTCTGGATAGTTGACTTTTTGCAACCTTCTGGTAAGCAAAGTTACAAAGTGAAAAAAGTGACTTATGATGTTGAGACCAGTGGTGGGATTCAGCCAGTTCGCACCACTTTGGGAGAACCGGTTGTTAACTTTCTGAGCAGTTTGGCAAACTGGTTGTTGGAAGAAATCATTAGGGCAGAGAACCGGTTGTTAAATTATTTGAATCCCACCACTGGTTGAGACTCTAGAAAAAGTGCAGAGGAGAGCAACCAGGATGATTATGGGATCAAAACATATGAAGAATGGTTACAGGAGCTGGGCATGGCTAGTCTAGTGAATAGAAGGACCAGCAGTCTTCCAATATTTGAGGGGCTGTCACAGAGAGGAGGAGGTAAAGCTATTTTCCAAAGCACCTGAAGGCCAGGCAAAGAATAATGGATGGAAAGTGAACAAGGAGACATTCAATCTAGAAATGAGGAGGAACTTTCTGAGAGTGAGAACAAACAACCAATGGAAAAGCTTGCCTTCGGAAGTTGTGGGAGCTTCATCACTTGAGACTTTCAAGAAAAGATTTGACTGTCGTTTGTCAGAAATGGTATAGGGTCTCCTGCTTGAGCGGGGGGGTTGGACTAGATGACCTAGATGACCTATGGTCCCTTCCAACTCTGTTAATCTGTTAAATGACCATTTTTCACACACACAACCATTGCACCAACCCCATGGTCTACTGATCAAAATTTGGACGCGTGGCAACTGGTTCATACATATGACAGTTGCAGTGTCCTGGAAGCCATCTTTTTCTTTGGCTCTTCAGGGCTGCCATGCTTAGTGCTGTGGGAAAGTGGGAGTGGGGTTGTATGGAGTTGGGGTTATCTAGATAAAACAACATTCTTTTCTCTGGGAGTCAAGGACGTTCAGCCTGCTCCTGGTGAGGCGTGACTGGGAGGCATCTCCAGCTGAAACAGTGGATTGATTGGGCCATGTGATGGACATGTGGGTGCAGGAGGAAGGGACTTTGACTTTCACTTGGGTGGGGAAAACCTGGAAGCTTTCGGATTCGAGTTTCCCCAGATGTGCCAATATGGCATCTCTAATAAAATGGAACATTTGAGGAACTGATTGCCTCAGAGTCTCATTTAGTTGGGGGTGTAACTTGGAACCCTGACATCGGGTCATGTGATCGACTTTTACCACTTCTGACAAGCAAAGACAATGGGGAAGCCAGGTTCGCTTTGCAACCGTGTTACTAGCTTAACAACTGCAATGATTCACTTAACAACTGTGGTAAGGAAAGGTCATAAAATAGGGCAAAACCCACTGAACAAACTGTCTTGCTCAAAAATGGAAATTTTGGGCTCAACTGTGATTGTAGAACAAGGATTACTTGTACAAAGGGTTACCCTAGGGCAGGGGTCTGCAAACTTGGCTCTTTTAAGACTTGTGGACTTCAACTCCCAGCTTTGCTGGCTGAGGAACTCTGGGCGTTGAAGTCCACAAGTCTTAAAAGAGCCAAGTTTGTAGACCTCTGACCTAGGTACTTGTGAATAAATTACTTTTTTTTTTGTTTGGATGATAGCAGGGTTCCAATATTTGAGGGGCTGCCACAAAGAAGCGGGGATCAACGTGTTCTCCATAGCACCTGGAAGCAGAGCAAGAACCAATGGTGTCAGGGTTCTTGAAGATCCAAAGAAAAAGAATGCCTCCAGGGCTGACAAATGGATGGAAACTAGTCAAGGAGAGAAGCAGCCTAGAACTGAGGAGAAATTTCTTGACAGTGAGAAAAATTAATCAGTGGAACGGCTTGCCTTCAGAAGCTGTGGTTGCTCCATCGCTGGGTATTTTCAAGAAGAGCTTGGACAGCTATTTATCTGAAACGTCGTAGTTTTTTCCTGCTTGAGCAGGGGGTTGGTCTAGAAGACCTCCAAGATCCCTCTCAACTCCGGTTTTTCTGTAGTTCTGTTATTCTGTTACTCTGCTTCTGTAACTCCTGAACAAATTTAGAAAACAATTAAGTTGACATGGAGAATAAGCACCTTTCAGGGTGGCCAAATAGGATTTAAGATCAGGTCTTTTCCTTTAAAATTTTCACTCGGTCACTTTCAGAAAAGGTGGATTGGCAATATAGGGTCTCCCACCATGTCGTGTGTAAGACCCCTTAAAGTGATGTCTAGAACAGGGGTCTCCAACCTTGGCAACTTTAAAACCTGTGGACTTCAACTCCCAGAATCCCTCAGCCAGCAAAATCTTATAATTTTATCTTGATGCCTCTATACCTGCATTGATGTGTCTATGAAATCCTCAGCTGTCTTGAATTGAACTGAACTTTATTTACTCATTCTGAAAAATAGAAATGCCATCAAGCCCAAGTTTCTGGCATCCATTCTTAGCTGCAGGACATTCTTAGAACTTGTTACGGGAACCATCCCAGGAGAATATTGGAGAGTGGGAACATACACCGATTTTTCCTTTGGTAAATGAGCGTTGTGAACCTGGGCATTTCTACCTTGGCAAGGGTTTGATACAGATCCCATGAGACCATCTCACAGTTAGCCCTGTGGGTCAAAAGATTTCTCTATCCCTGACTTCAACAATAGTTTGTTGCCTGGTATAAATAATTCCCTAGCCAGATAAAATATATTTATTTATTTTTTGTTTGGATGATAGCAGGGTTCCAATATTTGAGGGGCTGCCACAAAAGCAAGGATCAACGTGTTCTCCATAGCACCTGAAAGCAGAGCAAGAACCAATGGTGTCAGGGTTCTTGAAGATCCAAAGAAAAAGAATGCCTCCAGGGCTGACAAATGGATGGAAACTAGTCAAGGAGAGAAGCAGCCTAGAACTGAGGAGAAATTTCTTGACAGTGAGAAAAATTAATCAGTGGAACGGCTTGCCTTCAGAAGCTGTGGTTGCTCCATCGCTGGGTATTTTCAAGAAGAGCTTGGACAGCTATTTATCTGAAACGTCGTAGTTTTTTCCTGCTTGAGCAGGGGGTTGGTCTAGAAGACCTCCAAGATCCCTCTCAACTCCGGTTTTTCTGTAGTTCTGTTATTCTGTTACTCTGCTTCTGTAACTCCTGAACAAATTTAGAAAACAATTAAGTTGACATGGAGAATAAGCACCTTTCCGGGTGGCCAAATAGGATTAAGGGTCTTTTCCTTTAAAATTTTCACTCAATCACTTTCAGAAAAGGTGGATTGGCAATATAGGGTCTCCCACCATGTCATGTGTAAGACCCCTTAAAGTGATGTCTAGAACAGGGGTCTCCAACCTTGGCAACTTTAAAACCTGTGGACTTCAACTCCCAGCTTTGCTGGCTGAGGAACTCTGGGCGTTGAAGTCCACAAGTCTTAAAAGAGCCAAGTTTGTAGACCTCTGACCTAGGTACTTGTGAAGAAATTATTTATTTTTTTGCTTGCATGATAGCAGGGTTCCAATATTTGAGGGGCTGCCACAAAAAAGCAAGGATCAACGTGTTCTCCATAGCACCTGAAAGCAGAGCAAGAACCAATGGCGTCAGGGTTCTTGAAGATCCAAAGAAAAAGAATGCCTCCAGGGCTGACAAATGGATGGAAACTAGTCAAGGAGAGAAGCAGCCTAGAACTGAGGAGAAATTTCTTGACAGTGAGAAAAATTAATCAGTGGAACGGCTTGCCTTCAGAAGCTGTGGTTGCTCCATCGCTGGGTATTTTCAAGAAGAGCTTGGACAGCTATTTATCTGAAACGTCGTAGTTTTTTCCTGCTTGAGCAGGGGGTTGGTCTAGAAGACCTCCAAGATCCCTCTCAACTCCGGTTTTTCTGTAGTTCTGTTATTCTGTTACTCTGCTTCTGTAACTCCTGAACAAATTTAGAAAACAATTAAGTTGACATGGAGAATAAGCACCTTTCAGGGTGGCCAAATAGGATTTAAGATCAGGTCTTTTCCTTTAAAATTTTCACTCGGTCACTTTCAGAAAAGGTGGATTGGCAATATAGGGTCTCCCACCATGTCGTGTGTAAGACCCCTTAAAGTGATGTCTAGAACAGGGGTCTCCAACCTTGGCAACTTTAAAACCTGTGGACTTCAACTCCCAGCTTTGCTGGCTGAGGAACTCTGGGCGTTGAAGTCCACAAGTCTTAAAAGAGCCAAGTTTGTAGACCTCTGACCTAGGTACTTGTGAAGAAATTATTTATTTTTTTGCTTGCATGATAGCAGGGTTCCAATATTTGAGGGGCTGCCACAAAAAAGCAAGGATCAACGTGTTCTCCATAGCACCTGAAAGCAGAGCAAGAACCAATGGCGTCAGGGTTCTTGAAGATCCAAAGAAAAAGAATGCCTCCAGGGCTGACAAATGGATGGAAACTAGTCAAGGAGAAGCAGCCTAGAACTGAGGAGAAATTTCTTGACAGTGAGAAAAATTAATCAGTGGAACGGCTTGCCTTCAGAAGCTGTGGTTGCTCCATCGCTGGGTATTTTCAAGAAGAGCTTGGACAGCTATTTATCTGAAACGTCGTAGTTTTTTCCTGCTTGAGCAGGGGGTTGGTCTAGAAGACCTCCAAGATCCCTCTCAACTCCGGTTTTTCTGTAGTTCTGTTATTCTGTTACTCTGCTTCTGTAACTCCTGAACAAATTTAGAAAACAATTAAGTTGACATGGAGAATAAGCACCTTTCCGGGTGGCCAAATAGGATTAAGGGTCTTTTCCTTTAAAATTTTCACTCAATCACTTTCAGAAAAGGTGGATTGGCAATATAGGGTCTCCCACCATGTCATGTGTAAGACCCCTTAAAGTGATGTCTAGAACAGGGGTCTCCAACCTTGGCAACTTTAAAACCTGTGGACTTCAACTCCCAGAATCCCTCAGCCAGCAAAATCTTATAATTTTATCTGGATGCCTCTATACCTGCATTGATGTGTCTATGAAATCCTCAGCTGTCTTGAATTGAACTGAACTTTATTTACTCATTCTGAAAAATAGAAATGCCATCAAGCCCAAGTTTCTGGCATCCATTATATTTTTAAGAGAACTTCTTAGCTGCAGGACATTCTTAGAACTTGTTACGGGAACCATCCCAGGAGAATATTGGAGAGTGGGAACATACACCGATTTTTCGTTTGGTAAATGAGCGTTGTGAACCTGGGCATTTCTACCTTGGCAAGGGTTTGATACGGATCCCATGAGACCATCTCACAGTTAGCCCTGTGGGTCAAAAGATTTCTCTATCCCTGACTTCAACAATAGTTTGTTGCCTGGTATAAATAATTCCCTAGCCAGATAAAATATATTTATTTATTTATGCTGAAATGTAGACGCTCACAACTCCAAAATTATTCTGGGCAGCTTACAGCAAGCTAAGTCAAAGCAGGAAAGGAAAAACAAGAACAAAATAACAAGAAAACACTGTGCATCTGAAAAACCCACACTAACAAAAACCTATAGGGCCGTGATGGCGAACCTATGGCATGTGTGCCAGAGGTGGCACACGGAGCCCTCTCTGCGGACACGCGCACTGTCACCAGCTGCTCTTCTGATATCCGCCGCACGCCTGCATGTGCCGGCCAGCTGCTCTTCGCGTGCTGGAGCACTGGAACCCTCAAGACCAGCTGTTGTGACTCCAGCCCCCGAACCTGGCCCCATGCCCGAAAGTGACTCAGGGAGTGAAGGGGAAGGGCCGGTAAGGCTTACCTCTGGAGCACCGATACCTTTGGCCCGGCTCCAGGAGCCAGAACCAGACCAGTCGGAGGACGTAATGAGGCCGTCATCCCCTGATTCCTCCCTTCCCCCGGCTACGCCTTCAGACAATAATAATTGTCTGACAATAATAATAATCAAGCTTGGATCAACCCGCACTTCAGAAGATTAGAGAGGCGGCGTCATCAAAGAGAAGGATATATAAGGAGCTTTGAGACTGCTCCCATTTCACGGGAAGCAAAAATTAGCTGAACCGTTTCAAAGAGAGCTAAAAGTCTTACTCTGTGAGTCATTTGTTTGAACTTTGGTAGGCAGCTGCGATTTCTCTGCCAGGACTGATAAGAGCCGTGAATCCACTGGCTGAAGGCCAGCTCGTTGCTCCAAATTGGGGAAGGAGACAGAACACCAGCTGGCCAATGCACATGTGCGCATTGGCCAGCTTGTCTTTGTGTTTCCAATGCTCCAGTGCGCGTGAAGATACATACCAGAAACCCAAAGACCAGCTGGCCGGCACACACATGCACATCAGCCAGCTAGTGTTTAGGTTTCCGGTGCTCTGGCGCACATACATGCGCATGCGTTTCAGTTTGGGCACTCGGTGCCAATAAGGTTCACCATCACTGCTATAGGGCTCTACAAACTGTCTCCCAAAGTCTGGGACAACAACTAGGTCAGTGTCGGGGAACCTATGGCACATGTGCCAGAAGTGGCACGCAAAACTATCCCGCGAAGAATGTGCGGCCTTGCTGGCTCCTATTCTGCATTCCTATGATCATACGTGCGCCGGTCAGCTGGCCGTAGCGCGAGCGGGAGCAGCCGAACCCAGAAGAGCGGTGTTCTGTCACACATGCTCAGGCTGGCACCCGATTTTCTGGGTTGACATTGCACGCATGCGTGATGGTCAGATGTTCTTCGGGCGCGCTTCCATGCCAGTATCCGGGTGTTCGGGTGCCAGCTTGAATATGTGTGCTGGACTGCCGCTCTTCTGGGTATCGGCGCTCCCGTGCGTGCGAAGGCCAGCAGGGCTGCGCATACCTCACAGGATGGCTTCGTGTGCCACTTCCGGCACACAGGCCGGCATGTGGGCACGTCAAAGGTTTGCCATCACTGAACTAGGTTTTTCATCCAGCACATCATTGAGGTAGACATCACAACAGGTAGATACATTAATATCCAGTTTAGCAATGAACATTTCGGTTCTGATTATCTTATGGGTTTGTCTGGGGTGGCAGTAAGAATCCTTCAACCTATGCTACAGAAGCAAGCCTACTGAGATACTCAATTTTACTGTGGATTTATTCCAACTCAAGAACCTTCCAAGAACATTCAGTGTGAGTTTTAGAGACCAAAATCATTGTCTGGATGGGGCTTCATTTTTTTTCCTATTTTTTTTTATGATGAAGTCATCTCCTTCCCCCTTTTTTCGGCTGAGTTTAGTTTCCCACTCTCTGCCTCCTGAGATATGTCAGTTATGGATCCTGGTGACTTTTTTCAGATACTGGTAGGGTCTAGCCAGGATAAAGCTGGCACCGCTAGGCATATTGAAGCCACAAGCTTTGAATCAGCGGTGAAATCCGGCTGGATCTATCCGGCTCGTGCAAACCGGTAGCAGAGGTAGGGGGGCTCCGCCCACCCGCCGGGACATTATTACATCCCGTTTTTGACCCACTGTGCATGCTCAGAAGAGGCGTGCATGCTCACATTCCCGAACCGGTAACGAAGGTAAGTGCATTTCACCACTGCTTTGAATGGACTGAAGGCACCAGGCTCAAAACTGGGACACCGTGAGTTCTATACCCTCTTCCCAAAACTGACTGGCATGAAAGACAATTGGATGACTTTGGGCTAGGAGACTGTGAGTTCTAGTGCCACCTTAGGCATAAAAGCTGGGTGGGTGACTTTGGGCTAATCATCAGGAGACTGTGAGTTCTAATCCCGCTTTGGGCACAAAAGCCAGCTGGGTGACTTTGAGTCAGCCCATCTCCCTCAGTCGAACCGACCTCACAGAATAACAGAAACAGAATAACAGAGTTGGAAGGGACCTTGGAGGTCTCCTAAACCAATCCCTTGCTCAGGCAGGAAGCCCTATGCTATTTCAGACAAATGGTTGTCCAGTCTCTTCTTAAAAACTTGCAGTATTGGATCACTCATGACTTCTAGAGGCAAGTCATTCCACTGGTTAATTGTTCTTACTCCTGGGAAATTTCTCCTTAGTTCTAGGTTGCTTCTCTCCTTGATTAGAATTTTTTTTTTAATTGGCCAAGTGTGATTGGAGACACAAGGAATTTGTCTTGGTGCATACGCTCTCAGTGTACATAAAAGAAAAGATACGTTCGTCAAGGTACAACACTTACAACACTTAATGATAGTCATAGGGTACAAATTTAACACTTAATGATACAACACTTAATGATAGTCATAGGTTACAAATAAGCAATCAGGAAACAATATCAGTATAAATCATAAGGATACAAACAATAAAGTTACAGTCATAAGTGGAAGGAGATGGGTGATGGGAACAATGAGAAGATTAATAGTAGTGCAGATTTAGTGAATAGTTTGACAGTGTTGAGGGAATTATTTGTTTAGCAGAGTGATGGCGTTTGGGAAAAAACTGTTTTTGTGTACAGTTGTTCTAGTGTGCAGTGCTCTATAGCATCGTTTTGCAGGTAGCAGTTGAAACAGTTTATATCCAGGATGTGAGGGATCTGTAAATATTTTCACAGCCCTCTTTTTGATTCGTGCAGTATACAGGTCCTCAATGGAAGGCAGGTTGGTAGCAATTGTTTTTTCTGCAGTTCTAATTATCCTCTGAAGTCTGTGTCTGTCTTGTTGGGTTGCAGAACCAAACCAGACAGTTATAGAGGTGCAGATGACAGACTCAATAATTCCTCTTTAGAATTGGATCAGCAGCTCCTTGGGCAGTTTGAGCTTTCTGAGTTGTCGCAGAAAGAACATTCTTTGTTGTCCTTTTTTGATAACATTTTTGATGTTAGCTGTCCATTTTAGATCTTGCGATATGGTGGAACCTAGAAATTTGAAGGTTTCTACTGTTGATACTGTGTTGTCTAGTATTGTGAGAGGTGGAAGTATGGAAGGGCTTCTCCTAAAGTCTACCACCATTTCTACGTTTTTGAGCATGTTCAGTTCTAGATTGTTCCGGTCGCACCACGAGGCTAGTCATTCAACTTCCCATCTGTATGCAGATTCATCATTGTCTCGAATGAGACCGATCACTGTTGTGTCATCTGCGAACTTCAGTAGTTTAACAAATGGCTCGTTAGAGATATAGTCATTGGTATATAGAAAGAAGAGAAGTGGGAAGAGCACACAGCCTTGTGGGGGTGGGCTCTGTGCTAATAGTACAGGTATCTGATGTGATTCTGCTTAGCTTCACCTGCTGCTTCCTGTTTGTTCCATCCACTGCTACTTCTCCTGCCTCCGAGTGCTTTGGAGAATAGATTGACCTCTCTTCTTTGTGGAAGGTCTTAGATATTGGAACACTGTTATCATGTCACCCCCTAGTCCTTCTCTTCATTCAACTGGATATACCCAATTCCATATTGTTGGATTGTTGTGTGGAAAATAGTAGGAAGAAAAAATATTAGTCATTATTTATGCATATTAACCACCTTGAGTTACAAAATAATAAAGGTGGGATCAAAATGAATTAAATGTTAAATAAATTCATGTCCAAAGATAGATGTCAACAGAGCTGGGATATAATATTCTGGGCCTCCAGTAGCTTAGTCAGTGATGCCCAATTGTGATACTCAACAGCAAGAAGAAAAGACTTTCAACTTCACTAGCTTATTGAAGAGTTTTATTGTGGTATTTATGGATTGCGTTGTCCTGCTTTACTGTAGTGTCTCAGTGATTTAATTATATTGTTTTATTGTATGTTTCTTGACATGGAGCATTGACATTCTGAGCTTTCAGCAGCTGCCCAAGAAGCAGGGCAGCAAGTGGAAAAAATTTATTTTTCCCTAACCTTTCAAATCAATCATATATTATTTTAAGATTCTACTGTACAGTTTTATGGTGCCATTTATTATGTTGCAGGGTTTTATTGTAAAGTTTACTGGTTTAATGATTGTGCTTTTCTGTGGTCGTTTTATTTATTTATGCTTTCGATGCAGTGAGTTCTGACAAAGATTTGGGGCTCTAGGAATTACTTGGGAGGAAAACATTTTCAGCAGTGGACAGAAAGCAGAAATGACCCTTTTTGTCGTTTCCCTGTGAATTCACAGACACATTCATCTCGTTTCTGAGCAACCACACAGAAGTGATTGGCCACTGTTTTCATCCTAGTGTGGTTTTCTTTTACTTCTTAATCTATCTGTAGTTCAGAATCGCCTAGTGGTCTCTTATTCATATTCTAACACATTCCAACCCCGCTTAGCTCTTTAAGTTCAGCCAAACTACGTGATACTTCCCTGGGAATAAAATACAGGTAGTCCTCAAGTTGTTGTTACTTGCGAAGTCATGTCCGACCCATCCTCAAGTTCATTTAGTGACCGTTCGAAGTTACAACGGTACTGGAAACTACTTATGACTGTTCATATCCCTCTGCATAAACCGAAGGATAGAATCAAGATCACGTGAAGTGTTAATACCACTTTATAATACCTTGGTAAGGCCACACTTTGAATATTGTATCCAATTTTGGTCTCCACGATGTAAAAAAGATGTGGAGACTCTAGAAAGTGTGCAGAGAAGAGCAACAAAGAGGATTAGGGGACTGGAGGCTAAAACATATGAAGAACGGTTGCAGGAACTGGGTATGCCTAGTTTAATGAAAAGAAGGACTGGGAAGGACATGATAGCAGTATTCCAATATCTCAGGGGTTGCCACAAAGAAGAGGAAGTCAAGCTATTCTCCAAAGCACCTGAAGGCAGGACAAGAAGCAACGGGTGGAAACTAATCAAGGAGAGAAGCAACTTAGAGCTAAGAAGATATTTCCTGACAGTTAGAGCAATTAATCAGTGGAACAATTTGCTTTCAGAAGTTGTGGGTGCTCCAACACTGGAGGTTTTTAAGAAGAGACTGGATAACCATTTGTCTGAAATGGTGTAGGATTTCCTGCTTACGCAGGGGGTTGGAATAGAAGACCTCAAAGGTCCCTTCCAGCTCTAATCTGACAAAGAATCTGAACGCTCCAAGAAAATTGGTTGGTAGATAAGAGACAACAGGTGGGCTGGATTTAAATCACTTGTGGGGGCAAAGGGATTTGGGACTGATGACATATTTGACCCCTCCTTCGGGCTCAGCCCGGTCATCTCCAACATCATCCATTCCCTCCATCTCCCTCCATTCCCTCCCTTCTCTTCCTTACTGCTGCTTTCCCCTCCCTGTGTTGTGTCTTCAATGGCTAAATTCTCACAGGAGCTTTGCAAAGGCAGAAGGCAGACCGTCTCAAAGGAATTCACCTCCCCGTCCTCAGTAGCAGCTGGCAAACCAGGTAGTGGTTGCTGCAACACAAAAATATATTTTTTTTTATTTGCATTTATATCCTGCCCTTCTTCGAAGCCTCAGGGCGGCTTACACTATGTCAAGCAATAGTCTTCATCCATTCGTATATTATATACAAAGTCAACTTAATTGCCCCCAACAATCTGGGTCCTCATTTTACCTACCTTATAAAGGATGGAAGGCTGAGTCAACCTTGGGCCTGGTGGGGCTTGAACCTGCATTAATTGCAAGCAGCTGCTGTTAATAACAGGGGCCGCGGTGTGGCTCAGGCTGTAAGAAGCCTGTTATTAAACACAGCTGCCTGCAATTACTGCAGGTTCAAGTCCCACCAGGCCCAAGGTTGACTCAGCCTTCCATCCTTTATAAGGTAGGTAAAATGAGGACCCAGATTGTTGGGGGGGGGCAATAAGTTGACTTTGTATATAAATATACAAATAGAATGAGACTATTGAAATGTAAGCCTGAGTCTTTGAGAAGGATGGATATAACAAATTAAAAAAAATAACAGACTGTCTTTTTTTTTTATTTACATTTATATCCCGCCCTTCTCCAAAGACTCAGGGCGGCTTACAGTGTGTCTTAGCAGTCTGAGCCACCAGAGGCCCAAATATTGTCAGAGGTTCCCTTCTTCTCAAGAACTGAAGGCCAGTTCCTTCCCTCGAGCTCAGCCTGGTCATCTCCTACAGTCATTACATCTTGGAATGATTACAGATTAACAGAGTTGGAAGGGACCTTGTAGGTCATCTAGTACAACCCTCCCGCCCAAGCAGGAGACCCTACACCATTTCTGACAAATGGCAATCCAATCTCTTCTTGAAAGCCTCCAGTGATGGAACTCCCACATCTTCTGAAGGTAAAGCTGTTCCATTGGTTGATTGTTCTCACTGTCAGAAAATTTCTCCTTATTTCCAGGTTGAATAGCTCCTTGATCAGTTTCCATCCATTATTCCTTGGTCTTTAGGTGCTTTGGAAAATAATGTTACCCACTTCCTCTCTGTGGCAGCCCCTCAAATATTGTCACACTGCTATCCTGTCTCCCCTGATCCTTCTCTTCAGTAGACTCACCATGCCCAGTTCCTGTAACTGTTCTTCATACATTTTAGCCTCCAGTCCCCTAATCATCCTGGTTGCTCTTCTCTGCACTTTTTCTAGAGTCTCAACATCCTTTTTATAGTGTGGTGACCAAAACTGGATGCAGTACTCTAGGTGTGATCTTACTAAGGCTTTACAGAGTGGTATTAGTACCTCACTTGATCTTGATTGTATATCTCTGTTATTGCAATTTAGGATTGTGTTGGCTTTTTTAGCTGCCGCTGCACACTGCTGGCTCATATTTAGCTGGTTGTCCACTAAGACTCTAAGATCCCTCTCACAATTACTGCTATTGAGCCTGGTTTCACCCAGTCTATATGTGTGGTTTGGAGTTTTTTTGCCTCAGTGTAGGATTTTACGTTCCTCTACACTGAATTTCATTTTGTTAGATAATGTTAGAATGGTCATTAAATAAATTATTGTAAGTCGAGGACCACATGCGGTAGCATTTTTACTGGAAAGAATGGATCCCGCCAGCACCCAAATCTCTAATCTCTTCTCTCCCTTTTTAAATGCTAACAAGATTTCTCTATTTCCTCTCTTCCTGTCCCATCCAGGTCAATGTCTTCATCTCCTTCGTTTTCCCAATGGCGGTTATCTCCGTCCTCAACACCATCATAGCCAACCAACTTATTATCATGTTCAAGCAAGCGGCCCAAGAACACCAAGTGTGCACGATTGGAGGACAGCAGACCATGCTCAGCATGTCCATGGAACCTGGCCGTGTTCAAACCTTGAAGCATGGAGTTCGGGTTCTACGTATGTACCCCTCTGATTTGAGGCCACCTCTTATCTGATATTCAGTTTTTCCGTACAGCTGAGATCTTGCCCCTGTGGCTTGGAAATGATGCATTGTTTCTTCCAGAGATGAAACTTCTAATATTCCCAACTACCTGGGAGGTATTTGAACCAGCTGGGTTGGGTCCACATAGTGCTTGATGTCTGTTTGTGGCACTCCACAATGACCTGAAAGGGGCAGTATTGCACTTCCTTTGGATCCCATTGTCACCAAACTAGAAAGAACAACAAAGATGATATTGTACAGAGATGATTGAAGATGTATAATCAATGTAAGATCGGAGCTGCCTGGCTATCATTTCAGAATGATGGGAAGGAAGGAAGTAGAAGAGAGAAGGAGGTAGGAAAGAGAAGAGGAGGAAGAGGAAAGGAAGGAAGAGGGATAGAAGAGGGAGAAGAAAGGAGTAGGGAGGAAGGAGGAGAGGATGTAGATAAGAGAAGGGGAGGATGGTCGTGGAAGTAGAAGAAGGTAGAGAAGGGAAGAGAGTAGGAAGGGGGTGATGACCGGGCAGGTCCGATTAGTTGTATATGATGGTACATTAAATATGTAATTGGATATGAATGTTAAAATAAAACTTTTTATAAAAAAAAAAGATGATAAAGGGTCTGGAAACTATATTATTACTGGTCATCCCACAGTCAGCCAGATGTTCAGACTGGGTTTGACATTTCTGTCTATCTATCGAGTCCTTACCAAGGACCTGTGATAGGCAGATGTGGATTTATATTATTATTATTTACTTTATTAATTAAACATGAAACACAGTCAACTGAACATTCAAAAAGGCATCACAAGTACCATTGACTGGTGCTAATGGTTGATACAAGTTGCTGCAGGAGTCCTAGGTATCAACCAAGTACCTTCTTAAGATGTATGATGTTCCAAGTAGAATAGAATAGATTTTTTTATTGGCCAAGTGTGATTGGACACACAAGGAATTTGTCTTGGTGCAATGTTCTCAATGTACCTAAAAGAAAAGATATGTTCATCAAGAATCATAAGGTACAACACTTGATGATAGTCATAGGGTACAAATAAGCAATCAGGAAACAATATCAGTATAAATTGTAAGGATACAAGCAATACAGTCATATAAATGGAAGGAGATGGGTGGTGGGAACGATGAGAAGATTAATAGTAGTGCAGACTTAGTAAATAGTTTGACAGTGTTGAGGGAATTATTTGTTTAGCAGAGTGATGGCGTTTGGGGAAAAAACTGTTTTTGTGTCTAGTTGTTCTGATGTGCAGTGCCCTATAGTGTTGTTTTGAGGGTAGGAGTTGAAATAGTTTATGTCCAGGATGCGAGGGGTCTGTTAATATTTTCACAGCCCTCTTTTTGACTCGTAGTTAGTGTAGCGTAATAGAGTAGCGCTGTTTTTTGCAGTTCCGCTGGTGTTATTGCAGGAAGATGCAATTTCTTGATGCATTTTGTAAAATTCTTGGACATGGTGCCAAGTGCCCCGATGACAATGGGTATCACCGTCACATGTTTCATCCATAGCCCTGTAGTTTCGATGGCCAGGTCACGATATTTCGTGATTTTTTCCCAGTTTTTTTTCCTTCTACTCTCGCATCTCCTGGTACAGCGATATCAATAAACTGTACGTTTTGGCCCTCAACAACCGTGATATCTGGCGTGCTATGATCCAAATGATGAAGATTATTATTATTATGTAATATTATTATTAAGAGTATGGCATCTACAGAGGTCAAGCAATCACTGATATACAAATATTAATTTAAATAAATATACAATGCATATGCATGTATGTATGTATGTTAATTTGTAATATTCCATGCAATCCTGCCATCAACACTTTGTTACTAGAGGAAGCTGTGCCATTGGCTGTATTTTGAATTTGCAGATAAGGAAGGAGTGATAGATTAGATAGACAGGCAGACGTGTGTGTGTGTGTGTGTGTGTGTGTGTGTGTGTGAGAGAGAGAGAGAGAGAGAGAGAGAGAGAGAGAGAGAGATAGATGATAGATAGATAGATAGATAGATAGATAGATAGATAGATAGATAGATAGATAGATAGATAGATAGATAGATAGATAGATAGATAGATAGATAGATAGATAATAGATAGATGATAGATAGATAGATAGATAGATAGATAGATAGATAGATAGATAGATAGATAGATAGATAGATAGATAGATAGATAGATAGATAGATAGATAGAAGATAGATAGATAGATAGATAGATAGATAGATAGATAGATAGATAGATAGATAGATAGATAGATAGATAGATAGATAATGGATGATAGATAGATAGATAGATAGATAGATAGATAGATAGATAGATAGATAGATAGATAGATAGATAGATGAGAGAGAGAGAGAGAGAGAGAGAGAGAGAGAGATGAATTACCATTTGACCATTGCTTGGTTTTTAAAAAGGCATAACAATCCTTATGGATTTTTTTCTACAAAATGCAATCGTGAACTGTATATGTAGTTTTCCCAAAAATACAGAGTTTGCACCCATTTTCCAATAGAATATGCATCATTACACACATTTTCTAAGCAAACAAATACATCATAAAATTCAAAGAGCTGCACATTTATTTAAAAAATTGGAATACAACCATGTATTATTAATTTATTAATGAAATTACGTTAAGATGCCTAAAAGAAAAAGGCGGTAACATAATTCTCAGTACTGCCTGCATAGTTATTGTTCAAATAATATATCCAAGGTCACCGAATTCTTGCTCTTCTTTGAACTGTCACTCTTTCTGGATCTCCAAATTTATTTAAGGTACAGCCAATGGCACAGCTTCCTCTAGTTACGAAGTGTTGATAGCAGGGATTGCATAGAATATTACAAATTAACATAAAGACCTTGTTAATTGATTACTCATTTACTGAGACATGGCTAGATAGATGAGTGAATAAAATATACGATTGTGCCTAATAATATCAGAGAGCATAAATAAGCAGGGGGGGAAAGCCTCATCTAAGCCATCCAGTTCTGTCTTCTGAGAGAGGAAATGTGAAAGACATAATAACAAATGCAAAAAAACCGAGATTAGATTGAACAAGGTCAATTCATAATTTCTCCATCCTGATTCAAAATTTAGCAATTGTTATAAAATTCAGTTTGTTTTACAGAGAGACCTATTCCTTTGTCTGTCACGGAAATCATAATATATGTTGGAATTTTACACACACACACGCGGCACACAGCTAGGACCACACCCACACAGGATGTTGCAGCACAGTATTCAGGATGTCACAGCACTAGAGCTCAGGATGTTGCAGCACAGCCCATAACCCAGGTCGTTAAGACTAATGGGCACACAACTAGGACCACACCCACACAGGATGCTGCGAAACAGCTGACCAATCTGCAAACATCAACTCTATCAACCAATCAAGATGTAACAACACGGCCAACCAACCCGCTTACAGTAACAAAGCCAGCACTCTACACCTCCCCACCAGTATTTATAGAGAGACGGCAGCTCCGACCACACTTTGCTCGCGCAAGCACAAAGCCGAAAGCACCAGCCTGAAAATGATGAGTGGGACCTCGTCAAAACATCGCCTAGATACTTTCAACCTTACATGGGAAAAGACCCGAATACGCCAAGACCTACACACACACACACATACACATATATATGGTAAGGAAAACTTTGGAATTGCACCACGGAGATAGATAGATAGATAGATAGATAGATAGATAGATAGATAGATAGATAGATAGATAGATAGATAGATAGATAGATCTCCATGGTGCAATTCCAAAGTTTTCCTTACCAGTCTGTGGGTGTGGCTTGGTGGGGGTTATGTGACTGGGTGGGTATGGCCAACTTTTTAAAACTTTTTTAGCATTTTTTTAACTAAAAAAATTTTTTTAAAAAGGTTTTAACGATCAGCTGTGACAATCAGCTGTGCCTTGCGATTATCGGAACTTCTTTTTTTTACTTTTTTAAAGCATTTTTTTACTACTGGTTCAGGCAAATAGGTAGTAAAAAAATGCTTTTAAAAAGTTTTTTAAAAAGGTTCCGATGATCACATGGCACAGGTGATTGTTACAGCTGATTGTTGGAACCTTTTTTTTTACTTTTTTAAGCCCGAACCGGTAGCATTTCACCCCTGAGATAGATAGATAGATAGATAGATAGATAGATAGATAGATAGATAGATAGATGATAGATAGATAGATAGATAGATAGATAGATAGATAGATAGATAGATAGATAGATAGATAGATAGATAGATAGATAGATAATTTTATGTATTTATTATGAGTTGTGGTGGCACAGTGATTAGAGTGCAGTGCTGCAGGCTACTTCTGCTGACTGCCGGCTGACTGCAGTTTGGCAGTTCGAACCTCATCAGTCTCAAGGTTGATTTAACCTTTCATCCTTCTGAGGTCTGAGGTAAAATGAGGGCCCAGATTGTCAGGGGGCAATAGGCTGACTCTGTAAACTGCTTAGAGAGGGCTGTGAAGCACTGTGAAGTGGTGAATAAGTCTAAGTGCTATTGGTATCACATCAGCTGCCGGTGGACTAGACGGGGTGTGTGTGTTGGGATTGGGAAACTGAAAGAATTATTTTGTGCTTTCTTTGGGGACATCAGATTTCACCTGACTTGACTTCACCCAATTCCTCTCAGGAAAAGTTCTTTTCATTTGACTCAATGGATTCAAGAGTGTTGCTTTCCTGAGGGGCCGACTGGGGCAGGTCTGACAATCCGTTTAAGTGCAAACAGAGTCTATAACAAGCCATCGGTTCACTTAATGAATATCACATTCACTTAATGACCACCACAAAAATATCATAAAATTTCACAATCCTCATGGTATATGGCCGTAATGGCCATTTGTCGAGGACTAATTGTACCAGACTAATTGCTGCACAATTCCAGGTGACCACCAGATGGCAGCAGAGGGTTAGACGGTTTATATCTCTTTGCTGCCACCAAGTGGCCATTTCAGGAGCTACAGCCCAGACCTGTCAACCTTAATGAAGTCATTGGAACATGACCCAAACATCATTCTTTCTTCAAATCTGGCTAAGGCAGGATTGAGAGCGTTGACAATGTCCCCGAGCAAAAAAAAAAAAAAGCTGGTTAAAATTCAAATAGAGAGATGGCTTTTTCGAGGCGCTGTGCCATTTGAAGTTGAATAATTGAAATCAGGAGCTGCAATTCTGGCAAGTTTCACACTTCAGTAGAGAAACAAGTCACCAGCTTGTATTCCAAGTGGTGGAATAAGAGGTTCGTGCCAAATACCAACAGTTTTTGCCAACAGAAAAGAATTACGATTGGCAGCATCTGATAAAGAATTGAATAAGAGACTGAATAGAGTCACATTAGAGTCTGGCTTAGATGGGAATCAACCAGAAAATCCTAAGATTCTAGACTAGACGGGGAAGTTAAAAGCAAACAAGAAAGTGTCCCAGGGACTGGTAAATTACAGGGCTAAAATATCATCATTATGATTATACAGTCCTCAACATATGACCATTCATTTAGTGACTCTTCGAAGTTACAACAGTACTGAAAACGAGACTTATGACTGTTCCTTGCACTTACAACCATTGCAGCATGCCAGTGGTCACATAATAAAAATGTGGGTGTTTGACAATCAGCATCTATTTACGATGGTTGCAGCATCCTCAGGACACATGATTGCCATTTGCGACCTTCCCAGCCAGCTTCTGACAATCAGAGTCAATGGGAGAAGCCAGAGTTATTTAATAATGGGCTGATTCACTTAAAAACTGCAGTGGTTCACTTAAGACTACTGTCAGACCTGCCCCGATCTGATCCTTTGGGAAAGAAAGACCCTCGACTCCATTTGGTTCTTTTACAAAAAAATCTTGGGCTACAGTAAAGTCAGGCAAACTCTGGGCTTCCCATGCTCAAAAGATACAGAAAGGTTTCCCCACATCCTAATCTTACATCCGTGACCAGTCTGTCTTCAGCCAATCGAAACTCGCCAAAGTGTTTTGAGAACGCTGAGATGTTTTGGAGTAATCCACATTCTTTCTCAGGGTGCCCAGCCTTGGATGCTGGCACAAACTGATTCCAAACGTCTCTGGTCTTTACCACCTGTCATTTCCCCCCACCTCCCTATTGTCCATCACGTACGCACACAGCTTTATTGCCCATCTATGCTTCCCTCCTCCCCTCCTAGACTTTGATGGCAAGATGCCTGTGAAGCACCAAGCCAAGCCTGGCAGACCTGACAACTGCAGGTAGTCTGATTCAAAAAAATTAAAGCAGGGAACCCCTGGATTAAAGGTAGTCCTTGAATTACGACTATAATTGAAGGAAGAGATCCAACCTAGAACTAAGGGGAAATTTTCTGACGGGGAGAACAATTAATCAGTGGAACGACTTGCCTCCAGATATCGTGGAGATTTTTAAGAAGGGAATAGAATAGAAGAGAATAGAATTTTTTATTGGCCAAGTGTGATTGGACACACAAGGAATTTGTCTTTGGTGCATATGCTCTCAGTGGACATAAAAGAAAAGATACGTTCATCAAGGTACAACATTTACAACACAATTGATGATCAATATATCAATATAAATCATAAGGATTGCCAGCAACAAGTTATAGTCATACAGTCATAAGTGGAAAGAGATGGGTGATGGGAACAATGAGACGATTAATAGTAGTGCAGATTTAGTAAATAGTTTGACAGTGTTGAGGGAATTATTTGTTTAGCAGAGTGATGGCCTTCGGGAAAAAAACTGTTTTTGTGTCTAGTTGTTCTGGTGTGCAGTGCTCTATAGCGTCGTTTTGAAGGTAGGAGTTGAAACAGTTTATGTCCTGGATGTGAGGGATCTGTAAATATTTAAATAAATATATAAATAAGAGACTATACAGTCCCTTGTCTGAAATGGTGTAGGGCAATGATGGTGAACATATGGCACATGTGCTGTAAGTGGCATGCAGAGCCATCTCTCTGGGCATGCCAGCCATCATCCATTGCTCTTCCGGGTTCTGGTGTGCATATGCGCACTGGCCAGCTGGTCTTCGTGCACGCATGTGCACACAGACCAGGTGAGATGTTTTGGAGTAATCCACATTCTTTCTGCGCACCGGAAATCAGAAGCTCAGCTTCCTGGCGTACGCATGCACGCCCGGGAACTGCTCTTCCAATTTCTGGTGCTCCCCCACGTGCATGCTCCCATTTCGGCACTTGGTGCTTGAGCAGGGGGCTGGACTAGAAGACCTCCAAGGTCCCTTCCAGCTCAATTCTATTCTAATTACATAGACTGTGTATACAGTTTATATTTGCTACTCTTCTGTCATGTTCCCTTCATAAACTAAATAAATAATTGCAGAAATTGTTCAAATGCCTCACTGAAGTGAGACCATTGCTCCTGACATGTACACGATTTAGAAGATTAGTGATGCATTGTTCACCCATTGTTGTGGTCTGCCAGCAGCCCGCGGAGCTGGCAGTGGAGTCGGACAGTGAGGAGGCTGGGGAGGACAATGGGCCTGTTCTAGAGTCAGAAGAAGGCCCGAACGAGCTTCTGCATCAGAGGCAGAGATGGAGCCAGGGCCATATGGGAGTGATGTGCAGACTCCAGAGGCAGACAGCAGAGAGGCAGAGGAACAGGAGGACCCTGTTCCTAATGCACGCATGTGAAGAACTGCCAAAAGGCAAGAGCAGCTAAAGCAAAAAGGACGACTCAGGAGTAAGGCCAGAAGATGATTGGGCCCTCCCATAAGGCTTAAAAGAGCAGCAACAGCTCTTGGGTGCTTTGTAGGAAAGCAACGTTGCTACAATTGTTTCTTGTCTCTTGTTTCTGAACTTCGAGAGGTTCTTGCCAAGAAAAGCCTTTGGCAGGGTGCTAAAGAAGACAAAGGTTTGTGATAAGGCGAAAGGACTTTTTTGGAATTAATTTGGACTAAGCTGAGAATGAAGTAATTCTCATCTGTTCTAATAAAATATGTTTGTTTAGGACTTACTGTGTCTGATATTAACTACTTGGTCCTGGGTCACAACATACATTGAAAATAAAATAAAATAAAATAAAAACACAGGCTTCATGGTGTCTTCCGATTGTTTTCCACTTTCCCCTTGACATGGACTGAACTCCCGTTGAGCAGATAACCTTCAGTCATAAAATGATACCGGTAAAAAAAAAAACAATTAAAGATAATCCTCAATTTAGAGCAGTTTGTTCAGTGATCAACAGCACTAAAAAAAAAAGTGACTCAAGAATGTTTTTCACACTTACGACCACTGGCCACATCATCAAAATTCAGACGCTTGGCATCTGACTCATATTTATGACGGCTGCAGTTCCCTGGGGGTCATGTGATTCCCCCTTTTGCAACCTTCTGACAAGCAAAGTCAATGGGGAAGCCAGATTCACTCCACAGCCGTATGACCAACTTGACAACTGCAGCGGTTCACTGAACAACCATGATCAAGAGAAACTGTAAAACGGGGCAGAACTCACCTAACAAATGTCTCACTTAGCATCAAACATTTTGGATTCAGTTTGTGGTCGTAAATCGAGGACTATCTGTATGCTGATAAGAAGGAAAATCAGATTGAATGATTGCAGTATAAACACTGTGGATTAGATACAGAATGAGCATGGCGGCCTAGCGGTCAAGACACTGAGCTGCTGACCAAAAGG
This sequence comes from Ahaetulla prasina, assembly GCF_028640845.1. Classification (NCBI taxonomy): domain Eukaryota; kingdom Metazoa; phylum Chordata; class Lepidosauria; order Squamata; family Colubridae; genus Ahaetulla; species Ahaetulla prasina. The sequence continues at coordinate 220,181,930 of NC_080541.1, forward strand.
TGGGCAGTTCAAGGCCCAAGTACTGCATGATGGGACGAGTTCCCGTTCTCTGCTCCAGCTCCTGCCCACCTAGCAGTTTGAAAGCATGCAAATGCAAGTAGATAAATAGGTTCCGCTTTGGTGAGAAAGTAACAGCATTCCATCTTGGCTTATAGTTACGATGGTCACATGACCCAGGAAATGTCTTTGGATAATGCTGGCTCCTTTGGCTAGGAAACAGAGATCAGCACCGCCCAGCTGTAGTTGGACACAACTGGCTTCCCTTTGCCTTTTATTTTTTTAACCTTACAAAATGAGTAGCTAACTTCATTATTCCTTCACTCTCCATTTCAGGTGCCGTTGTGATTGCCTTTGTGGTGTGCTGGCTTCCATACCATGTGCGGCGGCTTATGTACTGCTACATCTCAGAAGATCAGTGGTCAGAGTAAGTAATTTGATTCCTATCGTTGTTTTGCAGAGATAAGCAGGCAAAAGGTCTAAACCTGTGAGGGCGAACCAGGTGGCACGCGGAGCCATATCGGTGGGCACGCAAGCTCAGGTCCGGCCAGCTGATTTTCGGGCCTTCTGGGCCACCTGGAAGTAGGGAAACAAGCTGTTTCCTGCATCTAGAGGGTCTGAGGGGTGGTGGGGAAGGCCCGTTTTTTGCTCTCCTCAGGCTCCAGAGCCTCTCTAGGAGCCTGGGGAGGGCGAAAATGGCCCTCTGAAGGTGGAAATGGCTTGTTTGCCAACTTCCTGTGGGACCGGAAGGCCTGTTTTTTCACCCTGCCCAGGATCCAGAGGCTTTCTGGGACGCGGGGGGCACATGCATGCATGGGGGGCTGGGCACATAGAATTATGGGTGTGGGCACTCACACACGTGACACCCTCCCCCTGCGCTCCCCTTGCTTTTGGCACTTGATGGCAAAAAGGTTAGCCATCATTGGTCTAGACCAGGGGTGTCCAAACTTGGTCCCTTTAAGACTTGTGGACTTCAACTCCCAGAGTCCCTCAGCCAGCAAAGCTGGCTGAGGAACTCTGGGAATTGAAGTCCACAAGTCTTAAAGGGACCAAGTTTGGACACCCCTGGTCTAGACTTTTCTCTCAAAATTTCTTGAATGTCCTCTGTAGATTCCTCTTTTGCTAGTGAGTATCAATGATGGAAACTAATCAAGGAAAAAAGCAACCTAGAACTAAGGGGAAATTTCCTGGCAGTGAGAACAATTAATCAGTGGAACAACTTATCTCCAGAAATTGTGAATGCTCCAACACTGGAAGTTTTTAAGAAGACGTTGAACAACCGTTTGTCTGAAGTGGTATCGAGCTTCCTGCCTGAGCAGGGGGCTGGATTAGAAGACCTCCAAGGTCCCTTCTAACTCTTGTTATTTTATTCTATTCTAAAATAAGTATCCTTTTTACAGTAGTAGGCAATGGGACTTTTAAAGTTCTGGTGCAGTTTGAAGATATATCAGTTGGGTCCTTGGTGGTCTCTGAGCTTGGTTGTTTTCTTTCAGAAGTTTCTTTTTTTATTTTTTTAAAAAAATAATTTTTATTAAGCAGTTTGTCTTTAAAAACAACACAAAAAACAATCACACCTGTATAAAAACAAGACGTGACAAGACATAATGTATTAAACATTACATAACATTAATGGTAATTTTACAGCATTTCGTATTGACTTACGTATTTTGCTTTTGTAGTTCTCTATTCTATCATTTCTATTTACTACTCAGTAGTAAGTTTAGAATAGAATAGAATAGAATAGAATAGAATAGAATAGAATAGAATAGAATAGAATAGAATAGAATAGAATAGAATTCTTTATTGGCCAAGTGTGATTGGACACACAAGGAATTTGTCTTGGTGCATATACTCTCAGTGTACATAAAAGAAAAGATACATTCGTCAAGAATCATAAGGTACAACATTTAATGATAGTCATAGAATAGAATAGAATAGAATTTTTATTGGTGAAATGTGGTTGGACACACAAGGAATTTGTCTTGGTGCATATGCTCTCAGTGTACATAAAAAGGCAAGATACATTCATCAAGAATTCTTAGGTACAGCACTTAATGATAGTTGCGTTACTAATCGTGTTACTCCAACATATTATAATATTCATTGTTCTTATCTACACATTTATATTCGCTTATATTTACGTCTCTTTATGTAATGTTGTTCAGTTACTTTAAGTTTCACCAATATTAAGTTAAACACTTCTTGTTCTGATTTCTATTTTTGAGAACATTTTCTTCCATATTTCATAATATTCTGAACCCTCTCTCTGTTTCAACTCCATAATCATTTTATGCATCTCTGTGCAGAAGTTTCATTTCCCAAACTAATAACATCTTCAGGGCTAGAAGGGAATGGGGTTTGCGGAGAGGAGGAGGAGGAGGAGGAGGAGGAGGAGGAGGAGGAGGAGGAGGAGGAGGAGGAGGAGGGAGGAGGAGGAGGAGGAGGAGGAGGAGGAGGGAGGAGGGAGGAGGGAGGAGGAGGAGGACTGTAAGGTCCTTGGTGTTCTGTGTCTTTGGAGGTTTTCTTACAGATGTTTGGTGACATCATCAGGGCTAGAAGGGAATGGGGTTTGCGGAGAGGAGGAGAAGGAGGAGGAAAGGAGGAGAAGGAGGAGGAGAAGGAGGAGGAGGAGGAGGGAGGAGGAGGAGGACTGTAAGGTCCTTGGTGCTCTGTGTCTTTGGAGGTTTTCTTACAGATGTTTGGTGACATCATCAGGGCTAGAAGGGAATGGGGTTTGCGGAGAGGAGGAGGAGGAGGAGGAGGAGGAGGAGGAGGAGGAGGAGGAGGAGGAGGAGGAGGAGGAGGAGGGAGGGAGGGAGGAGGAGGAGGACTGTAAGGTCCTTGGTGCTCTGTGTCTTTGGAGGTTTTCTTACAGATGTTTGGTGACATCATCAGGGCTAGAAGGGAATGGGGTTTGCGGAGAGGAGGAGGAGGAGGAGGAGGAGGAGGAGGGAGGAGGGAGGAGGAGGAGGACTGTAAGGTCCTTGGTGCTCTGTGTCTTTGGAGGTTTTCTTACAGATGTTTGGTGACATCATCAGGGCTAGAAGGGAATGGGGTTTGAGAGGAGGAGGAGGAGGAGGGGGAGGGGGAGGGAGGAGGGAGGAGGAGGAGGACTGTAAGGTCCTTGGTGCTCTGTGTCTTTGGAGGTTTTCTTACAGATGTTTGGTGACATCATCAGGGCTAGAAGGGAATGGGGTTTGCGGAGAGGAGGAGGAGGAGGAGGAGGACTGTGAGATCCTTGGAACTCTCTGAGCTTGGAGGTTTTCTTGCTGACTCTTCATTACCCAACCAGGCAACTTCATCAGTGCTTGACTGTTCTTGGGTGGTTCTTGGAATTGGGTGGGGTTTACACTTTGCAATAAGGGCGAGCCGCTTGTACATTTTTCAGTTGTCCTCCACTGAGATTATCTTCCCCTTTTTTTTTTTTCTTTCCTCCCAGCCTCCTTTACGACTTCTACCACTATTTCTACATGCTGACGAACATCCTCTTCTACGTCAGTTCGGCCATCAACCCGGTCCTCTACAACCTGGTCTCCACCAACTTCCGCCAGATCTTCTTCTCCACCTTCGTTTCCGTATGCCTGCCGTGGCGAAAGAAGAAGAAGAGAACCAAGTTCAACAGAAAGTCCAACAGCCTCTCTAGTAACCATACTTTTTCTAGCCAGGTCACCAGAGAAACTACCTATTGAGACATCGGGATTCCCAAGAAGAAAAGGAAGGAAGGAAGGAAGGGAAAAGGTTCCAGCAAGACAGGAAATAGAACTTGTGAAAAGGGCGGGGAGGATCTGTCCTGCTTTCAGACAGGACTTCCAACTTCACCGCCGCATGGACATGTTTGGCTGATTGCTGTCCATTGGAATGAATACGTGTCCATGGTTAACATTGAGGTGATGTTCCTGCCTTGGCCTCTGGCTTTTTGTGAGTTATGTCTCCATGTGTTGTCATCTTGATCCAGCATAGAAGTTTGCCTGTTGATGTTCTCCAGGAAGCTTTCTCATCTATGGAGTCAATGTTGGCCAAGCTTTGAATGCCTCTTGCTAAGCGCCAGGGAAATCAGGAGATTCGGGCAATTTCAAATGAGTATAAATATTTATTGCAATCTTAAGCTGTCTAGAAGAATCTGACCAACTGACCGTTAAGGGAAATGAGCGGGAGATAAGAAGGCATTCAAGGTGGGCTGGACTTCAATCTCTTGCAGGCGCACAGGGATTCGTGACTTATGGCACGCTTGACCCCTCCCTCGGGCTCAGGTCATCTTACCTGGTCATCTCCTGCAACTCTCTTACTGTACTCATTCAGTTTCTCAGTTTAGAAGTGCCATCAGCAAGGAGATTAAGATCACTTAACCTGGTTATCTTGTAAATGAAGAGAGGAGGTGAAGAATGAGCAAGATTTCATTTTTGTAAGAAAGAGAAGGCTTATGGTTTTATGCACAGGCAGCCCTCGACTTACGATCACAATTAAGTGAATGTCGTCCTATTTTATGACCTATCTTGTCACCGTTGTTAAGTGAATCATTGCAGTTGTTCAATTCATGACTCGGTTGTTAAATTAATCCGGTTTCCCCTTTGACTTTGCTTATCAGTAAGCGACCTCATAACCCTTACACTGCAACCATCATAAATACGAGTCAGTTGCCAAGCGCCTAAATTTTAATCACATGACCATGGGGGGTGCTGCAATGGTCATAAAGTGTGAAAAACGGCCCTAAGTCACTTTTTTTCAGAGCTGTTGCAACTTTGAACGGTCACTAAATGAACTGTTGTAATTCGAGGACTACCTGTATATTTATTTATTTATTTTTAGGATGCAAGAAAGGCTTCATACCACAAGTCTTTACAGAAAGAGGAATGTTAACTATAGTAAAGAGCACGCAATACTCAGAAATGAGGTTGTTTCTGTATTTTTGGAAATCAGGCTACATTCAAACTTCATATCCTATGTAGGGAATTATCGTATTTTTTGGAGTATAAGACGCACCTTAGTTTTTGGGGAGGAACATAGGGGGCAGAAATTCTGCCTACCAGGTATTCATCTGGCTAGCATCCTTAGCCTGGTCAGCTTCAGCACATTAGTTCGCTCACTGATTTTGAGGTTGGGGCTGGTTGGGGCTAAAAAACAGCTTCTAAAGCACAGCTGATTGTAGGAGGGAGCAGCAATTAGAAAAGCAGGCAAAGCACAGAAGATCGCTTTACTCACGTTGGGGATGCAAAACAGCTTCAAAAGCACAGCTGATCGTCGGAGGGAGCTGTAGTGACTAAAGCAGGCAAAGCGCGGAAGGGGTAAGAGAAGGCAGTAGCTGCTCCGGGTAGCCATTTTGGGCACCGCATGTCACGTTTTCAGCCTCCAAACGCATCGCGGTGGCGATGTGCTTTGGCAATCCCCGCAGCCTTGAAGGGCTCTCAAACAGAGTATTTGGAGGCTGAAAACATGACGCGCAGAGCCCAAAAACACAAGCCATTGTCGGTGGCAATCTCTGCAGCCAGGAAGAGGACACCCGGAGGCTGAACAATGGGGGCCGGCAGGTGGGTGGGGTTACATTCGGAGTATAAGACGCACCCAAAATTTTCAGCCTCTTTTAGGAGGGAAAAAAGTACATCTTATACTTGGAAAAATACGGTAAGTTTGGACCCCCTTCCCCTCCTCAATTTTTTTTTTCAGAAAGAGAAATGCTTTGATAAAGCCACAATGTCCTTATGGATCTAGCTTGGAAGAACAGCATTTGGATTCATCTCCTATCTTGGTAGTCCTCGACTTATGACCACAACTGAGCCCAAAATTTTCGTTGCTAAACGAGACATGGCTTACGTGAGTTTTTCCCCATTTTACCGCCTTTCTTGCCCCGGTTGCTAAGTGAATCACTGCAGTTCTTAAGTTAGTAACAGAATTGTGGAGTTGGCTTTGCTTGTCAGAAGGTCACAAAAGGGGATCGGACCACTGCAACCGTCATAAGGATGAACCATTTTGCCAAGCATCTGAATTTTGACTACGTGACCCCGGGGATGCTGCAATGGTCGTTAAGTGAGAAAAATGGTCATAAGTCATTTTTTCAGGGCCATTGTAACCTGAGAACAGTCACTAAATGAACTGTTGTAAGTCAAGAGGATAAGTGGATTGAGCCACTGCAACCGTCATAAGTATGAGTCGGTTGCCAGGTATCTGATCCAGGGGTAGTATTGACTTACCTTCGCTGTGGGTTCGCAAATGTGAGCGTGGGCGTGACATCTTTGCGCATTGTGCAGGACCTTCTGCGCATGCTCAGAGCGTTAAAAACAGGATGTGATGACGTCCAGGCAGGTGGGTGGAGCCTCCCGCAACTGCCGCTACCGGTTCGCTCGAACCGGGTAGAACCGGTTGAATACCATCACTGGTCTGATCACATAACCATGGACAACGGTTGTAAGTGTGAAAAACAGTCAGCGGGTCGCTTTTTTCCAGGGCTGTTGTAAGTTCGAATGGTCACTAAATGAACTGTTGTAAGTCGAGGACTACCTTGTATCAGTTTCATTTTTCTGCACCAGGGCTCTGTTTCGGAGATGCCTAAAGATCGGAATTTCATAGGGGAAGGGAGCTGGGAATGTTTGCTAGACTAGAGAGATAAAGTATAGAGCCAATGAGTTAATTGCTTCATTAACGAACAAGCTTCCAGATGTCTCCTATAAAGAAAATTTTGCTCCCAGAGCTTAAAGGAAAGGGATCTAGTTAATGTTAATTAATGATAATCGCTTCTGCTACAGCTGATATCACAGTGAGCACCAGGGCAGCGGGACAATATTCTGGATCCTCCATAGAATGGAGGGTTATATTTAAGACCTAAGCCACCAAAGCAAAAAGAACAGGGGGAAAAAGTTATTATTATTATTATCATCATCATTACAGGTAGTCCACGACTTATGGCTGCAATTGAGCCCTATGTTTGTGCCCAGACATACGTTAAGTGAGTTTTGCCCCCCATTTTACGACCTTTCATGTCACAGTCCTTAAGTGAATCTCTGCGGTTATTAAGTTAGTAACTTGGTTGTCAGGTGAATCGGGCTTCCCATTGGCTTTGCCTGTCAGAAAGTCACAAAAGGGGATTGCATGACACACACACACACACACACCCCTGGGGACAACGCAACCGTCATAAATCTGAGTCAGTTGCAAAAGCGTCTGAATTTTAAGCACGTGGTCTTGGGGATGCTGCGACGGTCGCAAGGGTGAAAAACGTTCATACAGTAAAGTCACTTTTTTTTTTTTTAGCGCCGTTGTCTATTCGAACGGTCACTAAAGGAACTGTTGTACGTTGAGGTCTTCTTCTAACTATTCCAAAGTAGGATGTATATCATCATCCTCTTTTAACCACCCCATAATCCCTTGCGGGATGAAGTCTGGGCAACTGAACGGAGCTGAGTGTTTACTGGCCGGATGCCCTTCCTGTCGCCAATGCAGAGTTTTGTTCAACAGATATATTCTCAGCATGCCCAGAAAGAAATATCTGCTTCTACCTAGGATCGAACTCACAGCCTCCTGATTGTGAGGCGAGAGCTCCACCTCTAGGCCACCGCACCACCCCCAAAGTAGGATGTATATACTGTAATGAATTGTCAGGCATGCCTGCCCCCTTGCTCACACGGCTGTTAGTAATGATGTAGTGCGCGGATCATTAAAGCCACTTGTGTTTCAAGCAGTTGGATGCTACATGATCCAATACTATTCGCTCAAAGTTCTGGAGATGTTCTACAACTTCACGCCCACCTGCTGCCTTTTCTCCTAAGGCTGCTCTGTTGACCTTCCTGTCTTACATATTTGAAGTTTGGGAAGTCTTAGGCAGTAATGAAATGTTCAAGAGATGACCCAATGTGCAGGGAGTCACTATCAACTTACAAAAGCTTTAATAATTACAATTGCTTAAGCTTTACACACAGGCAGATATTCACTTATTCTGAGACCTTATGTACCGGAAACAAATTTCTGGTGTGTCCAATCACACTTGGTCAATAAAAGTATTCTATTCTATTCTATTCTATTCTATTCTATTCTATTCGTGTGTCTGATCACACCTGGCCAATGGTCATTATGTTATTTTGTTGTTTGTATGTACAGTAACAGTTTATGCACCAGAGGTAAATTTCTTGTGTGTCCAATCACACTTGGCCAATAAAAATATTCTATTCTATTCTATTCTATTCTATTCTATTCTATTCTATTCTATTCTATTCTTTCTATTCCTCACCACGCCACGCCATTCATTCCACTCCATTCCATTCCATTCCATTCCATTCCATTCCTTCTCTTCTCTTCTCTTCTCTTCTCTTCTCTTCTCTTCTCTTCTCTTCTCTTCTCTTCTCTTCTTCTATTCCACTTCCATTTCCATTTCATTTCCATTCCATTCCATTCCATTCCATTCCATTCCATTCCATTCTATTCTATTCTATTCTATTCTATTCTATTCTATTCTATTCTATTCTACTGAATTTATATAAATGTTGGGGAAGACAGAAACACTTCATAACTTCTTTTCATCCTTTGCCAACCACTTCAATTAGTAGAAGTAGTCCTTGACTTACGACCCCGTTTGACCCCGAAATTTCTGTTGCTAAGCGAGACAGTTGTTGAGTGATTTTTGCCCCATTTTACAACATTTCTTGCCTCTGTTTTTCTCTTCTCTATTCAGAGACCTTTAATTCTTCCAGTTGTTAAATGAATCACTGCAGTTATTAAGTTAGGAACGCGGTCGTTAAATGAATCTGGCTTCCCCCCCCCCCCCTTTGCTTGTCTGAAGGTCGCAAAAGGGGATCACGTGACCCCGGGACAGTGCAACCTTCATAAATATGAGTCACTTGCCAAGCATCCGAATTCTGATCACGTGACCATGAGGATGCTGCAAGGGTCATAAGTGTAAATAATGGTCATGACCCTTTTTTTCAGTTCCGTTGTAACTTTGAATGGTCACTAAATGAATGGTCGTAAGTGGAGGACTACCCGTATTCCATAATTTATCCTTTCAACTATTATATTTTTCTGTCTTCATGCTGCTGCTTCTCTAATGGGCAATCCTTATGAGATCCAGCAGCCAGTGTGTCTACACTATGTAGTTGTAACTAGGGTGTACCACAGTAGTGAATTCTGAACCGGTTTGCTACCGGTTCGCTGGCCGCACATGTGCGCTGTGTGCAATAGGAGGCTTGGGAAGGTAAGTAGAACAGCGAGGGAGGTGGATCAGCAGTACCACGCGATTTAGCTTCACTAGAAAACAGGATTTCTGTTGTGTCTCGTCCAATCTCACCACCACAGCCGGGGTCTGCTTATCTGCTTCCGAACGCTGAAGAATGTCCTAGCATGCCTCCCGGCCCCAGCCCTGGCTCCATGCCCAGACAGGCTGAGGAGGGGGCATCTCCCGGCCCCAGCCCTGGCTCCATGCCCAGACAGGCTGAAGAAGAGCAAGTATCTCCAGCCCCCAGCTCTGGCTCCATGCCCAGGCAAACGGAGCAACTAGACCCCTCCCCCTCCTCCACAGCATGTGAGCCTGAGGAAGGTCTATTACCAACAGCTGCCGATTGGAGTGACCCTCGCTTCAGAAGAATTGATAGGCGGCGGCGTCAGAAGGAAGGGAGGGGCAGGCCTGGATAAGTGCTGAGTCATGGAGCCACACCCCATGGCCTATATAAAGGATCTGCTTTCTGGCAGTCTCTGAGTCAGGCAAAGTCTAAACATATCTTGCTGAAGTCACTTTCTGGTCTCCTGCCTGCCCTGAGGACTTTGCTAGGACTTTGGCAGAGCTGCAGAGGCACACCTGATTCGGATTTCCCTGACCCGGCCGTCAGCGGAGGAGTGGGACACGACAATTTCCTGCTTTCTAGCAAAACTAAACTGCACAGCACAGCTGATCATCGGAAATACCAGTTCAGAGGAACTGGTAGCTTTTTAAACTACTGACATGACCGAAGCGGACCGGTAGCGTTTTTTAACTACCGGTTCGCCCAAACCGAAGCGAACCGGTAGCATTTCGACCCCAGTGCACCGCAATGTGGCTGGTCTCCTTTGCATCCCAATCTCCATTGCACTCCCTTCTCCATTGCACCCCAATCTTCATTGCATTTGTGTTAGGAATTGAAGAAGTTTTTCGGATAAGAAGCGAAACGTTTTCAAAGAAAAGAAAAGTAAAAAAACACAAGAAGTCCAGTTGCCTTTTGAAAAAAGCCTCTTTGGGAGAAACCATGATCTTTCCTGGATGATTGAAAATCTCCATAGACACGTAACAATGTGATGTGAACCTTGCCTGGGTCTTCGGGGGTGGGTGGGTGGGCATAAAATGGCAATTACAACTAACGAAGCAATCTTGGTTTCAAAAACATCTGTGCGCTGGCAAATTTCATGTACTTGCTCGATGTAACAGCTTGGCTCTCATTCTGTTTTTGTGGCAGAAATACAAAAATGTGTAATTTAAAGAAACAGTGGAGACTTTATATTGTTAGTCATCTAAAGCAGGGGTCTCCAGCCTTGGCAACTTTCAGACTTGTGGACTTCAATTCCCAGATTTCCTCAGTCAGCAAAGCTGGGAATTCTGGGAGTTGAAGTCCACAAGTCTGAAAGTTGCCAAGTTTGGAGACCCCTGCTCTAAAGTGTCCATCGTCGAATAAAATGAAATAATCACGAGTGTTTCCTATCTCCCTGTTAATAGTTTGTGCTTTAAAGAAAACAATGCAGGGGGATAGAGTGTTTTCTCTTCCCCGTTTATTGAAAAAGAAGTGGTCTTACAAATATAAACAGTTCCATGTTTAAATAGCGGTTCTTTTCTGCTACTAATCTTTGTACAGTATGGTATGCTCTCTCACTGAACTTCAAAAATAAAACAGCCCTGCGTTTTTAATCTTTGGTCGTGGCAATTTATGGGATCGTGGCTTAACTTTGTCATCTTTTTTTTTTTTTTTTTTAAATAGCAGGGTCCAGTTGCTAAAAGCTGAAATTACACTGAAGGTTTGTGTAAGATTATTTTGGTTGCCATCCATCCAGCAATGTGATCTGAATAGAGAATAGAGAAGAGCAACAAAGATGATTAGGGGACTGGAGGCTAAAACATATGAAGAACGGTTGCAGGAACTGGGTATGTCTAGTTTAATGAAAAGAAGGACTAGGGGAGACGTGATAGCAGTGTTCCAATATCTCAGGGGTTGCCACAAAAAAGAGGGAATCAAACTATTCTCCAGAGCACCTGAGGGCAGGACAAGAAGCAATGGGTGGAAACTAATCAAGGAAAGAAGCAACTTAGAACTAAGGAGAAATTTCCTGACAGTTAGAACAATTAATCAGTGGAACAACTTGCCTGCAGAATGCTCCAACAGTGGAAATTTTTAAGAAAATGTTGGATAATCATTTGTCTGAAATAGTGTAGGGTTTCCTGCCTGGGCAGGGGGTTGGACTAGAAGACCTCCAAGGTCCCTTCCAACTCTGTTATTATGAATAATAACACCAATGTTGTCATTAAATTTGTGTTCTGTTATTTGATTATATTTTTGTATACATCAGTCTTTTTTTCCCCCTTCTATTCAGTTGTGTCCAAATTTTGGACCCTGCATGGACAAGTCCCTGCAGTTTTCGTGGCAAGTTTGGTTTGCCATTGCCTCCTTCCTAGGGCTGAGAGAGAAGGGCTGGCCCAAGGTCATCCAGATGGCTTATAGCCTAGGGTGGGACTAGAACTCAAGAAAGTGAACATGTTCAATTCACCTTCCTCCTTCTATTTTCCCCACAACAACAACCCTGTAAGGTGAGTTGGGCCCATGAGAGAATGACTGGCCTAAAGTCACCCCACTGGTTTCATGCCTAAGGTGGGATCAGAACTCACCATCTCCTGGTGATTGGCCCAAAGTCAACCAACCAGTGTTTATGCCTAAGGAGGGATTAGAACTACAGTCTCTTGATGATTGGCCCAAAGCCGTCTAGATCAGGGATCTCCAATTTTGGCAACTTTATGACTTGTGGACTTCCACTCCCAGAATTCCTCAGCACACACAAGCTGGCTGAGGAATTCTGGGAGTGGAAATCCACAAGTCGAAAAGTTGCTAAGTTTGGTGACCCCTGATCTAGATGACTTTTATATCTAAGACAGGACTAGAACTCTCTTGATTTGTAGCCTGGTGTCTTAACCAGTCAGAAGACATTTTAAGATGTTGAAGAAGAGAATGGACAGCCACTTGTGTGAAATGATATAAGGTCTCCTGCTCTAGCATGGGGTTGGACTAGAAGATCTCCAAGATCCCTTCCCCTCTGTTATTCTGTGTTCTGTGTTCTATGTTCTACATCAGGGGTGTCCAAACTTGGCCCCTTGAAGAGTGGTGGATTTCATCTTCCAGAATTCCCCAGCCAGCAACTTGCTCATATTTATAGCTCATGCTGGCTGGGGAATTCTGGGAGTTGAAGTCCACCACTCTTCAAGGGGCCAAGTTTGGACAACCCCTGTTCTACATGGTGAAAACCATTTAATGGCATAATAGGTGGACAGATTTCACCATAGTTACAACTGGGAAACTGCAGCAGTCTGCTGGCCATTTTTGGGCCCTTTTTCGGTTTTCGGTTTTTCCGGGTTTTGGCCCATTTTTGGCTGGCAGAGTGCTTCAGGTGGCCATAGAGGGCGAAAACAAGGCTGGGGGGTGGCACACTCAGCCTTTTTTAGCCACCAAAGGCACCGCAGGCTGGCCTTTGATATTTCCAGGCCTGCCCCACGGGCTGGATTTAAGCACCCCGTGGGCTGCACCCAGTCCATGGGCCTCGAGTTTGACACCCCTGGTATAGGGTTTCCTGCCTGAGCAGGGGGTTGGACTAGAAGGCCTCCAAGGTCCCTTCCAACTCTGATATTCTATTATTCTGCACACTCAACATTCAATCATATTATTATGTAATGTAAGATTTGGAAGTGTTTTTTGTTTTTTTGTTTTTCCATTCAGGCACTTTTTCATCTTAGCTGCTCTTCCTTGGACAAGCTCCAATTTGTGAATGTCCTTCTAAAAAGGGAAGCTCAGAATAGAATGCAATTTTCTAAGTGCCATCAGACCGACACAAAACAAAGTGAAATAAGAATGGTCACCGGAAGCCAACAACAAAGTTAAACAGTAGAATCTCACTGACACAAAAAAGAGTTGATTCATCTATATGGAGCAACCATTACAGTGGTGGGATTCAACCGGTTCGCACCACTCGACTGAATCGGTTGTTAAATTGCTGGCTTGCCCCACCCCGCCCCTTCCAGAAGTCCCCATGTGCCCCATTTTGGCTCGCAGGTAAATGGCCCCGTGGCCCGTTTTTGCTCCCAGGTGAGTTCAGGAGGCCAAGTGCTGCTTGTCACACACCCCTGGCCACGTCCACAATGGCCACACCCACCCAGCTGGTCATTAGGGCAGAGAACCGGTTGTTAAATTATTTGAATCCCACCACTGAACCATTATATACCGAAGATCCATCTTCAGATCAGTTGTAATTGCATTGTTTGTTTGTTTTTTACTTTTGCCATTTCTCAAATATACATGTGAATGCTTTGGTTATTATGCCTGCTAAGCCAAAAATATTTGAGTTCTAGTGTGTCTACTTCTGTGGACATATACAACTGCCTCCAGAATGCTCCGACACTAGAAGTTTTAAAGAAGAGATTGGACAACCATTTGTCAGAAGTGCTGTAGCGGTTTCCTGCCTGAGTAGGGGGTTGGACTAGAAGACCTCCAAGGTCCCTTCCAACTCTGTTTTATTTTAATTTATTTTAATTCTATTTTATTTTGTCTGGCTTAGTTAAAAGTAATTTCTTAGTCAGTTTGCTTTCGTGATTAGGGTGCTGGGCTAGAAAAGAAGTGAGTGTGAGTTCTAGACCTGCCTGAGGCACGAAAAACAGTTGGAAGACTTTGAAACTGTGAGTTCTAGTCCCGCCTTAGGCATGAAAGCTGGCTCAATGACGTTGGGCCAATCACCAGGAGACTGGGAGTTCTAGTCCCCCCTTAGGCATGAAAGCCGGCTCAATGACATTGGGCCAATCACCAGGAGACTGGGAGTTCTAGTCCCGCCTTAGGCATGAAAGCCAGGTGGGTGACTTTGCGCCAATCACCAGGAGACTGGGAGTTCTAGTCCCACTTTAGGCATGAAAGCCGGCTCAATGACTTTGGGCCAATCACCAGGAGACTGGGAGTTCTAGTTCTGCCTTTGGCATGAAAGCCAGTTGGCTGACTTTGGGCCAGTCAGTTTCTCTCAGCCCAACCCACCTCACAGATGTGTTGTGAAGAAAATAGGAGGATTAGGTACATTTGCTACGTTGAGGTACCTACGAAGTAATAAAGGTGAGATTTTTTAAAAATCAAATAAATAATTGAATAAGTATTTCTGAAGCTTTCAACTGAAATATTAACTTTCCACAACCCCTGTAAAGATTTACCTAGTGGCTAAGTTAAAAGGAAAAATAGAAAAGAGGGAATGTTATACTTTTTGGGAAATAGGACTCTCGAATGGCAAACAATTATGAAAAAAAATGAAATAATTTAATTACTATTCTATAAAATAATTACCAAATGTTTTTGGTAATTACCAAATGTTAAGGAAAATAAGGCAAAAGGAAGGCAAAATTAATTCTACAAAATTAGAGCATCCTTTTTTTAAGGGGAACCAAGGAGAATTTGCTTCCTTTTTCTATATCTACAAAATGGATTTTAATTCTGAGATAACTAATGTCAAAACTTGTCTAATCAGAAAATGTAGCTGGCTCTTTGACTATTTTAAAATGAAAATAGGGAGAAACTGTAATAGGTCCAATTCTTAATAGGTACATTAAATTTAATTTTATCTTGTTGGTGCCATATTATACTGTAAAGAAGCCAGCTCCTACGTTATCCTGTTTTATAAATGTCACAATTACAGACAATCCCACTGTAAACAAATTGGTTCCAGGTAATTTATTATTTCTATGCATTATCGGAATGAGTATAAAGCTTTAAAGATGATACCACTGTGATTAAAGATAGAATACTTTGATCATAATCTCTTCAGGGAAGTATCTGTTTCAGTTGCCAGTTAGGAGATAATCCAGATTTTGGTAAATGTTTTTAATTGGGTATTTTTCTTTTCTCTCTTTTTGTATCTAAAGGGAATACAAAAACTATGGGGGATAGAGCTTTAGGAAGATGATTGGCAAAATGTTGAGTGTATAATCAAATAAATGATTAGATCCATAATTTATCTGGTTGGAAGTACTATATAAGCACATCTTCACTCTCAGCTCAACATATCTTACAGAGTTTTTGTTGAGGGGAAAATTTGAGTATTATGAGCACTTCTCTTGAGAATCTAGAGAATAGGAAGCTAAATGGAATGAATAAAATACATAAGTTCATAACAACAGCCAGCTGTTATTCTTGGTAAAAAATGGCGAGCCACTCTGGTGTAGTGGTTAAGGTGCTGGCCTAGAAACCAGGAGGCGGTGAGTTCTAGTCCCGTTTTAGGCATGAAAGCTGGCTGGGTGACATTAGGCCAGTCATCAGGCTACTGTGAATTCTAGTATTGCCTTAGGTTTGAAGGCCAGCTGGGTGATTCTGGGCCAACCCCAGAACACACTCAGTTCTAGTGCCATTTTAGGCAAAAAAGCTGATTGGGAGACTTTGAGCCAATCACCAGGAGACTGTGAGTTCTAGTACTGCCTTAGGGACTAGATAACTGGCTGGGTAACATTAGGATAGTTTTCAGGAGACTGTGAGTTCTAGTATTGCCTTAGGTCTGAAGGCCAGCTGGGTGATATGGGCCATCAACAGCACACACTCAGTTCTAGTGCTATCTTAGACATGAAAGCCAACTGGGTGACTTTGGGACAATCACCAGGAGACAGTGAGTCAGTTTGCTGTTGTGGTTAAGATGCAGTGCTAGAAATCAGGAGAGTGTGAGTTCTAGATCTGTCTTAGGCATGAAAAACAGCTGGAAGACTTTGACATTGTGAGTTCTAGTCCCACCTTTGTCGTGAAAGCCGGCAGGGTGACTTTGGGCCAATCACCAGGAGACGGTGAGTTCTAGTCCTGCCTTAGACATGAAAGCCAGCTGGGTGACATGGGACAAGTGACAGTCCCCCTCTCTCTGCCCACCTCACAGGGTTCTTGTGGGGAAAATAGAAGGAGTATTATCTATGTTTGCAGCCTTGAGTTGCGTCTAAAGTAATAAAGGCAACATAAAACACTAATAAATAAATAAATTCCAATCCCCAAATCATTCGTGGTTTTAAAATGTGGTTTAAAAACCCCCCCAATAAATGCTGATTTGTACTGAATTCTTCAATTCACTGGGTTTGCAACATATTCTCCCTGCCTGCCTGGGTGGGATAGATTGATGTCATGGACATCATAGGACAGTTCCTCTAATAACCTGGTTCTATGCCATGTAGGGTTTTAAAGGCCGTAACTAGTCTTTGGACCCGGAAGCAAACCGACATCCAAGGCAGCTCTCACAGCAAAAGGGTTACATCCTTGGAGTGCCTAAAATTGTTCACACAGCTACATTCTGCACTGGTTGAAGCTACTGGATAGTCTTCTAGGGTAGCCCCCATGTAGAGGGCATTGCAGTAGTCCAGACAGGAAATGACCCAGGGCAAAGAGTGCCTGAGAGAAAAGCCTCCCGATCCAGGAAGGAAGGTAAATGGTGTACAACACAACGTTGAACAAAGGCCCTCCAAGCCTTGAACAGAGGTTGTGAACCCAGATGTCAGATCCACCATTGTGCTCTGGTGTTCTGCCATTGTGCTGAGGGGGGAGGGGCATTCTTGGGATTTTTTGCTTCCGCTGTTTGCTTGGGAATTAGGGAGTGGGGGGGGCTGTCTTCGGAGACGGGATGGATTCCTTTCCAGCCAGGTTCCACCAGGTTCCAAGGCCATCAGTGTGAACTATTATCTGCCTAGCACCTCAGCGTTCTCAAAACATCTTCCCGCCATCACATTGGCTGCCGGTGGACTGGCCAGGCAGATTGGGATTGGGAAACCGAAATAATTATTTTGTGCTTTGTGCGGGGACTTCATATTCCACCTGAGTTTGCTGCACCCAGGTATTCTCAGTAAAAGTTCTTTTGATTCAACTCAATGGATTCAAAAATCTTGCTTTCCTGAGGGGCCGACGGGGACAGGCTGACAGCTCAGGAAGACTTCCAGATTATGCAGTGGGTCTGTCTGGGGCAATGCATGTGACCACAGGGGTGTGCTGCCGTTGGATGGTCGAACTGGGTCATAAGTAACTTTTGGAAGGTTAGTCGTTTGCATAGGAGCTAGTCCTATCTGCATTTCACGGATACAGATTAACAGAGTTGGAAGGGACCTCATAGGTCATCTAGTCCAACCCCCAGCCCAAGCAGGAGACCCTACATCACTTCTGACAGATCGCAGTCTAGTCTCTTCTTCAAAGCTTCCAGTGATGAAGCTCTCACAACTTCCGAAGGCAACTTCCGTTCCATGGGTTGATTGTTCTCACTGTCACAATTTCTGCCCATGTTTTTCCGTTACAGAAAAAAAAACATTCACTGTCAGAATTTAATATACAGAGAATACAAAGGGAAAAGGCTGAAGAAAAGAGCCTTTTCTGTCTGTCTGTCTGTCCGTCCGTCCATCCACCCTCCACCACACCACCCTCTAGTTAGATATTATCTATCTATCTATCTATCTATGGTGAAGAAATGGAGGTAGTGACAGATTTTATTTTCCTGGGCTCCAAGATCACCGCAGATGGGGACTGTAGCCAAGAAATTAAAAGACGCTTGCTCCTGGGGAGGAAAGCTATGGCAAATCTAGACAGCGTACTAAAAAGCAGAGACATCACCCTGCCAACAAAAGTGCGTATAGTCAAAGCTATGGTTTTCCCAGTTGCAATGTATGGCTGTGAAGGTTGGACCATAAGAAAGGCTGAGCGCCAAAGAATTGAGGCCTTTGAACTCTGGTGCTGGAGAAGACTCCTGCGAGTCCCTTGGACTGCAAGGCGAACAAACAAGTCAGTTCTAGAGGAGATCAACCCTGACTGCTCTTTAGAATCAGATCCTGAAGATGAAACTGAAATACTTTGGCTACCTAATGAGAAAGAAAGACTCACTGGAGAAGAGCCTCATGCTGGGAAAGATTGAGGGCAAAGAAGGGGACGACAGAGAACGAGGTGGCTGGATGGAGTCACTGAAGCAGTAGGCATGAGTTTAAATGGACTCCAGAGGATGGTAGAGGACAGGAAGACCTGGAGGAATGTTGTCCATGGGGTCACGATGGGTCGGACACGACTTCGCAACTAACAACATCTATCTATCTATCTATCTATCTATCTATCTATCTATCTATCTATCTATCTATCTATCTATCACGGGACCGCCTACTGCCACCAATAGCCTCCCACCAACCTGTGCGCTCCCATAGGGAGGGCCTCCTCAGGGTGCCGTCAGTCAAACAATGCCGACTGGCGACCCCCAGGGGGAGGGCCTTCTCTGTGGGGGCTCTTGCTCTTTGGAATGAGCTGCCTCCGGGGTTGCGTCAACTCCCTGACCTCCGGACCTTTAAACGAGAGCTTAAGACCTTTTTGTTCCATCGTGCGGGGCTGGCCTAACGTAATTTTAAATGTGGGGGTTTTATGAGGGTTTTATGATAGTTTTAATTTTATGGCCAAATTTAGAATCAGTATTTTAAAATGTCTTAATTTTTGCTAATGTTGTTTTATTCTGGCTGAAAACCGCCCTGAGTCCTTCGGGAGAAGGGCGGTATAGAAATCAAATAAATAAATAAATAAATAAATACCATCTATCTATCCATCCATCCATCCATCCATCTATCCATCCATCCCCCCTACTCTTGTCTGTTTATATATTGTTTGTCTAACTGTCTGCCTATCTGTCTGTCTGTCTCTCTATCTATCTCTATCTATCCATCCATCTATCTATCCACCCCACTACCCTCTAGTCTGTTTATATATTGGTTGTCTGTCTGTCTGCCTATCTGCCCGTCTCTGTCTGTCTGTCTGTCTGTCTAGCTTTCTAGCTATCTAGCTAGCTATCATCTATATCTAGCTACCTATTATCATATATCATCTAGGATCCATCTATCATCTATCTATCCATTCACCCACCTACCATCTATCTATCTAATCTGTCTGAGAAGAGCTACAGTATCTCAGCCCACAGAAAGAATGGAGAAGGAATCTCAGAAGGGACACTCCCGTAGCTCTCTGGAAAATAAAAGGGAGAAAAAAGCACCTTTAGGAGAAAAAGTAAAAAATAAAGTCCAGGATAAGAGCCTTGTTATTTTCAGCATCTCACTAATCTGATATAGTTGAGCTAAATAGGTCTGTGCAGATACAGTACCCTCAAAACGACGCTATAGAGCACTGCACACTAGAACAACTAGACGCAAGAACAATTTTTCCCCGAAGGCCATCACTCTGCTAAACAAATAATTCTATCAACACTGTCAAACTATTTACTAAATCTGCACTACTATTAATCTTCTCATCGTTCCCATCACCAATCTCTTTCCACTTATGACTGTATGACTGTAACTTGTTGCTGGCAATCCTTTATTTATTTATTTATTTATTTTATTAAATTTTTATACCGCCCTTCTCCCGAAGGACTCAGGGCGGTGTACAGCCAGAATAAAAACAAAATATATACAATTTAAAACAACATTTAAAAAGAGCAAATTTTAAAGGCTGATTATTAAAATTTAGATTTAAAAATTTAAAAATATTAAGAATACCCAATTAAAATTCAACACAAATTATGCCAGTCCCGCTTTAATAAATAAATATGTTTTGAGCTCACAACAGAAGGTCCGAAGATCAGGCACTTGACGCAGGCCAAGGGGAAGTTCGTTCCAGAGCGTCACTGCCCCCACAGAGAAGGCCCTACTCCTGGGGGCCGCCAGGCGACACTGTTTGGCGGACGGCAACTTGAGGAGACCCTCTCTGTGAGAGCGTACGGGTCGGTGGGAGGCAAAGGGTAACAGCAGGCGGTCTCGTAAGTACCCGGGTCCTAAGCCATGGAGCGCTTTAAAGATAGTTACCAAAATCTTGAAGCGCACCCGAAAGACCACAGGAAGCCAGTGCAAGCTACGGAGCAGCGATGTCACGTGGGAGCCACGAGCGGCTCCCGTTACTACTCGCGCAGCCGCATTCTGGACTAACTGCAGCCTCCGGGTGCACCTCAAGGGCAGCCCCATGTAGAGAGCATTGCAATAATCCAGCCTAGACGTAACCAGAGCGTGAGTGACCGTGCATAAGGCATCCCGGTCAAGGAAGGGACGCAACTGGCGAACCAAGCAAACTTGGTAAAAGGCCCTCCTGGCGACGGCCGCCAGGTGTTCATCAAAAGACAGCCGTCCATCCAGGAGGACGCCCAAGTTGCGAACCACCTCCTTTGGGGCCACTAACTCGCCCCCAACAGTCAGCTGCGGGTGCAGCTGACTGTACCGGGATGCCAGCATCCACAGCCACTCCATCTTGTGGGGATTGAGCTTGAGTCTGTTTCTCCCCATCCAGACCCGTACGGCTTCCAGGCACCGGGACAGCACTTCGACCGCTTCGTTGGGGTGGACCTAAGTAGCAGTTTATGGCTGGTGAGATAACCATCAGATCTAAAAATGTATGGATATTTTTGCCTTGGAGATGTAAAGACTTTATGTTTTTCAAACTAACTCCAGATGGAATGAAAAAAAAAAAAACCTGATCGCCAAAGCTCCATCTTTAAGCTCTCGCTGATTTTTAGATTCTGGCAGGGTTCCAATTTATGCAAAACGATGCTTTGATTTCAGGACTCCATAAATATTCATCTTAAAGAGAAACCCTTTATATGTTTTCTTGCCTAACTCGTGCCTCATTTAATCCAGCCATGAATTGCAAATCGGGTTTTCATAGATTTAAGGAGAGACCTCGAAGGAAGAAGGCTACCGCTCCGAAGGGAACACTTCTCGGGCAAAATAGCTATATCGCAAGTTCTGGTTAGGTTTCCGTTAGGAAATGAAGTCTGAAAGTAAACAATATCCCTGAAGGCAAAGCCTTCTCAGAATTAAATTCAATTAAAAGAAATGTTTCCTGCATTCAAAATTACAGGCGTGAACCACTATAATAATAAACATCTACCGCTAAATGACAGTGAGTTAGTGGTGGCATTCAGCCGGTTCGGGCTGGTTTGGGCGAACCAGTAGTTAAATTGCTGGCTGGCCCCTCCCCTCCCCACCCCACCCCTTCCAGGAGTCCCCATGCACCCGATTTTGGCTCCCAGGTAAGTGCAGGGATGCCTACTATGCCTAAAATAGGCACGGGGGGTGCAGTGCGCTCCCCGTGGCCTGTTTTCACTCCCAGGAGGCTTCAGGGAGGCCTCCTAGGCCCATAATGGGGCATGAAGCCCATTTTTGCTCCCAGGGAGAGTGCAGGAGGCCAAAGGCTGCCTGTCACACCCCCTGGCCACGCCCACCATGGCCACACCCACCCAGCCATCATTAAGGCAGAGAACCGGTTGTTGAATTATTTAAATCCCATCACTGCACTGAGTATATTTGAAAATATTCAAGGTGGCAGGGAAGTGTTAACTAGATTTCCTGCTTATTCCTTAAGGGGTAAATACCATTGCATATCTCTTAGTTAGTTATCTTTCCTTTAGTTTTTCCATTTATTTGTATTAGTATCACCTCAGCAGTGAAGGGAATGATCTAGGTAGTCCTCGGTTTACGACCACAACTGAACCTAAAAAGTTTTGTTGCTAACCTAGACAGTCGTTAGGTGAATTTTTGCCTCTTTTTTGTATCCTTTTTTCCCCACAGTTGTTAAGTGAAGCACTGCACTTGTTAACTTAGTAATAATGAATCTGGCTTCCCCATTGCTAGTCATAAGGTCACAAAAGGAGATCGCGTGACCCCAGGACACTGCAACCATCATAAATACCTGCCAGTTGGCAACAGTTATGGGAAAGGAACTATAAATTAACAATGTCTACAGCATATAAAGAAAATCAATATAAAATGTTTTTTAGATGGCGTATGTCCCCTGAGAAACTGGCAAAAATGTTTAAAGATAAATCAAAGATAAATGTTGGAAATGTCACCAGTTTCCAGGATCTTATTATCATACGTGGTGGACATGCCCGGAAGCTAAAAACTATTGGAATAAAATTAAGACGTGGTTAGAAGAAATGATTGCATTGACTATGCTAAAGCCTTTGAT
Source organism: Ahaetulla prasina (assembly GCF_028640845.1). NCBI lineage: Eukaryota > Metazoa > Chordata > Lepidosauria > Squamata > Colubridae > Ahaetulla > Ahaetulla prasina. Next base: position 220,204,093 of record NC_080541.1, read on the forward strand.
TGTGTGGATCACAACAAATTGTGGCAAGTTCTTAAAGAGATGGGAGTACCAGACCATCTTATTTGTCTCTTGAGAAGCCTGTATGTGGGTCAAGAAGCAACAGTGAGAACTGGACACAGAACCACTGATTGTTTCAAAATTGGGAAAGGAGTCCGGCAAGGCTGTAAACTATCACCCTGCCCATTTAACTTATATGCAGAGCACATCATGAGAAAGGCGGGGCTGGATGAATCAAAAGTGGAATTACGATTGCTGGGAGAAATATCAACAACCTCAGATTTGCAGATGATAACCACTCTAATGGCAGAAAGCGAAGAGGAACTAAAAAGCCTCTTGATGCGGGTGAAGGAGGAGAGTGCAAAACTTGGCTTGAAACTCAACATTAAGAAAACTAAGATCATGGCATCCGGCCCTCTCAATTCCTTGCAGATAGTTGGGGAAGAAATGGAGGTAGTGACAGATTTTATTTTCCTGGGCTACAAGATCACCGCACATGGGGACTATAGCCAAGAAATTAAAAGACGCTTGCTCCTGGGGAGGAAAGCTATGGCAAATCTAGACAGCGTACTAAAAAGCAGAGACATCACCCTGCCAACAAAAGTGCATATAGTCAAGGCTATGGTTTTCCCAGCTGCAATGTATGGTTGTGAAAGTTGGACCATAAGAAAGGCTGAGCACCGAAGAATTGAGGCCTTTGAACTCTGGTGCTGGAGAAGACTCCTGCGAGTCCCTTGGACTGCAAGGCAATCCAACCAGTCAGTCCTAGAAGAAATCAACCCTGACTGCTCTTTAGAAGGCCAGATCCTGAAGACGAAACTCAAATACTTTGGCCACCTAATGAAAAGGAAAGACTCGCTGGAGAAGAGCCTAATGCTGGGAAAGATTGAGGGCAAAAGAAGAATGGGACGACAGAGAACGAGGTGGATGGATGGAGTTATTGAAGCAGTAGGTGTGAGTTTAAATGGACTCCAGAGGATGGTAGAGGACAGGAAGGCCTGGAGGAACGTTGTCCATGGGGTCGCGATGGGTTGGACACAACTTCACAACTAACAACAAGAAATGACATAACAACATATTGATTTAAAACCGGAGCTGTTCCTATTGGGTATCCTCCCAGAGAAAATTAGTAAAGAAAATGTTTACTTGATTATACATGTAATAACAGCGGCAAGGATTGTTTTTGTACAAAATTGGAAAGCAGAGAAAATACCTGGGGAAGTTATTAAAAAAAATACAGACTCTGCAGAAATGAATAGATTAACTTTGATGATTAAAGAAAGAGGGGACTCAGAATATTTTAAGATATGGGATCAATTTTACCATTGGTTAAAAAAAAGATGTAGATAAGCAAACTAATAGTTATGTAAGAAAATGGTATAATCAGAATATTGTACTTGTGGGAAAAATTGTAACAGATTAAATGAAAATGTAGATAGAAAAAGCAACAAAAAGATGAAGTCAAGGAGAAAACACCGAGATGTCACATGGAAGGAATGACTGATGTATTAAATATTTGTTTGTGTATGAAATAAAATAAAAATATTCAAATAAATAAATAAATAAATAAATATCTGCCAGTTGCCAAGCATCCGAAATCTGACCATGTGACCCTACAGATGATGCAATGGTCATAAGTGTGAAAAACAGTTATAAGTCACTTTTTTCGATGTCATTGGACCTTTGAACAGTCACTAAATGAATGGTTGTAAGTCGAGGACTGCAGAGCATCAGGCAAAACACAGAAGGCTGTTATATTCCTGCTGAGGTGGTACCTATTTATCTACTCGCAATTGCATGCTTTCAAATTGCTAGGTGGGCAGGAGTTGGGCAGGAAGGGGAGCTCGTCCCCTTATGCGGCGTTCGGGTCTCGAACCAGAGCTAATGTCAAGGTTCCAGAAAAACCTCTTCTGCATAAAAAAAACTCAGAAGCCATTGTCTTTCAGAGTTCTTTACTAGCATGAGGAAACTGGCACACGATGAGTGAAATTCCAAAACTGAACTTCCGGATTCTTTTCCCAGTTATACAACCCCCAAGAGTTCCACCCCCTAACCCCTTTGCTGGTCACATGGTCCCACATTCTCCCAGTTCATTCGAATATCTTCTCTCCACTCCTCCTGCAGATGTGAACACCATCCGACCTTGACCGCTTGAAGAATGTTACCATACCCCTCAACCCCCCTTCTTCCCCTCAGGGGAAAAATGTGGCAGCGTCTGGAACCCTAAAGTCTAGTATGGTTTCCAGGCCTGACAGGTGTCCCCCCTTGGAAAAGAAGCTATATCCTAGGAAAGAAAACAAAGAGTTAATAAAGAAGAGTGTCAGTGGTCCACACTTCCCTTCTACCCCCCTCTCCCCCCTCCAAGAGGTTTTTTAGGTTTGTCAGGGAAAGTGTCGTGAAATTGTTTAATCAAATTGTCCGCATTTACTTTCCAACTTTTGACCCAAGTAGATTCAGATAATGGATATCCCTTCCAGTGGACTAAATATTGTAATTGACCTCTGTATAGTCTAGAGTCAAGGATTTTCTTGATTTCATAGTGGGTTTCACCTTGGATTATCAAGGGTGGTGGGGGAGCAGCAGGTTGAGGTCTCAGACCAGATTGTCTAGCAGGTTTTAATAAGCTGGTATGGAATACCGGGTGTATTTTCCCCAACATTCGAGGGAGCTTGAGTTGTAAAGGGGGGGTGGAATTCCCCCTGGCTGCTGAGAAGGAAGTCCTTGAAATGCTTCAGCTGACGAGGCAAAAATCGGCCTGGGGCCCCCAGGAAAGAAAGGTGCCGAACTGGCTGGTTGCCATTGGTATTGGATCCATCCTTGCCCAGGATAAAATGCCCAACCAGGAGGAATAGAAGCAGCAGGAGGCAGCGTAGGCCTCTGTTGGCGGGAAAAGTCAATTGGAGGAGGGAGTTGCGATTCCCCCCAAGTCCCTGGTGCTGCCTGAACTCCCTGCCGTCTGAAGGAGGGAAGGGAGGTCCTCCTGCGTTCATCGGAATGACTTCGAGCTTCAGTAATTTCTCCTTCTCTGGTGGGAGGGAAGGTGAATTTAGGCTGAGCTAAAGGCTCTCGACGTGGGTGAGCTGAGCTTATACGAGGCCTCACTTCCAAACGCTCAAAAGTTTCCGGGAGGTCTAATAGGGACTGGGATTTCAGGGGGTTTCTCAGGTCCCAATCCAGTGACTCTCCCAATTCTCCGGGTTTTACTGTCCTTCATCGAGGTTGAGAAGAGGGAGGGGGCTCTCCATTCCGCCCCGGGGAAATGTTTTCTCCCGAACGACAACTTACCCATGAATCGGAGCCTTTGGGCCGTGCACCAAGCTGACAAGCAGGCTCTACCACTTCGGGTTTTTGAGTCATATCTTCCGATGGGAAGTAGGTGATTTCGACTAAGTCCTCAGATTCCAACTTCTGTGGTACTTCCACGCTTTCAGCTTGCTGCCCTTCCATCTTCGCTGGGTCTTTGCACCGTTGTGGAGGTTGCGGAGGCTGGGGCCCAGCACCCCCCTAACGGGCCCCCTCCGAGCAGAGGAGAGGGTACCGTTAAGCAAAAGAAAGTTAGGAGTTTTGGAATGATGTCAAGGTTCCAGAAAAACCTCTTCTGCATAAAAAAACTCAGAAGCCATTGTCTTTCAGAGTTCTTTACTAGCATGAGGAAACTGGCACACGAGCGAAATTCCAAAACTGAACTTCCGGATTCTTTTCCCAGTTATACAAACCCCAAGAGTCCCACCCCCCTAACTCCTTTGCTGGCCACATGGTCCCACGTTCTCCCAGTTCATTCAAATATCTTCTCGCCACTCCTCCTGCAGATGTGAACACCATCTGACCTTGACCGCTTGAAGAATGTTACCATACCCCTCAACCCCCCTTCTTCCCCTCAGGGGAAAAATGTGGCAGCGTCTGGAACCCTAAAGTCTAGTATGGTTTCCAGGCCTGACAGCTAACAGCTTTCCAGCCAACAAGCTTAGCTTCTTAACCACTGATCCCTTGCGCCCCTGCTTTAAGGCCTACTTTTTATATTAATTATTTTTAACACACTGCAATTTTAATTTTGCATCCTAATCATTTTTATCTCCTAGAGTTCCTCATTTGTTTGATGGTGAGTTCCTGGGAAGTGGCATGACATGAAAAGACTCTCTGGAGAGAAATTCAACACATTACATGTGATAATTACAGGGATTTGTCCTTGGAGTTTTGTGGGAAACAATACAGAGACTTGAAAAGCATCCATTAGTGGCGAGGACTGTGATTCAGATGGAAGGTGTTGAGTCTCTATTCTCTATCCAGAGCTTTGAGGAAGGCAGTGTCACTTATTTGAATAACACCTGTTGCACATTAAAGCTGAAGACTTGAACACCAATGAGAATAGACATTGTCCTTGTTTATTTTATTTTTTTTTTAATTATTATACATTCTCCTTTATTATACATCACATCACATTGCCAGTTTTGCAACGCCAGTATACTGGCTGTATCAAGTCCTGTTTAAGTACAGCTAATATTATACACCCTGAGTATAACCATTATTCTTGTTGTCATACAACATAGTCTCTCTTAAATACATAATGTTGTACATCATAGTTATAACCATTATTTTCATAGTTGTAGCATAACACCCTATACCTTTATCATTCTATATGTTTTAATCAGTGCTAAAATTCAAAAAAAAATTACTATCGGTTCTGTGGGTGTGGTTTGGTGGGCTTGGTGTTGCTTAGTGGGCGTAGCTTGGTGGGCGTAGCAGGGGAAGGATACTGCAGAATCTCCATTCCCACCCTACTCCTGGGGGAAGGATATTGCAAAATCTCTATTCCCTCCCCATTCCTGGGGGAAGGATACTGCAAAATCCCCATTCCCTCCCCATTCCTGGGGGAAGGCTATTGCAAAATCCCCATTCCCACCCCACTCCAGGGGAAGGATACTGCAAAATCCCCATTCCCTCCCCACTCCTGGGGGAAGGATATTGCAAAATCTCCATTCCCACTCCACTCTGGGGCCAGCCAGAGGTGGTATTTGCCGGTTCTCCAAACTAGTCAAAATTTCTGCTACCGGTTCTCCAGAACCTGTCAGAATCTGCTGAATTTCACCCCTGGTTTTAACCTATAATCCCAAACATTCTGATATTACTGTTACTCTATTTATATATATATCTGTATCTATTTCTATTTTGTTGATCTTTTTTTGTGTCCAATCACACCTGACCAATAAAAAATTCTATTCTATTCTATAACGATGCTCAGCAGAATGGTGTTGAAGGCCGAGCTATAGTCTGTGAAAAGCATCCTGACATAGTTCCCGGGTGTTCTGTTCTCCCTCGCCTCCGTCCGAACAAGGGCTTAATTAGCCGGCACTATCAGCTCTGGCAGCAGAATAGCGAACGTCTGCCAAGTTCTCTAGTATCTCCCTCGACGCTGGTGAGTCACTCAGGAACAAACTTCAGCTCTTAGTTAATCAGTTGATTCACCTGCTATGAAGAGACACAGCAGTGCTCACTGCCTTTATATCCTGTGGGGTGTGGCTCCATGATTCAGCACTTCCTAGGCCTGCCCCACCCCTGCTTCTGTTGTTCCCGCCTCACCTGCCTACGAAACCTAGGGTCCAGCCAGGCCTGATTGCCATCAGCTGGGTCTGGAGGCGTGGCCTGGGGGGAGGGAAGAGTCAGGGGATGAAGGCCTCATTATCTCTTCCACCTGGCCTGCCTCTGGCTCCTGGAGCTGAGCCAGGGAAGTCCTGATGGCCCTTTCCCCTCACTTTCCAAGTCACTTTCTGGCAGGAGGTCCAGCTCGGGGGGCGCAGACACAACCATGGCATCGTCTGTCGACCTAATCCCCCTGTAGACAAACTGATATTTGTTGAAATCTGGTGGGAGGCATGTCCTAAGGTGTTGGAGAACCAATCTCTCAAAGCATTTCATCACTACAGATGTTAATGTGATAAGTCTGTAGTCATTTAGGCAGTTAATTGCTGTTTTCTTCAGGACTGGGACAATAGTGGCTGCTTTTCAAGCATGATGGAACCACAGGCTGTTTGCAAGGAGATGTTAAAGATCCTGGTTAGGACCCCTGCGAATTGATCTGCACAATTCTGTACCAGTATCCAAAGCACCCCATCTGGTCCTGCAGCTTTGCAAAGATTCACAGCCTTCAATAGAGCTCTCACTTAGTGTTCGTAGAGAGTGGGTGGGTGGGAATCCGAAGGCCGGCGGCAGTGGTGGGATTCAAATAATTTAACAACCGGTTCTCTGCCCTAATGATTTCTTCCAACAACCAGTTTGCCAAATTACTCAGAAAGTTAACAACCAGTTCTCCCGAAGTGGTGCGAACTGGCTGAATCCCACCACTGGCCGGCGGGCAGCAGCCACAGGATCTGGTCTTTTCACCTCGTAGCAGGCGAAGAAGATGTTCAACTCCTCTACCAAGGAGGCATCAGCATTGACCGTGTTCCTTATGTTGCCCTTATAATTAGTTATGTATTTTTTTGACTGTCTCTTCCCTCGCTTCCCACCTTGGTAAAATACCACAGAGTTGCGTTGACTGGGCCACAACAAAACAGAGCTTGAAAGACAACTAAAGCAAAAAGACAATACAAACCATGGTGAAATTATTGAGAGGTTTGGGTAAGCAATGTGCTTAAGGGTCTTTTTTAAAGTTGTAATAAAGAGAAGAGTTGTTTTGATTCCAATGGCAGTTTGCTCTACTCGACAACACTCCGCCTGCCATGGGGTCCAGTGATTAAAGCACCAGACTAGAAACCAGGAGACAGTGAGTTCTAGTCCTGCCGTAGGCATGAAAGCTGGCTGGATGACTTTAGGCTAATCACCAGGATTTTGTGAGTTCTAGTCTCACCTTAGGCATGAAAGTCGACTAAATGACTTAGGCCGATCACCAGGAGACTGTGAATTCTAGTCCTGCCTTAGGCATGAAGGCCAGTTGGGTAACTTTCAGTCAATCCCCAGGAGATTGTGAGTTCTAGTCTCACTTTAGGCATAAAACCAGCTGAGTGACTTTTGACCAATCCCCAAGAGATTGTGAGTTCTAGCGCTGCCTTAGGCATGAAAACTGGCTGGGTGACGTTGAGCCAATCACTCTCTGTCAGCCCAGCTCACCTCACAGGGTTGCGATTGCGAGGAAAATAGGAGTTGTGTTGAATATGTCCGTTGCCTTGCTATTTATAAAAATAATAAAGGCAAGATACAAATAAATGACTAAATAGATCCACACCAGGGGTGAAATCTAAAAATTTTCCCTACCGGTTCTGTGGGCGTGGCTTAATTGGTGGGCGTGGCTTGGTGGTCAGGTGACCGGGTGGCCGTGGCCAATAACAATAAATAATAAAAATAATAAACAAAGTATAAAAAAACAATAAGAGGTACCAAAAACCAACTTTCACACTTTACACACACACACAACACAACAGACTCACACACAATGTAAAAGCAGCTGCACTTCACACTTCACACAGCCACAAAAAGCTCAAAAACCAACTTTCACACTTTACACACACACAACTAACACGCACACACACACACACACAATATGCCACATACAGCTTTCTGAGATTTTGTGTGTTTGTGTAGTTAGAGTGAAACACTACAGAAACACACCAAATCTCAGAAAGCTGCACAAATATTTTATTTTTTTATTTTATTTTATTATTTTATTTTATTGTGGACTTCAAATCCCAGAGTTCCTCAGCCAGCAAAGCCAGCCAGCATTAGTTGATCACTGAGGAAATAGATTAGCTGAGCGATTGATTCTGTCTGGGCCGAAACTGAAACTGCTTTCCGGCTGGAAAGAGAGCCATGCGTTCATCAGTAATCAGGTAAGTGCCTTAGAATCTCTACTCTTACTTGTAGAAAACATGTTTTCTACAAGTAAGAGTACAAGTAAGGTTCTGCTGTTTTTTACTTTTAAAGGCCTATTTCGGCTGAAGCAAAACCGGCTTTTAAAAGTAAAAAAAAAAAACCTCTGCTGATGGTGCAACTCAGCAGAGGCGGGGGGGCGGGGCCAGGGATTTTTGCTACCGGTCCTCCGAACCAGCAGCCACCATCGCTACCGGATTGTGCGATTCCGTCCGATCCGGGAGCATTTCACCCCTGATCCACACCCAGGATTGAGAATTCTGAAATCAGACTTTATGATTGTCTACAGATCTACTCTTCTGAATGCCTACACGAAAATGAACGTTTTCCGGTTAATTTCCACATTACCCCACTTCAGAGCATGGTAAGCAACTTAAAAAGGCTATTCCGTATCAAAATAAGCTTCTCAGCGGACTCAAATTTTGTCATATTTTTTTTTCTGATCATGTACATCTGATACCAATTTATAAAAAATTAACATAAAGTACAAAATAATCAGGGCTGCATAAATTACAATTAGACACTTCTGCCAGAATCCTCCCAACCAACACATCTCAGTTGGAATGTTTGAAGCTTGGAACATTTTGTACATTCTTGGCACTCTCCAGATGTTCTTGCCTACGTCTCCCATAATCCCGCATCCATATTCCCGCAACGATTAACATTTATCTCCAATCCATAAAATTTGAAGTCTTGCCCAATCTGATCCCTGGAGGATGTGCTAGGACACAGATGCAATAATTAAGGCTAATTAGCATGGCAGAAAATGTATCTTCTCTCCATGGATCAAAGCAAATCTGGAAAACTTCAGGTGGAAGAGCCATTTTGATGTAGTGGTTAAGATGGGCTAGCCTAGAAAACAGGAGACCGTGAGTTCTAGTCTCATCTTAGCCATGAAAGCTAGCTAGGTGATTTGGGGGTTAATCTCCAGGTGATGGTGAGTTCTGGCTCACCTTAGGCATGAAAGCTGTCTGGGTAACTTTGAGTAAGCCATATAAATTTCCTTAAATAAATAAATTCACACAGTTGGTCAGGACTGATATGAAGACACTCAAACGCAAATAAAAAATGAAGACACTCAAACGCAAATAAAAAATGATCAAGCCATGGATCATTTTATCACATGTATTGATTAACAATATCTTGCTAATGTCTTTCGCTAAGGACTTGCCTTTTATTGATGTCTTTGCTTGCTTGTTTGATGGATGTCTCTTCTCTCTCTCTCTCTCATTTTTTCCACTGGGAAACAGAATCAACCCTGAGGGCTAAGTGAGGCTGAGAAGAAGGCTGGCCAGAAGACCCTAAGAAGATTCCATAGCTAAGGGGAACCTAGAACCTGGATCTTCCCATCTTAGTTCAAAATTTGCATCAGTACATTATACTAACTGTTGGATCAAGAAAGAGAATATACAACATAGAATAATAGGATTGGAAGGGACGTTGTGTCAACGTTCCAGAAAACCCCTCCTGCAGAAAAGACTCCAAAGCCAATATCTTTCAAAGTTCTTTTACTAGCATAGGTAAACTGGCACAGTTGGATAAAAACCGAAACTGAGGATTCCGGTTCCTCCCTCAGTAATACAAACTCCAAAATCCCCACCTTCATGACCCTTCTGCCGGTCACATGCTCCAATCCTCAACCGTCCCATGTCAAAGCATCACTCCAACCACTCCTTCTCCAGATTCGAACCCAGCCTGACCTTGACCGGCAGGAAAAATGTTATTATGTCTAATCATCCCTTTGCACTACCACCCTCCTCCTCTCCTTTTCCACAGAGGAGAATGCGGCAGCGTATGAAAGCCTTCGGCCTAGTATGGCTTCCAAAGCTGACAGGCGCCCCACCTTGCAGAAGAAAACAGATCCTAGAAAACAAAACAGACAAAAAGCAAAAGATGGGGTTAACGTCCAGTGTGTACCACTCTAACCCCCTCTCCCCCCTCCAGGAGGACCTTTAGGTTTGTCAGGGATGCCACGTTGGATGTCTTCTAGTTCAATCCTTAGACCCTATACCATTTCAGACAAATAGCTGTCCAGTCTTTTTGTTGTGTCTCGTCCGCTTTCACCGCAGCCGGGGCCTTCTTATCTGCTTCCGAACGCTGAGGAATGTCCTAGTATGCCTCCCGGCCCCAGCCCTGGCTCCATGCCCGGACAGGCTGAGGAGGAAGAAGTACCTCTAGCCCCCAGCTCTGGCTCCATGCCCAGGCAAACGGAGCAACTAGACCCCTCCCCCTCCCCCACAGCATGTGAGCCTGAGGAAGGTCAATTACCAACAGCTGCAGACTGGAGTGACCCACGCTTCAGAAGAATTGATAGGTGGCGGCAACAGAAGGAAGGGAGGGGCAGGCCTGGATAAGTGCTGAGTCATGGAGCCACACCCCATGGCCTATATAAAGGATCTGCTTTCTGGCATTCTCTGAGTCAGGCAAAGTCTAACATATCTTGCTAAGTCACTTTCTGGTCTCCTGCCTGCCTTGAGAACTTTGCTAGGACTTTGGCAGAGCTGCAGAGGCACGCCTGATTTGGATTTCCCTTACCCGGCCGTCAGCGGAGGAGTGGGACACGACACTTTTCTTGAAAACCTCCAGTGATGGAACATCCACAACTTCCAGAGGTAAGCCATTCCACTGATTAATTGTTCTCACTGTCAGGAAATTCCTCCTAAGCAGGAGTGGGATTCTACCGGTTCGGAGCTGTTCGGACAAACCAGTAGTTCCAACGATCAGCTGGGAGCGAACCAATTTGCTCCGACGATCAGGTCAGCCTGCCCACTTGCCCTTGTGCTTTACTTACATTTATCCGCTCAGCTGATTGGCGCGGCAGAGCAGATTGCCGCTATTCTGACCTAGGCTCCCTTAAAAAGCAGGAAGCAGGAAGCAGAGTCTTGGTCCTGGCAAAACCTCTTTTATTTACACGACTGTGAATTCCTTTCATTCACAGTCAGCAAGGCCTGTCCAAACAGTTCTTCAAAGGAATATTTATCAACACAGACCTTATCTCGCTTGGCAAGCTGCCAGGTAACTAGTTTCCAAACGCAGTACAAGGTAAAACATGGCACAGAGTCTCTCAGAGTCACGGAACGGACTAATTGTTTCCTGCCAAAGCCCACTCCCCATTCGCTCCTCTTTTATTTCCTATGGGAGGGGCCAATCACCTCCAAGGTGGGGCTTTACTCCCAGGTCGACACTGCTTTCTTAGTTGTTATTGTCTTCTGGCAGCTCTGCACATGCACACACTGGGAACAGGCTCCAGCTGTTCCTCTGCCTCACTGCTGTCTAGCTCCCTCTCTGCATCCAATGCAGAGCCTTCGTCCGAGCTTTCTCCAGCCCCCAGGACTGGTCCATGTTCCTCCCCACCTCCTAATTGTCTAACTCTGCTGCCAGCTCTGCTGGCCACCGGCGGGCCACAACAGCCGCACCTCGGCTGTGTTACTCCCAAGTGGTAACATAGAAGGTTAGTATTTGTAAAACTGTGGGGAAGGAATGGGGATTTTGCAGTATCCTTCCCCTGGAGTGAGGTGGGAATGGAGATTTTTGCAGTATCCTTCCCCTGCCATGCCATGCCACGCCCACCAAGCTACACCCACAGAACCGGTAGTAAAAAAAAATTAGATTTCACCACTGATCTCTACCCATAGATGCTATGTTTCCTTCTTAGCCAGCCTATTGCCTTTGCAGTGGGTGTAAACCCTGCACACACACAAAATGGACAACTGCCCAACAAATATTTGTACAACCAGGTTACCGATGACATTATTTCAAAGCAATTAATTTGTTAAGATGATAACCTCAATTCCCATTTGCAATGACAGGAGTTCCTGGCAGATTAGAGACAGTTTACTGGAACCGACAGTTTTGACCTCAGCACGCTAATGACATTATCAGCTGCCTTGTAAGTTGGCACCGAGCAAGGCTGATGCATTTGGTCTCTCGCTAATTTAAGCAATTTTTTAAGAGCCATGGAGTCTCCAGCGAAAACACACCAGTATGTTTCTTAAACTGGAACAGAAAACACTCTGTGCTTATTATTTAACGGGCTTCGGAGCTGCAGATCAATGGGTCCTTTCCACTTCAGAGCCTGCCTGCTTTATTGTTGTGCCTTTCAGTTAACATTTAATTAGCACAAAGCTAATTAGCACAAAGCCGCACAGGACAACAAAAGATGTCCATCAAAGGTTAGAAGTTGAACCATGACGTCAGAGATGAAACAGGAACACAGTTGATGGGATACTGAAAGAGACAGGTTAGTTCTGAAAGGTAGCTGGCTTAGATCTTTCTGATTTTTATTTTAGTTAACAAATTTTGAAACTGCCCATCGGTCTCAGACAAGGACCTTGGTCAGTGTGCAAATAAAATGCAGGGTAGTCCTCAAGGTAGGACCACAAGTGACCCCAAAATTTATGTTGTTAAGTGAGTTTTGCCCCATTTTTTTTTTTTTTGCATTTATATCCCACCCTTCTCGGAAGACTCAGGGTGGCTTACATTGTGTTAGCAATAGTCTTCATCCATTTGTATATTATATACAAAGTCAACTTTTATTGCCCCCAACAATCTGGGTCCTCATTTTACCTACCTTATAAAGGATGGAAGGCTGAGTCAACCTTGGGCCTGGTGGGACTAGAACCTGCAGTAATTGCAGGCAGCTGCTGTTAATAACAGGCTGCATTAGCAGTCTGAGCCACAGAGGCCCTTGCCTTTTATGACCTTTTTTGCCACCGTTGTTAAGTGAATCGTTGTAGTTGTTAAGTTAGTAACCCAGTTCTTAAGTGAATCTGGCTTCCCCATTGACTTTGCTTGTCAGAAGGTCGCAAAAGGGGATCGCTGCAATCGTCATAAATATGAACCAGTTGCCAAGCCCCGGCTATGTCATCCTATTTAGCCATGTTTTCTATCTGTGTGCATGCATAGAAGCCGCACAGGCGAGCAAAGTGTGTGCGCGGAAGGCCGTGCGCATGCACAGAGGCGCACACGCTCACATTTTCAGTGCTGGGTGATGTTGTGGTCCTCCAGCAGCCTACAGAGCTGGCAATGGAGTCAGACAGCGATGAGGCTGAGGTGAGGCCAGGGCCATCGGGAAGAGAGGTGCGGACTCCAGAGCCTCCAGAGACTGATAGTAGTGGGGCAGAGGAACAGGAGGAGCCTGTTTCCAATGCATACATGAGAAGAGTTGCCATAAGGCAAGAGCAGCTCAAGCAGAGAGGACAACTCAGGAGTAGGGCCAAGAGATGATTGGCCCCTCCCATAAGGCTTAGAACAGACCAGCACCAGCGTTTCAGCTTTGCCGGAAAACAACATTGTAGCTGCATTTTCTGCTTCGTCTTCTGCTTCATCTACGTCTTTGTTTTTGTGGCTTCTGGACGTTTGCCAGGAAGGGCCTTTGGCAGTTTGCCTAATTGAACTAAGGTTTGTGAGATAACTGAGGAATTTGTGTTGGGAGGCATTTGTTTTACTTTGAGTTGAACGACGCTGGGAATGAAGTAATTCCCAGCTGTTCGAATAAAGTTTGTTTTTCCACGGGCTGAGTTTATTGCTACCTACTTAGGCCTGGGTCATGTTATGTGGGTTATGTGAATCCCACCCATGGTGATGAGCACATGACCTCAGGACACTACAACGGTTATAAATATGAGTTGGTTGCCAAGTGTCTGGATTTTGATCAGGTGACCATGGGGATGCTGCAATGGTCACAAGTGTGAAAAATGGTCATAAGTCACTTTTTCAGGGCTGTTGTAACTTTGAATGGTCACTAAATAGCTTTGCTGGCTGAGGAACTCTGGGAGTTGAAGTTGGGAGTTGAGTTGAAGTCCACAAGTTTTAAAGTTGACATGGTTGGAGACCCCTGGTATATAGAATTTAAAAAGAGGCCTGGATGATTAGACATCAATGTTAAAAGTTAATTAAAAAGCAGGTGGAAGCTTTCAGAGGGCTAACCAGCCCCCCCCCAGCTGTATTCTCCTCTATGAGCCCCAAGAAGGCAGCAGAGCCACGTTTTCAGTCCTTTAGATAAGCTCAGGACAGTGGGGGCCCATCTCACCTCTGGAGGGAGGATGTTCCATAAGATGGGGGCAACAGCAGAGATCTATCTATCTACCTATCCTACCTATCTACCATATCTCTCCGCCCCCTCCACCCACCCACCCAGCCACCCATCTATCTATCATCTATCTATCTATCTTTCTCTCTCTCTCCCAGTCTACCCACCCACCCATCTCTATCTATCTATCATCCATCTGTTTATCTTCTATCCATCTATCTATCATCTATCTATCATCAATCTACGGCCGCTCTCTCTCTCTCTCTATCCGTCTATCTATCTATCTATCTATCTATCTATCTATCTATCTATCTATCTATCATCTATCTACATCTACATCTATTTCTGTCTGTCCATCATCTCTCTCATCTCTCTATCTGTCTATCATCTTTCTATCTTTCTATCTATTTTTCTATCATCTATCTATCATGTACGGTCTCTCTTTCTCTCTCTCTCTTTCTCTTTTTTTCTCTCTCCACCCATCCATCATCTATTAATCTGTCTGTCTGTCTGTCTATCTATCTATCTATCTATCTATCTATCTATCTATCTATCTATCATCTCTCTCCCTCCCTCTACCCACCCACCCACCCATCTCTATCTATCTATCATCTATCTGTCTATGTTCTATCCATCTATCATCTATCTATCATCTATCTATCTATCACCTATCAATCATCAATCTACGGTGTCTCTCTCTCTCTCTCTCCATCCGTCTATCTACCTATCTATCTATCATCTATCTACTATCTATCTATCTATCTATCTATCCAGACCGACCGACCTCCGTCCTCCTATTAAGAAACAGGACTGATTTGAGCCAATATGTTAAACTGCAAAACAAACTGACAATGGCTGGCATTCACCATATTTATGAGAATATCTCCATTAAGTTTCCAACTGACTTGGTGAAACGAAGGAACTGATATCCATCTAATACTGTGGCGACTCTGTGTGTGATATTTAAAAGTAATAATTGCATTAACTTAATTGGAGGGCTGCAACTGAAAAAGAAACATCATAGCAAATACACACCTAAATAGAGAGATAAAATGATTAATTAAGATCTAAGAAACACAAGAACATGCCAAGAAAATAAAAACGGAGATCACACCCTCCTCCATATCTGCTGTGATCTCTTACTGTCTCTGATATATATAAATACTCTTTATATTAAATCATGTTGTCAAATAAAATTTGGGAAAATTGGGAAAAAGAGGGAGCCTGTAAGCCTCTTTTTGTCTTATTTGGTGGCACTTTGGATGTACAACACGAGCCATTTAGAACCTTCCTTTTCCATGAATATTCTGTTAATAAATAATTTTTTGTTAGTTGCTCATTCGTTCCAAACATTCAATTCCATCACTTCTAAAAAAAAACCAATGTATTTCCACTGAAGTAACAGGAGCAACATTTTTATGAAATATATATATATATATCTCCATTCTGTACGGAGATTCTCAGTCATCCAGGTCATGGTTGTCTCAGAGGTGCTTTTTCAAGAGGTCTGTTAAGGGTAATCTGGGTTCACAACTAAAATTGTGGACTGTTGAGCAGAGTACCCTATGCATGAAAACGACTGAGACTGGTTGTATACAATAACAGTCACTTGCAGACAAACTGGGGTTTGATATTCCTTTACTTTTAGGGAAAAGGCAAAGTCATAGTCCAAAAACAATTCCTGGTCATACACATATAAAGCCAGTCAGGGATGTTACAAAGTCTTCTTACCAACGTAGATTTACACAACAAAAAAGCAAGGTTTTCTTTCAGTTCGGCAAAACACAGTTCAATACACAACAGTCAGTATCTTGAGGAATCAGTAACTAGCCATGATCAAGCAACGATCATAAAGCTCAAATATACAGTTACAGCATGTCATTAGGTTACAATGCTGTAGCATCCTTGTAGATTCCCCAACAAGCCATAATTTAGTAGTCCTTTTATATATTGGCTACAGAGCTCAACCAATCAACCAATCAGGCTTAGAAAACTTGGAACTCTGTCGCCTTCAACAAGACCTAAGTTTAACTCATAGAATCATCTATTGTAATGTCCTTCCTGTTAAAGACTACTTCAGCTTTAATTGCAATAATACAAGAGCAACCAATAGATTTAAACTTAATGTTAACCGCTTTAATCTAGATTGCAGAAAATATGACTTCTGTAACAGAATCATCAGTGCTTGGAACACTTTACCTGACTCTGTAGTCTCTTCCCATAATCCCAAAAGCTTTAACCAAAAACTTTCTACTATTGACCTCACCCCATTCCTAAGAGGACCATAAGGGGCGTGCATAAGCGCACAAACGTGCCTACCGTTCCTGTCCTATTGTTTTTCTTTTTCTTCTTCTTCATATATATATATATATATATATATATACACGTCTTTGGTTGTTCGGGTTTTCTCCCGTGTAAAATTGGAAATGTCTTGGCAACGTTTCGACGAAGTCTCATTCGTCATCTTCAGGCTTCAGCTTCGTGCTTCTGGGAGCAATGTGTGATCGCAGCTGTTTCTTCCTTCCAGCTGCGATCACACATTGCTCCCAGAAGCACGGTTGAAGCCTGAAGATGACGAATGAGACTTCGTCAAACGCTGCCAAGACATTTCCAATTTTACACGGGAGAAAACCCGAACAACCAAAGACGACAGAATACTGTGAAAACCTCAGAAAACATATATATATATATATATATAGTCTTTGTTGTTCGGTTTTCTCCCGTGTAAGATTGGAAGTGTCTTGGCGACGTTTGAAGTCTCATTCGTCATCTTCAGGCTTCAGCCGTGCTTCTGGGAGCAATGTGTGATCGCAGCTGTTTCTTCCTTTTAACTGCTAGTGGGGTTTGAACTGATTGGGTGGGAGCTTGGCTGTTCAAACCCCCACAGAAACAGCTGCGATCACACATTGCTCCCAGAAGCACGGTTGAAGCCTGAAGATGATTTAATGAGACTTCGTCAAACGCCGCCAAGACACTTCCAATTTTACACGGAGAAAACCCAACAACCAAAGACCTATATATATATATATATATATATATATATATATATATATATATATATATATATATATATATATATATATATATATATATATATATATATATATATTTGTTTTCTGAGGTTTTCACGGTGTTTGTAGTTTGTTGGGTTTTCTCCCGTGTAAGATTGGAAGTGTCTTGGCGACGTTTCGAAGTCTCATTCGTCATCTTCAGGCTTCAGCCGTGCTTCTGGGAGCAATCTCACCAATCTTTGCTCCCAGAAGCACGTAAGCTGAAGCCTGAAGATGATTTAATGAGACTTCGAAACGCCGCCAAGACACTTCCAATTTTACACGGGAGAAAACCCAACAACCAAAGACCTATATATATATATATATATATATATATATATATATATATATATATATATATATATATATATATATATATATATATATATATATATATATATATATTTGTTTTCTGAGGTTTTCACGTGTAAGATTGGAAGTGTCTTGGCGACGTTTCGAAGTCTCATTCGTCATCTTCAGGCTTCAGCCGTGCTTCTGGGAGCAATCTCACTCAATCTTTGCTCCCAGAAGCACGTAAGCTGAAGCCTGAAGATGACGAATGAGACTTCGTCAAACGCTGCCAAGACATTTCCAATTTTACACGGGAGAAAACCCGAACAACCAAAGACATATATATATATATATATATATATATATATATATATATATATATATATGCTTATACCTCCTAATATTTACTTATATATATATGTTTATATACTATATAATCTTTTGTATGATACCTATATATATTGTTGTGACAAATAAATAAAATAAATAAAAATAAAAAATAAAAGAATGCTTGCATGATGCAGCACAGCCTTAAAGCAATATCATGCCTTTCTACAAACATACATGGTTAGTTTATATATTGCCTGGCCAACTAGTTAGGCAAATAACAATTTCCTGACAAGGTCACTGATTTTTCTCTGAAGACATTTCACTTCTCATCCAAGAAGCTTCTTCAGCTCTCAATTTCATAAGAGCCGCCGCGGTGGCGCAGTGGTTAGAGTGCAGTACTGCAGGCTACTTCTGCTAATCACTGGCTGCCATCAGTTTGGCAGATCGAATCTCAGCAGGCTCAAGGTTGACTCATCCTTCCATCCTTCCGAAGTGGGTAAAATGAAGACTCAAAATTGTTGGGGGAAATAGGCTGACTCTGTAAAACCGCTTAGAGAAGGCTGTGAAGCACTGTGAAGCGGTCTATAAGTCTAAGTGCTATTGCTATGAAAAGCGAAACGCGTTCAAAGAAAAACCAAAAAGTCCAGTGGCCTCTTGAAAAAGCACCTTTGGGATTAATTTCCATTGATCAGATTAGGCTAACGTTAACAGATTAGGTTAATTTCTATTCAGTTGATCAGATTAGACATTTAAGTGATGCACAAATTGTTTTATTTATTTAGGCTATTAGATATGCATTGATTTTTTGAAAAAAAAAAAAAAGAAATTTACCAAACACTTCCTAAGAGTTTCAGACAGTAAGTGAATGCCCTTTCTTTTTAAGCAAACAGTTTCAATCTCTTCAAAGACCAAATTGCTATTGAAATATTTATTTATTTATTTATTTATTTATTTATTTTTCATATTTTTATACCGCCCTTCTCCGAGGACTCAGGGCGGTGTACAGCATAGATAAAACACAGATATCAAAATTTTTTAAAATATAATAATTCATTAAAAAACTGATTCAATAAGCTGAATATTAAAATTACTGAGTAAAAGTTACTAGATAAATTAAACCCCTTAGAAACCCCACTAAAAAACCCTCAAATTAAAATTTATCATTAGGCCAGCCCTGCTTGGTGAAAGAAGAAGGTTTTGAGCTCGCGCTTAAAGGTCCGTAGATCAAGGAGAAGACGTAGCCCCACAGGTAGATCATTCCACAGGGCCGGAGCCCCCACAGAGAACGCTCTTCCCCTGGGGGCCGCCAGCCGACATTGGTTGGCCGACTGCACCCTAAGGAGGCCCTCCCTGTGAGAGCGCACCGGTCGATGGGAGGTTACTGGCGGCAGCAGGCGGTCCCGTAGATATCCCGGTCCTATGCCATGGAGCATAGGAGTAGATATCCCGGTCCTATGCCATACCTACTACAACGTTGTCCATGGGGTCGCGATGGGTCAGACACGACTTTGCAACTAACAACAACAACACTAGCTAATCTCTGATGGAAGGATGTTGGGAGTTTTTTTTAAAAAAATGAAGCTAAATGTTGTCCTTTTCTTATATATTATTTTTGGCATCGCTCTGTTCTTCTTTAGGAGTAATGGACCACTCATACCTAAATAAAGAAAATAAAATTCGTTTCAAAATTGGCACTTCCTACTTCTTTTCCATTTCCTTTCCTTCTCTTCCACATCCAAAAGGTCAAGAATAATTAATGTACAGAAAAGACTTTCTGAAAAGTGTAAATCGTCTACTTTTGTGTAAAAAATAATCCTCGACGTGTAGCAGCACTGGAAAAAGTGACATGACCAATTGTCACACTTATGGCCTTTGCTGCATCCCTCTGGTCACGTGATCAAAATTCAAGATGCTTGGCAACTGACTTGTGTTTATGACGGTTGCAGGGTCCCAAGGTCACGTGATGCCCTTTTGAGACCTTCCGACGAGCAAAATCAATGGGGAAGCCAGATTCACTTAACAACCTTGTTACTAACTTATCGGCGGCAGTGATTCACTTAACATCTTAACAACTGGTTCATATTTATGACGGTTGCAGTGTTCCGGGGTCATGTGATCACCTTGTGTGGCTATCAGACAAGCAAAGTCATCCGCTTAAACACTAGCAACAATTGGAAGGGTCCTTGGATGTCATCTAGTCCAACCCCCTGCTCACAAAGGAGACCTGTACTAGGGAACAACTGCTGTGATTCACTTAACAACTGTGGCAAGAAAATGGGGCAAAACTCATTTAACAACTGTCTCACTTAGCAACAGAAAGTTTGGGTTCAATTGTGGTCAAAAGTCGAGGACTATCTATATTCTGCAACATCACAAATATTATGCTCTTCTCCACCAGTTCCTTCCATACTGGTTCTGACCTAGGCTTCCTTAGCACAAACTTAGTCCCGGCAAACCTCTTTAATTCATACAATTGTAAATTACTTTCATTTACAGTCCGCAAGGCTTGATAAACAGTCTTTCAGAGGAAGGTTATCAACACCCACTTATCTCACGTGGAACGCTGCCCAAAGAGCTAATTTCCAGATGCAGGGCAAGGCCAAACTTGGCACAGAGTCACAAACAGAATGTTCAAATTTTGAATTGGCCAGATGAACTAACTGCTTCCTACAAAAGCTCACGTCCCATTCACTTCTCTTTTATGTCTTGTGGGAGGAGCACTCATCTCCAAGCCTTACTCCTAAGTCGACCCTGTTTCTTTAATTGTTCCTGACTCCTGGCAACTCTGTGCATGCGCACACTGGGAACAGGCTTATACTGTTCTTCTGTCTCACTTCAGAGCCATCGCCCGATCCTTCCCCAGACTCCAGGACTGGCCCATGTTTCTCCCCAACCTCCTCATTGTCCGAATCTGTCAAAAACAGATCATGCCAGACTAATCTCATTACATTCTTTGACAAAATGACAAAATTAGTGGACCAGAAGAATGCTGTCAATATAATTTACTTGGACTTCAGTAAAGCATTTGATAAAGTAGACCATAACCTACTACTAGATAAAATAGAAAAATATGGGTTAGACAGCATCACCACCAAATGGATTCATAACTGGCTGACCAACCGAACTCAACGTGTAGTCCTCAATGGAACTACATCCACATGGAGGGAAGTATGCAGTGGAGTACCCGAAGGCTCTGTTTTAGGCCCAGTACTCTTCAACATCTTCATCAATGACTTGGACAAGGAGATAGATGGGAACTCATCAAATTTGCAGATGACACCAAGCTGGCAGGAACAGCCAACACTCCAGAAAATAGGCTCAAGATACAAAAGGATCTTGACAGACTTGAACATTGGGCGCTATCTAACAAAATGAAATTCAACAGTGAAAAAAGTAAGGTTCTACATTTAGGCAAAAAAACAAAACAAAATGCACAGGTACTGTATATGTGGTACCTCGCTCAATAGTAGTAACTGTGAGAGGGATTTCGGAGTTCTAGTGGACAATCACTTAAATATGAGCAAGCAGTGTGCAGCAGCTGCCAAAAAAGCCAACACAGTTCTGGTCTGCATAAACAGAGGGATAGAATCAAGATCACGTGAAGTATTAATACCACTTTATAATGCCTTGGTAAGGCTACACTTGGAATACTGCATTCAGTTTTGGTCACCACGATGTAAAAAAGATATTGAGACTCTAGAAAGAGTGCAGAGAAGAGCAACAAAGATGATTAGGGGACTGGAGACTAAAACATATGAAGAACGGTTGCAGGAACTGGGTATGTCTAGGTTAATGAAAAGAAGGACTAGGGGAGACATGATAGCAGTCTTCCAATATCTCAGGGGCTGCCACAAAGAAAAGGGAGTCAAGCTATTCTCCAAAGCACCTGAAGACAGGACAAGAAGCAATGGGTGGAAACTAATCAAGGAGAGAAGCAACTTAGAACTAAGGAGAAATTTCCTGACAGTTAGAACAATCAATAAGTGGAACAACTTGCCTGCAGAAGTTGTGAATGCTCCAACACTGGAAATTTTTCAGAAAATGTTGGATAGCCATTTGTCTGAAATGGTGTAGGTTTCCTGCCTGGGCAGGAGGTTGGACTAGAAGACCTCCAAGGTCCCTTCCAACTCTGTTATTATGTTATGCCGCCAACTCTGCTGGCGGCTGGTGGGCCACAACACCTGGGTCTATTTTTTTAAAAGCTTAATTTTTTTATGGATAACAATTACTCTGCCTAATTTGGTTGAATAAGGTTTCAAACAGTTACCTCCTTAGAGCTTTTCTTCCCCATCTGAATGATTTTCCACAGATAGAGCTATTCCTGTTTCTCTTTTTTCGAGAAATGCAATATTATAGTCAATGCCAGGTATTTATAGATTTCTTCCTTTCTTTCTTTCTTTCTCCTGCATATGCAATGGACTGCTGAGAATTTAATAACATGATTTGATTCTAGCTTGAACAATCTTTTTTTTTTTGTAATAAGTTTTTATTTTATTTTATAACATGTAAAAATTCCAACTTCAATTGAACAGTGTGTTGTCTGGGTACAAGTCATTTTAGGAAGTAATGATCAAAGTGTTTACAACAAAATTCATTGCATTAATATCAGTTATACTAATATTAACAACAGTATTACAGATTAACAGAGTTGGAAGGGACCTTGCTGGTCATCTAGTTCAACCCCCTGCCCAAGCAGGAGACCCTACATCTGCCTCTACCTAGGATCGAACTCACAACCTCCTGATTGTGAGGCAAGAGCTCCACCTAATCAATTTAACACATCTTCCTTGTATCACTGATCTTTTCATATGTTTTCCTGTTTCTAGCTCCTGCTTTTGTCACCTAGCCACTGATAAAATAAATCCCAAGTCAAAAAATATTCAGTTTCTTTCAATGTTGGATAGCCATTTGTCTGAAATGGTGTAGGGTTTCCTGCCTCGGCAGGGGGTTGGACTAGAAGACCTCAAAGGTCCCTTCCAACTCTGTTATTATGTTATGCCGCCAACTCTGCTGGCGGCTGGTGCCACAACACCTGGGTCTATTTTTTAAAAGCTTAATTTTTTATGGATAACAATTACTCTGCCTAATTTGGTTGAATAAGGTTTCAAACAGTTACCTCCTTAGAGCTTTTCTTCCCCATCTGAATGATTTTCCACAGATAGAGCTATTCCTGTTTCTCTTTTTAGAAATGCAATATTATAGTCAATGCCAGGTATTTATAGATTTCTTCCTTTCTTTCTTTCTTTCTCCTGCATATGCAATGGACTGCTGAGAATTTAATAACATGATTTGATTCTAGCTTGAACAATCTTTTTTTTTTTTGTAATAAGTTTTTATTTTATTTTATAACATGTAAAAATTCCAACTTCAATTGAACAGTGTGTTGTCTGGGTACAAGTCATTTTAGGAAGTAATGATCAAAGTGTTTACAACAAAATTCATTGCATTAATATCAGTTATACTAATATTAACAACAGTATTACAGATTAACAGAGTTGGAAGGGACCTTGCTGGTCATCTAGTTCAACCCCCTGCCCAAGCAGGAGACCCTACATCTGCCTCTACCTAGGATCGAACTCACAACCTCCTGATTGTGAGGCAAGAGCTCCACCTAATCAATTTAACACATCTTCCTTGTATCACTGATCTTTTCATATGTTTTCCTGTTTCTAGCTCCTGCTTTTGTCACCTAGCCACTGATAAAATAAATCCCAAGTCAAAAAATATTCAGTTTCTTTCAATGTTGGATAGCCATTTGTCTGAAATGGTGTAGGGTTTCCTGCCTCGGCAGGGGTTGGACTAGAAGACCTCCAAGGTCCCTTCCAACTCTGTTATTATGTTATGCCGCCAACTCTGCTGGCGGCTGGTGGGCCACAACACCTGGGTCTATTTTTTTAAAAGCTTAATTTTTTTATGGATAACAATTACTCTGCCTAATTTGGTTGAATAAGGTTTCAAACAGTTACCTCCTTAGAGCTTTTCTTCCCCATCTGAATGATTTTCCACAGATAGAGCTATTCCTGTTTCTCTTTTTAGAAATGCAATATTATAGTCAATGCCAGGTATTTATAGATTTCTTCCTTTCTTTCTTTCTTTCTCCTGCATATGCAATGGACTGCTGAGAATTTAATAACATGATTTGATTCTAGCTTGAACAATCTTTTTTTTTTTGTAATAAGTTTTTATTTTATTTTATAACATGTAAAAATTCCAACTTCAATTGAACAGTGTGTTGTCTGGGTACAAGTCATTTTAGGAAGTAATGATCAAAGTGTTTACAACAAAATTCATTGCATTAATATCAGTTATACTAATATTAACAACAGTATTACAGATTAACAGAGTTGGAAGGGACCTTGCTGGTCATCTAGTTCAACCCCCTGCCCAAGCAGGAGACCCTACATCTGCCTCTACCTAGGATCGAACTCACAACCTCCTGATTGTGAGGCAAGAGCTCCACCTAATCAATTTAACACATCTTCCTTGTATCACTGATCTTTTCATATGTTTTCCTGTTTCTAGCTCCTGCTTTTGTCACCTAGCCACTGATAAAATAAATCCCAAGTCAAAAAATATTCAGTTTCTTTCAATGTTGGATAGCCATTTGTCTGAAATGGTGTAGGGTTTCCTGCCTCGGCAGGGGGTTGGACTAGAAGACCTCAAAGGTCCCTTCCAACTCTGTTATTATGTTATGTTATTATGTTATTTCTGGGACAAAACATATTTTAAAATCTCTTAACAGCAGAAATGTTGGGCTCAATTGTGGTCTTAAGTTGAGGACTGCCTATATTTTGTTAAGAAATTTAAGTTAAGCAGCTCAGCTAAAGTATAACCAACTCTCAATTTGCCTCTATAAATAATTCAGACCCCTGGAAGGTGTTAAACTAAGGGTTGTATTCCCGATTCCTCTGGGTATTCTTAATTTTTCTCTATGTTTAGATCAAAGAGTGTCATTTTTTTTTTCCTGTGCAGGCTATTTGCTTAAATTTTGGCTAAAGCAAGTCACTTGTAAATTCTCCAGGCAATCTGTAACAAGCTTGAATTTTGAGAGAACTATGCTACCCGTGCTTCCCCGAAAACAAGACTGGGTCTTATGTTAACTTTTGCTCTATTTGGGGCTTATTTTCCAGGGAAATATGGTACTAAATGTGACCATCTGGCTGACAATCTTAACTGGGTTTTATTTTTGGGGGTAGAACTTATATTACGAGCATCCTGAAAAATCATGCAGCAGACAGCAAACAGCCTGGTCAGCTTCAGCACCTTAGTATAGCCCCAGCATGTGTGGCACATCGGGGCTCCGCTCCATTGCACCCACCACCGGTCAACTGAGCAACGGCTAGATCCTGGCCTCCCGTAGCCCCACTGATCAGCGGGCTGGCCGAACAGAAACGCCGCTATTGCTGCCTCCTCTGTCCAGCTGGGAACACTGGAGCCTTCTCTGGAGCAGCGGTAAACTGCAGTAGTGATCCTCACCGCCTGGAAAAGCTGATCGGCGGTATTTCAGGAGGCCGATCCAACCACCAAGAAGCTGCTGCTACTGCTGCCATTCATGGCTGCTGCCTGTCGCTGCCGCCGCCCCAACCCCCTCCCCCCACGTACACCGCCATTGCTGCCTCCTCCATGTCTTCTGCCTCCGCCAGGGAAGGCTGAAGCCTTCACCGCCGAGCAGCTGCTCGGCAGTTGAATCGGCCTCCCGGAGTACCGCCAATCAGCTGTCCCAGGCAGCAGGATCACTGCCGCCATTTGTAAAGTGACCAGATTTCAGCGATGGCAAAGCGGGACACCATTGACGGGGGGAAGGGGGGCTGCGCACAAGTGCTGAGTCTCACCACCTGGCTGAAGGAGGAGGAGCGGTTGCTGCTTCTCGGCTCTTCCAGGCAGGCTAGACTCTCCTTGGCTCTCTTCTCGGCTCTTCCAGGCAGCCTCCAGCGGGCGATCTCGCGCCCCCTTCTCCGCCACTCCCCCTTCTCCGTCTCCTCCTCCTCCTCTTGCGTTGCCGCCTCCCATTTTCAGAATGGGAGTGAATGGAGTCTGTGTCTGAAGGTGGGACTTTTTTTTAAAAAAATTTTTTTTTTAAATCGGGACTTTTTTGAAATGCCACGGGACGCGGGACAAATTATTAAAAAGAGGGACTGTCCCGCCAAAAGCGGGACATCTAGTCACTATAGCCATTTGCCACTGCTGCCTGTCACCACCGCTACACCAACCTCCTCCCCCCATGTATGGCAAACTGCCGCAGCAAAGTCTGTGATTCCGTATTTACTCCATAAGATGCACAGAAAATTCCACCCACCTTTTTTGGGGGAGGGGGAGAGTGCGTCTTATCGAGCGAAAAATACAGTATACCAATCAGTCTGTTGGGAATCCTGCAAAAGAATTGATCCATTTCAATACCAGCTATCCAAACAGCACGATCCATTTAGAAAAGCATCCAACGTTATAAGCACCCTGTCATTTGCAAAAGACGTGCTATTTATCTCACACAGTAAAGCTTTCAGCTAAAGGCTTTTTTGAGCATGGTTAAGAAGTATATGACAATGCAGGTATTTGCAACTTTTCAAAAGTGAATCTGAATGCAAGGAAGATTCTTTGGAGAGTCTCAGTTATCCAGGTCATGGTTGTCCCAAAGGTGCTTTTTTTTTCAAGAGGCAGCTGGACTTTCTGGTTTTTCTTTGAAGGTGTTTCGCTTCTCATCCAAGAAGCTTCTTCAGCTCTGATTGCATGGTGGGGAATGCAAGGATTAATAATCCTTGCAGAATGTTGTGACCCAGGCCCCAGTAGGTAGTAGGAAACTCAGTCAGTGAAAAAACAAACAAACTTTATTCGAACAGCTGAGAATTACTTCATTCTCAGCATAGTTCAACTAAATTAAAGCAAATTCCTCCCAACACAAATTCCTCAGTCCTATCAACAACCTTGGTCCAATGAGGCAAACTGCCAAAGGCCTTTCTTGGCAAAAGTTCAGAAGACACCGATACAAAATAAATGCAAGAAGAGGAAGCCATCAACGTTGTTTTCCAGCAAAGCCCAAACACCGTTGCTGTTCTTTTAAGCCTTATGGGAGGGTCCAATCATCTCTTGGCCCTACTTCCGAGTCATCCTCTTTGCTTGAGCTGCTCTTGCCTTCTGGCAGCTCTTCTCATGTGTGCATTAGGAACAGGCTCCTCCTGTTCCTCTGCCTCACTACTGTCAGCCTCTGGAGGCTCTGGAGTCTGCACCTCACTCCCCGATGGCCCTGGCCCCACCTCAGCCTCTGACACAGAGCCCTCATCTGGGCCTTTCCCAGCCTCCAGGACTGGCCCATGTTCTTCCTCAGCATCATCGCTGTCCGACTCCATTGCCAGCTCCTCAGGCTGCTGGCGGACCACAACACAGACAGCTGGTCTTTTGCATCCTTTTAGAGAGTTGTTAAGGACACCTGAAGGTTTATCTGTGTCCTCAGGGTGCAAATGGGTGTGGAGCCTTCCTAGAACTGCTTGAAAGGACTCTGTTGCAGACTGGAGATAGATGATGTCATTTCCTTTCCCCTCTGTTGAGAGAGGGCTGTTCAGTTCTGACATTGATGGCCTCTTTGACTCCTCTTTCTTGCATAATTCCCCGAGGACACAGGTAAACCTTCAGGTGTCCTTAACAACTCTCTAGGTAAAGATAAAGGTTCCCCTTGCATATACGTGCTAGTCGTTGCCGACTCTAGGGGCCGGTGCTCATCTCCTTTTCAAAGCCGAAGAGCTAGCGCTGTCCGAAGACATCTCCGTGGTCATATGGCCAGCATGACTCAACGCTGTTACCTTCCCACCAAAGGGGTCCCTATTTTTTCTACTTGCATTTTTATGTGCTTTCGAAACTGCTAGGTTGGCAGAAGCTGGGACAAGTAATGGGAGCTCACCCTGTTACACGGCAGCACTAGGGATTCGAACCGCTGAGCTGCTGACCTTTCGATCGACAAGCTCAACATCCTAGCTCCTGAGCCACCACGTCCCTATAACAACTCTCTAAAAGGATGCAAATGACCAGCTGTCTGCAAGGAATATAAATCCTTCCAAACGGGCCATTTTCAACCTCCAGAGGGCCTCCAACGGGGTAGGGAAGGCCATTTTTGCCCTCCTCAAGCTCCAAGAAAACCTCTGGAGCCTGGGGAGGATGAAAAACAGGCCTACTTGAGCCCACCGTGCCATCACGTGCCAAAAGCGAGGGGAGCACAAGGGGATTGTGCACATGCGTGAGGGGAGGGTCACATTGCCCTAAAGCATTTCAGTGACTGTCCAATCTCTTCTTAAAAACCTCCAGCGATGAAGCTCCCACAACTTCTGAAGGTAACTTCTGTTCCACTGGTTAATTGTCTTCACTGTTAAGAAGTTTCCTGATTGCTTATTTGTACCCTATGACTATCATTAAGTGTTGTACCTTAGAATTCTTGATGAACTTATCTTTTCTTTTAAGTACACTGAGAGCTTATGCACCAAGACAAATTCCTTGTGTATCCAATCACACTTGGCCAATAAAAAATTCTATTCTATTCTATTCTATTCTCTGACTATCATTAAGTGTTGTACCTTATGATTCTTGACAAATGTATCTTTTCTTTTATGTACACTGAGAGCATATGCACCAAGACAAATTCCTTGTGTGTCCAGTCCCACTTGATCAATAAAGAATTATATTCTGTTCTGTCTGTTCTATTCTATTCTATTCTATTCTATTCTATTCTATTCTATTCTATTCTATTCTATTCTATTCTATTCTATTCTATGACTATCATTAACTGTTGTATCTTATGATTCTTGACCAATGTATTTTTTCTTTTATGTACACTGAGAGCATATGCACCAAGACAAATTCCTTGTGTATCCAATCACACTTAGCCAATAAAAAATTCTATTCTATTCTATTCTAATTCCAAGTTGCTTCTCTCCTTGATTAGTTTCCATCTGTTGTTTCTAAACCTGTGGACTTCAAATCCCAAATTTCCCCACTATGCTTAATAGACATTCAGGTTAGAGGAACACGACACCGCCTTCTTCAAAGTGGCATAATTGTGTCAGTCAGATGACTGTGACCTTTACAAAAATGTCTATCGGGGCATGTCATTTTTCTTTCCTGCCTGTATCAATTTCCAATAACACTTCACAGTGTGATAATGGAACTTAAGGGCTTTCATGTCATTGTACTTTACTTGGATTAACACAAACTAGACTCATTAAGCCAGCCCTGCAGGCATGGGGATTGTTAAATTCTTCAGGATATACACACATACATAGCCGAGTTTGCAGCTTTAAAATTGCAAACTTGGACCAGAGATAGCAGTGTGGATGATATTAAGAACTGAGTTTTCTTTGATTGGCCAGCATTTTTAGAAGTAGTTTGTTCTTCTTTTCCCTAGTGCTGAGAGAGAGAGAGAGAGAGAGAGGGAGGGAGGGAGGGAGGGAGACTGGCCTAAAGTAGAGGTCTCCAACCTTGGCAACTTTAAGACTTGTGGACTTCAGCTCCCAGAATTCCTCAGCCAGCTTTGCCATCTCACCCCTGCTCTTTCTTTTCATTAAATTGTTGTTGTTGTTGTTAGTTGCGAAGTCGTGTCCAACCCATCGCGACCCCATGGACAACGTTCCTCCAGGCCTTCCTGTCCTCTACCATCCTCTGGAGTCCATTTAAACTCATGCCTACTGCTTCAGTGACTCCATCCAGCCACCTCATTCTCTGTTGTCCCCTTCTTCTTTTGCCCTCAATCTTTCCCAGTATTAGGCTCTTCTCCAGTGAGTCCTTCTTTCTCATTAGGTGGCCACAGTATTTGAGTTTCATCTTCAGGATCTGGCCTTCTAAAGAGCAGTCAGGGTTGATCTCCTCTAGGACTGACTTGTTTGTTCGCCTTGCAATCCAAGGGACTCGCGGGAGTCTTCTCCAGCAACAGAGTTCAAAGGCCTCAATTCTTTGGCGCTCAGCCTTTCTTATGGTCCAACCTTCACAGCCATACATTGCAACTGGGAAAACCATAACCTTGACTATACACACTTTTGCTGGCAGGGTGGTGTCTCTGCTTTTTAGTACGCTGTCTAGATTTGCCATAGCTTTCCTCCCCAGGAACAAGCGTCTTTTAATTTCTTGGCTGCAGTCCCCATCTGCAATGATCTTGGAGCC
Organism: Ahaetulla prasina; assembly: GCF_028640845.1. NCBI lineage: Eukaryota > Metazoa > Chordata > Lepidosauria > Squamata > Colubridae > Ahaetulla > Ahaetulla prasina. Next base: position 220,233,787 of record NC_080541.1, read on the forward strand.
CAGGAAAATAAAATCTGTCACTACCTCCATTTCTTCACCATCTATCTGCCAGGAATTGGGAGGGCCATATGCCATGATTTTAGTTTTCTTAATGTTGAGTTTCAAGCCAACTTTTGCACTCTCCTCCTTCACCCGCATCAAGAGGCTCTTTAGTTCCTCTTCGCTTTCTGCCATTAGAGTGGTATCATCTGCATATCTGAGGTTGTTGATATTTCTCCCGGCAATCTTAATTCCATTTTTTGATTCATCCAGCCCCGCCTTTCTCATGATGTGTTCTGCATATAAATTAAATAGGCAGGGTGATAGTATACAGCCTTGCCGGACTCCTTTCCCAATTTTGAACCAATCAGTGGTTCCGTGTCCAGTTCTAACTGTTGCTTCATTAAATTAGACATACCCAATTAACAGATGAACCTAGTCCACTAGATTCTCCTGAGCATTTTTAAAATAAAGTTTGGCATAGCTTTTTTTACTCTGGCAGCAGCTTTTCACCCAACCTCCCCTAACTGGCATAACGGTTAGCATAAATTGCCACAAACCCATTTCTAAAATCGAAGGAAAATCGCTGCTCTTTCCTTCTTTCATATGTAAATTTCCATCAGGTGGGCGACTTGAATGCAAATTTCCTCAATGTACGTTTTAAAAAGGAAAACTTGTATGGAACCAACCTTTTTTTTTTTCATTCTCGCTGTGTGTGTGAATATTTCTGAAAGTTAGAACAAAACAGGATAACAGAGTTGGAAGGCACCTTGGAGGTCTTCTAGTCCAACCCCCTGCCCAGGCAGGAAACCCTATACCATTTCAGACAAATGGCTATCCAACATTTTCTTAAAAATTTCCAGTGTTGGAGCATTCACAACTTCTGCAGGCAAGTTGTTCCACTTATTGATGCTTCTAACTGTCAGGAAATTTCTCCTTAGTTCTAGGTTGCTTCTCTCCTTGATTAGTTTCCACCCATTGCTTCTTGTTCTACCCTCAGGTGCTTTGGAGAATAGTTTGACTCCCTCTTTTTTGTGGCAGCTCCTGAGATATTGGAACACTGCTAGCATGTCTCCCCTGGTCCTTCTTTTCATTAAACTAGACATACCTAGACAAGAAGGGACGCGGTGGCTCAGGGGCTAAGACAGCTGAGCTTGTCGATCGAAAGGTCAGCAGTTTGGCGGTTCGAATCCCTAGTGCTGCCGTGTAATGGAGTGAGCTCCTGTTACTAGTCCCAGCTTCTGCCAACCTAGCAGTTTCGAAAGCACATAAAAATGCAAGTAGAAAAAATAGGGACCACCTTTGGTGGGAAAGTAACAGCGTTCCGTGCGCCTTTGGCGTTGAGTCATGCCAGCCACATGACCACGGAGACATCTTCAGACAGCGCTGGCTCTTCGGCTTTGAAACAGAGATGAGCACCGCCCCTAGAGTCGGGAACGACTAGCACATATGTGCGAGGGGAACCTTTACCTTTACCTTACCTAGACAAGTAGAGGATAGACTCAGCGGTGGGATGCAATTGGTTTAACAACCGGTTCAGTGAGCATGTACGCATGTGTAACGTGCTTGCGCACAGCATTCAAAATACAGCAGTTTGAAGCTCATCTGCTTACCTTCTAAGGCAGCCCCAGTAAGTAGAACAGCGGAGGCGCAGAAATCAGCTGTGCCGCGCGAATCAGCTGAGCCAGAGAGAAGGAAATATAGGACAGGATAGAGTGGGAGCGGGTGGGCATGGCCAGCTGATCGTCGGAACTACCAGTTCACCCAAACCAGTCCAAACCAGCTGAATACCACTCCTGGATAGAATAGAATCTATCTTCCTATGATTTAAATCCATTATTCCATATACAGGTAGTCTTTGACTTACGTGAGTTCATTTAGTGACCTTCATTGTTACGACGTCACTGAAGAAAGTGACCTATGGCCATTTTTCACACTTATGACCGTTGCAGCAGCCCCATGGTCATGTGAACAAAATTCAGAAGCTTGGCAACAGCCCCATATTTATGACGGTTTCAGTGTCCTGGGGTCATGTGATTCCTTTTGCGACCGTCTTAACAGCAAAGTCAATGGGAAGCCATACCTACTTAACAAGCATGTGACTAACTTAACAACTGCCGTGATTGACTTAATCATTCTGTGGCAAGAAAGGCCAATGTGATATTTCCAATAAAGTCATTTTTTGAGGCAGGGGTCACCAACCTACGGGACCGCCTGCTGTTACCACACGCCTCCCACCGACCTGTACGCTCTCACAGAGAGGGACTTCTCAGGGTGCCGTCCGCTAAACAATGCCGGCTGGCGGCCCCCAGGGGAAGGGCCTTCTCTGTGGGGGCTCCCACACTCTGGAACGAGCTTCCCCCGGGTTTACGCCAAATACCTGACCTTCGGACATTCCGTCGCGAACTGAAGACTCATCTTTTTATCCGCGCGGGGCTGGCTTAAATTGGGATTTTAATGTTAATTTATTAATCTTAAACGGGGTTTTTTAGTATGGTAAATTTTAATCACCAGGCTAAACACCAGCTCAAAACATATTTATTCATTAAAGCGGGACTGGCATAATTAGTGATGTATTTTAATTGGGTTTTTTAATATTTTTAACTTTTTAATTTAAATTTTAATAATCAGCCTTTAAAATTTGCTCTTTTTAAATGTTGTTTTAAATTGTATACATCTTTGTTTTTATTCTGGCTGTACACCGCCCTGAGTCCTTCGGGAGAAGGGCGGTATAAAAATTTAATAAATAAATAAATAAATAAAAATAAATAAATAAGTTTTTTAAATCGTATTTTAAACCTGTATATTGTATTGTCGGTTTTATCATGCCTGTACACCGCCCTGAGTCCTTTGGGAGAAGGGCGGTATAAAAATCAAATAAAATAAATAAATAAATAAATAAAAACAAAACCTTGGCAACTTTAAGACTTGTGGACTTCAACTCCCAGAATCCCTCAGCCAGCAAAGCAAAGCAAAGCTTTGGGAGTTGAAGTCCACAAGTCTTAAAGTTGCCAAGGTTGGAGACCCCTGCTTTAAGGAATTCACCTGCCTTGGAGTTTTGCTTGCTATGGGATTATTACTTTATTTATTTTATTTTTATTTATTTTATTTATTTATTTGTCACAACATTATATATATGCATAAGCATGAAATAACTATACGATATATAAACATATATATAATCATAAGTATGTAATAACTATATGAAATTGGATACAATCAAAGGGAACATTAGGACAGAAGGCACGTTGGTGCTCTTATGCACGCCCCTTACAGACCTCTTAGGAATGGGGTGAGGTCAATAGTAGATAGTTTTGGGTTAAAGCTTTGGGGATTTGGGGAAGAGACCACAGAGTCTGGTAGTGCATTCTTTTTTTTTTTTTAATTTGAATTTATATCCCGCCCTTCTCCGAAGACTCAGGGCGGCTTACATTGTGTTAAGCAATAGTCTTCATCCATTTGTATATTATATACAAAGTCAACTTTTATTGCCCCCAACAATCTGGGTCCTCATTTTACCTACCTTATAAAGGATGGAAGGCTGAGTCAACCTTGGGCCTGGTGGGACTTGAACTTGCAGTAATTGCAAGCAGCTGTGTTAATAACAGACTGCTTAGTCTGTTGAGCCACCAGAGGCCCTTGGAACCCTGACAGTGATGCTGAGTTTCAATGGAACCAACCACAACTAATGCCAACACTTTGGCCCCAAGCAGTTGGCAGCTTTCCCTCCGCAAGTTCTCTTTTCGAGCAGCCTGAGCTCGTCAGCGCCAATCATCTCTTTATGACTTGCCCTGATTGATGGTTGCTATTCATAGAGCTTCAAATCAATTTTTTAACAGGGAGAGTTTAGTCATCAGCACCTTGCCTGGTGTCATGACGGTGTTGTGAGAGATGTGCAATCTAAAGTCTGCATGTACTTACTTAAATGAATACCGGCCAATAAGCAGTTTCTGTGTATACGCGCACAGACACAAACTAGAAGGGGAAGGGGGAAAGGGAAGGGAAGGGAACAAGGAAAGGAAACAAAGGAAGGAAAGAGAAGGGCAAGGGAAGGGAAGGAAATAGGAAAGGAAAAGAAACAAGGAAGGGAAGGGAAGGGAGGGAAGGGAAGGGAAGGGAAGGGGGGGAAGGGGAAGGGGAAGGGAGGAGGAGGGGAAGGAAGGGGAGGGAAAAGGAAGGGAGGAGGAGGAAGGGAAGGAAATAGGAAAGGAAAAGAAAAGGAAGGGGAAACAAAGGGAGGGAAGGAAGGGAGGAAGGGAGGGAGGGAGAGAAGGAGGGGAAGGAAGGGAGGGAGGGGAGGGAGGAAGGGAGGGAGGAAGGGAAAAGAAAGAGGAAGGAAGGGAGGGAGGAAGGGAGGAGGAGGAGAGGAGAAGATAGGGGAAGGGATGGAAGGGAAGGGAGAGGGGGAGGAAAGGGAGAAAGGGAAAGGAGGGAGAAGGGGAGGGGAGGGGGAGGGAGGAGGGGGGAGGAGAGGGGAGAAGAGGGAAAGGAAAGGAAAGGAAAGGAAAGGAAAGGAAAGGAAAGGAAAGGAAAGGAAAGGAAAGGAAAGGAAAGGAAAAGCCCACTACATGTTCACAAACTAAAGTCTCTGATCAGGTCATTTATGGAGGATTTATGACGAAGAAGATTCATCCAACGACATAGGATAGCGGGAAGGAATTAATCTTGCTTATGGATTCTGCAGCGTGAACAGCTGGTTCCTCTTGGCTGTCTGCCTCAACTTGCAAATATTCCCCCCACCCTCCCGCTTTCTCTGTTCTGTGATTGGCTGGATGACTTGAATCTCTGCTGGATCGGTTGAAGGCTTAGAGTATCTCTCCGTCTTCTCTCTCTTGATCAGGCATGGGTATTTTGGCAAACCACATGGGGGGGGGGGGGAAATTGTAGAGATGAGGAGGTATAAAACAGTAAACTGGCCACAATTAATCAGTATGCGACCAAATTATCTTAGGTACGTTCCAACGGGACCCATGTCAAAAAGTTGCATTTTGAAGACCTGGTTTTCTTGTTTCAGCTCTTGCTCCTTCTGGTTCTTAGGAAAATGAGAACTCTACAGCTGGTTTATTGAGCTACATCTAAACCAGGAGTCTCCAACCTTGGTCACTTTAAGGCTTGTGGACTTCAACTCCCAGAGTTCCACAGCCAGCTTTGCTATTCTATTCTGTTTTAAATAAAAGTTGAAACTGAACACAGAAGAAAACAACACTAAAATACTTTTCTTTTTCTTTTTTTTTTAAGAAAAGGCTATTCTTCCGAGCAGGACTGGCTTAAATAGGGTTTTTAAATATGGATTTTATTGGGGTATTTTATATTTTGTATTGTATTTTTAAATTTTAGGCCATATTGAATAAGTTTTTTAAAGAGTGTTTTTATTGTATATATGGTATTATTTTATCTGCCTGTTCACCGCCCTGAGTCCTTCGGGAGAAGGGCGGTATAAAAATTAAATTATTATTATTATTATTATTATTATTATTATTATTATTATTATTATTATTATTATTATTATTATTATTATTATTATTATTATATTGTTTTTCACTGCTTCAGAATAATTCACAGAGCACCAATTTTCAAGGGAAACAGCCAAGGCAGAAGAATGGATTAATAAGAGTTGGGAGACACATTTTTACACTTGAAATATTTTTTTCAGGTCTGATGTTTCTGGATCTGAAGTTTTAAATCTATGTAATTTTCTATTTTATCGTTTTCATGATCTTCTGAAAACAAGCCTCCCTCCTTTTTTATGTATTATTTTTTTGATTTAGTATATTTTCCAACCTGCGTACCAGCCATTTTTGTAGCATTACAAAAGACGTTAAAACTCCATTTTTGCACAAAAAGAAAAAAAACTTGTTTTCCCTCCTCTGGAATTTTTCTCTTTTTCAGTTTTCAACCGGAATTATGTATCTTTAGGTTTGATTATTTAAAATTTGAACATTTCTCCTACAACATCCACTGATTGGTAGTCAAAAGCAGTGGCATATAATTAGTTCCTGCTGATTAGAATTTTTTTTTTCCAAAATGGTTGCCACTTTGAATTATATATGCCAAAATAATAAAAGTGGGATACAAAGAGACTAAACTCAATCAATCCGTGGCATTCTTATCTCCAAAAATGAAGGCTAAACATGTGGCTTTAGCAATTATAAAGCTGAAATTATTAGTGCCAAATTCTTCATTGCAATGCAAAACGTGTGACAAACTAAAAGGCTAAGAATCCTTTTTAAAATAAACTTAATTAAAACCTGGCTAAACACACTGAAGAATTCTTTTTTTTTTTCTATCAAAGACTACGTCTGTCTTAGTTTGGTTTTTCTCCTTTCTCTCGGCTTATTTTTCTCTTTAATTGGTCCCTATGAATCCTGTTAAAGGTTTCTGAGGAAAATCTGTTGACTGAGAGTCAAAAGTTGGATTCAAAACTTATAATTTGGGGGAGGGAGGGAAATGTTATTTATTTATCCTCAACTGATACCACACTTATTGCTTGACATATGATCACAATCAAGCCAAAAATTTCTGTTCTGTTCTTCTGTTAATTATAAGAGAGAAAATAGAAGCTATTGGGGGGGCTGGGGCATTGAACAAGATGATGACAGGGAACAAAATTAATTTTTTCTGATAAAGATACTCTTTTTATCATACCAGGCGCAGCCTTTTGCCTGAAGTGTCTAATAATGGAGCTTCAGACTGGGCGATTATTCTCACTGACTTACTGATTAATTCTCATTGGTTATTCTTATTAATTCTTATCAATTATTCATACCAATTCTTAATTAATTATAAATGATTAATAATTAAGAAATAATGATTAATTCTTATTACTTAATTAATGTTTATTGATTATTCTCATTCACTCCTTGATTGAGTAAAAACCTCATTGGAGGTTTGTAAGAAGTGACTGAACGAAAATCTGAAATGCTATTGGTCTCCTGCTTGAGCAAGGGGTTGGACTAGAAGATCTCTGCGGTCCCTTCTAACACTATACTGATTGTCTGATTAACCAGGCCATGATCTTGCACTGTTACTTGATTACTTAGGTCTACCTCTAGACAGGTGTTCCTCATTTAACAACCACATTTGCGACTGGCCACTCTCTTGCTAAGTGCTGTGGTCGCTAAGAGAAAAATCATGCAACTGGAGAAGACTTAGATCACTTCTGCTTGCATCCTTAAGTGAACAACTGTGGTGTCACCACAAGTTGTGATTTCACTCCTGCGTTCTCCATTAACTGTGCTTGTTGGAAACCAGATATGAAGCTCATAAATCATGTGATCGTAGGATGCAACAACTACCCATAAATGCAAGGATTTGTCCCCAGACTGTTTTTTTAACTGTTGTAACTTCAAATGGTTATTAAACAAGGCAGTCAGTAAACAAGGTTTACCTGTAAGTGCTAATTCTGCCAGGGTTAATTTTCCTGGATATTTTAGTAAAGCAAATTGCAGAACGTGGAGTGGAGTGGAATGGACTGGAATAGAATAGAATAGAATAGAATAGAATAGAATAGAATAGAATAGAATAGAATAGAATAGAATAGAATAGAATAGATGGAGGGGACCTTGGAGGTCTTCTAGTCCAGGGGTCACCAGCCTTTCGGATCTCAGGGACCACTAAATTCATAATTTTAAATCCTGCGGACCACTAATATGATCTGCCTAATGAGTGGCTGGGTGGGTGTGGCTATGTGGTCATGTGACTGGGTGGGTGTGGCCAACTCAATGTCACTCACGTCAAGGGGCAGCTCACCAGCCTTTACTTGCCCCTCCCACCCACTCCACTCCTGCCCGCCCGGGCTCCTTAGGGCCTCAACAGGAAGCAATTGTTGGAGCTAAGCAGCCACTAAGAGAAAGAGTTGGCAAAACAGCTTAGCTCCAATTGGATCTGGCTGAGAAGGAGGCTCAGCAGAAGCACCTCACTGAGGACTAGGACCATAGGCTTTCCAAGCAGAGGGAAGACCTGCTGAAGCGTGAGGCCAAGTACAGGCGCCTGGAGGCTCAGCAGGCTGAGATGGTTAGCCAGTTCCAGGCCATGATGCAGTCCCACTGGAATGAAGCCCTCTGGCTCTTCACCACCAGCAGCACTTCTCTCCAGCTTTTGCCCAAAGCCCCACACCAGGAGGCTGAAGCAGACCCCAAGTTAGAATTTCTGCCCCTCTCCAACCCATACAAAAAGACCCCGAAGGCAGAGACTCTCTGCAACAACACAGCGGTTCATTGCACGTATCCAGCCCAGGGGCTGTAGTTTGAGGACCCCTGATTTAGTGCAATATAAAAAATGCAAATAATTTTTCTGAGGACCACCAAAATTTTCTCATGGACCACCAGTTGGTGACCACTGTTCTAGTCCAACTTCCTGCTCTGGCAGGAAATTCTACACCATTTCAGACAAGTGGCTGTCCAGTCTCTTCTTAAAAAGTTCCACTATTGGAACTTCCACAACTTCTGAAGGCAACTTCTGTTCCACTGGTTAATTGTTCTCACTGTCAGGAAGTTTCTCCTCAATTCCAGAAGAGTTGCTTCTCTCGCTGTCTTTTGTCCGATCAGCAGAACAGAGACAACGCAAATGGTTGTCAACAGCCCCTCTTCATCTTCGCAACAGGAGTGTAATGTTCCTTTAATGCCACCTTTTTTGAAAAATATGCACGTTTTGTTCTTTTTAAACATGCTCATCAAACTGTCATTGAGTGGTTTCCTTCGGTAAGTTATACAAGAAAGCAGGGTGTTTCAACTTTGGGGTATACTACAAGAGACAAATTGGATCTCAGATGAAAAACTGGAACAAAGTAATGATTGCACAATAGGCATCTCTCGCCTGTCCATAAGATCAGAAAGAAAGGGAAGGAACAAAAGACCAGGCCTATCTGACACGCTGATGGATTGAAATCGCCCCTTCAAATGAATGCTTTGATTTTGGCACAGACATCAACTCTACAAAGAGAAATTGAGCAGGTGGTGTCGAGATCAAGTTATTTCATGGCAACCTTAATTTTGGATATCAGTTATTCTTTATTTATTTATTTATTTGTTAGATTTGTATACCGCCCTTCTCCCGAAGGATTCAGGGCGGTTCACAGCCAATAAAAATACAAAAAATACATATAACACAAGTTAAAAACAATATAAAAAACTAATTCAATATACGGCCTAAAAATTGAAATAAAAGTTAAAAACCCCGTTTAAAAACCCCATTTAAAAACTACTTTTAAGCTAACCCTGCGCGCTGAAACAAAAGCGTCTTCAGCTCGCGGCAAAAGGTCCGGAGGTCGGGGAGTTGACGAAGCCCCGGAGGCAGCTCATTTCTAGAAGGCAGGAGCCCCCACAGAGAAAGCCCTCCCCCTGGGGGTCGCCAGCCGACATTGTTTAAGTTAAGCATTGAAAGCAAGCTCACGTGGTTTTCTTGGTTTTTCTTCTATGGCTTATTTATAACTCTTAAGAGAAGGGAATATTTGTAACTCAAGGTTGAACTTTTGGGACTTTGGTGCATTCTGAGCTGGGCTGTTTTCTTGCAGACGTCACATTACCCAACTAAGTAATGTCATTGATGCTGGAAGGGAGTGGGGTTTGCAGGGAGGAAGAGGAGGAGGAGGAGGAGGAGGGAGGAGGAGGAGGAGGAGGAGGAGGAGGAGGAGGAGGAGGAGGTGGAGGAGGAGGAAGAGGAGGAGGGGGAGGAGGAGGAGGAGGAGGAGGAGGACTGTGGGGTCCTTGGTGGTCTCTGACCTTGATTGTTTTCTTGCAGATGTCACATTACTCAACTAAGTAGTCATCAGTGCTAGATGGAGAAGGAGGAGGAGGGGGAGGGGGAGGAGGAGGAGGAGGGGGAGGAGGGAGGCGAGGACAATGACTGTGAGGTCCTTGGTGGTCTCTGAGCTCAGCTGTTTTCTACAGACATTTCATTACCCAACTAAGTAACATCATCAGTGCTAGAAGGAAGTGGGGTTTGCTCTGTTTTTATATACGAGACTATGCCTGCTTTGAACAGTGCAGGTGGTCCTTGACTTACATCCACAATTGAGCCCAAAATGTATGTTGCTAAGTGAGACATTCGTTAAGTGGATTTTCCCCTTTGTGCTACATTCATTAAGTGAATCATTGCAATTGTTAAATTAGTAACACGGTTGTTAAGTGAAACTGGCTTCTCTATAGACTTTGCTGGCCAGAAGGTCGCAAAAGATGATCACACATCCCCAGAATGCTGCAACCGTCATAAAAATGAATGGATTACCAGGTGTCCAAATTTTGATCACATGATGACGGGGATGCGGCGGCAACAGTCATAAGCGTGAAAAACGGTCATAAGTCACTTTTTTTCAGTGCCGTTGTGAACTTTGGTCACTGAATGAACTGCGCAAGTCGAGGACTACCTGAATTTGGCTTCACTGCTTTGCTTTGCTGGGAATGCGTCTACGGAGCAGTGTGGAGAAATAGGAATCTATTTCTTGTAAAAAAACAACAACATTAAAATGCCTTTCCAGACTTCAGTTTATAATCAATGGTATCTTGTCCATTCTTCGTTGGTAAATGATGTGTAACTATGATATAAAAGGCACCGCTTGAATTTCCAGTTCAGCATCCTTTAGAGCAGGGGTCTCCAACCTTGGCAACTTTAAGCCTGGCGGACTTCAACTCCCAGAACCCTGGGAATTGAAGTCCGCCAGGCTTAAAGTTGCCAAGGTTGGAGACCCCTGCTTTAGAGATACAGTGAGTGTCATGGCCATTAAACTTAGTCAGATTATGGAAGATTGACAGCAAAGATTAGCCTGCAAAGCATTTTTTGGGGGGAAAAAATTCACTATTTCACCACTGTTATCTTCCTGAGGCACACTGCCCTCTGCAGGTCACATGGGCACATTACATTACACCAATGCAGCGATGGTGAAGCTTTCCGGCACCAAGTGCCGAAAAGTTCGCATGGAAATGTTGCGCGTGCACACACGCTCGTCGGACTTCTGGGTTCTGGCGCACATTTATTTTTATTTTTTATTTTTTATTTATTTTATTTGTCATAACAGCATACATAAGCATAAGCATGAAGCAACAGTAGGACAGGAACGGTAGGCACGCTTGTGCTCTTATGCACGCCCCTTATAGACCTCTTGGGAATGGGGTGAGGTCAATAGTAGACAGTTTTTGGTTGAAGCTTTGGGGATTTTGGGAAGAGACCACAGAGTCAGGTAGTGTGTTCCAAGCATTAACAACTCTGTTACTGAAGTCATATTTTCTGCAGTCAAGATTGGAGCGGTTAACATTAAGTTTAAATCTATTGTTTGCTCTTGTATTGTTGTGATTGAAGCTGAAGTAGTCTTCAAGAGGAAGGACATTGCAATAGATGATTCTATGAGTTAAACACAGGTCCTTTCGAAGGTGGCGGAGTTCTAAGTTTTCTAAACCCAGGATTTCAAGCCTGGTGGCATAAGGTATTTTGTTGTATTTGTTGTATAAGGAATTTTGTTGTATTCATGCGCACCCGACAATCAGCTGGCTTGCCATGCGAGCAAAGGACAGCTGATTGTTGTGCTCGCATGCACCAGAAACCTGGAAGACAAACAGGCAAGGCCACGCGTGCCAGGCAACATGGCATGGCATAGGTTCGCCATCACGACACTAACGTATTGTAGTCTGTACAATCGTCCCAAAGGTGCTTTTTCAAGAGGCAACCGGACTTTCTTGTTTTTCTTTGTTTTCTTTGTCTTGCTGAAGACAAATCTTGAAGAAGCTTCTTCGATGAGAAGCAAAACGTCTTCAAAAGAAAAAACAAGAAAGTCCAGTTGCCTCCTGAAAAAGCACCTTTGGGACAACCATGACCTGGATGACAGAGAATTTCTACAGACTTTTTAGCTATACAATTTGGGATGAATGCCCTTGGAATGGTGTTGGGACTAGGAATGGATTTGCAGAGGAAAAAATTGCAGACTACAAGAACCAGGAGCACCACTCAGGTGACCTTGAGGACACAGATAAATCTTCAAGTGCTTCAAGGACCCTCTAGTCCAGTGGTAGTCAACCTGGTCCCTACCGCCCACTAGTGGGCGTTCCAGCTTTCATGGTGGGTGGTAGAGGTTTTGTCCGATACTGAAGCACTTTCCTTTTTTTTAAATTTAATTGACTTGTTTCAAAAAATTCATAGCATTATTTAAAAACATTTTCATTAGGTTTTCATAAAATTCCCCGTGACAATTTAAATTTCTGAAAATATACTATTTGTAGTATATTTATACGCCCGCGTATAAGTTTAGTTCATGTTATGTAAGTGAAACTAAATGGCACTATAGTGCGACCGCAAACAAAAGAGCCTCGTCCCAGAATAGCTCGCGCATCCCCCCCCCACACCACCCAGCTGTAACAGACAAGCAGAGCTGGTAGTCGGTGCCCCCCCAACCCCAATCCACGATGCACGAGAGGCATGCGCAGACGACAAACGGTGCATTACTGTGGAACCGGTGGACAGTTAGAAAATTTTACTACTAACAGAGATACAAAAGTGGGCGGTAGGTATAAAAAGGTTGACTACCCCTGCTCTAAAAGGATGCAAATGACCAACTGTCTGCAAGGAATATAAATGCTCCCGTTCCTCACTATCCTGCCAGAGCTGAAAAAGCTTCTTGGATGAGAAGCGAAACATCTTCAAAGAAAAACAAGAAAGTCCAGTTGCCTCTTGAAAAAGCACCTTTGGGGCAACTATGACCTGGATGACTGAGAATCTCCATAGATGTTTAGTCTGTACCATACTTTGAAATCTGATGACAGCGTGAGAATTTTAGGCCCTGACAGGTAGTCCTTGACTTATGATAGAAGGCAAAACTTCTCTCCCTAAGCAAAATAGCTGTTAAGTGAGTTTTGCCCCATTTTACGACCTGTCTTGTCACTGTTGTTAAGTGAATCACTGCAGTTGTTAAGTAAGGAACTCGGTTGTTAAGTGAATCTGGCTTCCCCATGGACTTTGCTTGTCAGACGGTCACAAAAGTTGATCACATGATCTCAGGACAGTGCAAGTGTCATAATTACATGCCAGTTGCCAAGGCCTTGAATTCTGATCGAGTGACCGTGGGGATGCTGCAACAGTCGTAAGCATGAAAGACAGTCCTAAGTCACTTTTTTCCCCAGTGCAATTGTAACTTAGAACTGTTGTGTCTGCGCCCCCTGAGCCGGCCCTCCTGCCAGAAAGTGACTTGGAGCCAGGCCTCCTGCCAGAAAGTGACTTGGAAAGTGAGGGGGAAGGGCAGTCAGGACTTACTTCGGGAGCACCGGCTTCCCTGGTTCAGCTCCAAGAGCCAGAAACAGGCCAGGTGGAAGAGATAACGAGGCCTCCATCCCCTGACTCTTCCCCCTCCCCAGGCCATGCCTGCAGACCCAGCTGACAGCAATCAGGCTTGGTTGGACCCTAGGTTTCGTAGGCAGGAGAGGAGGGAACAACAGAAGTAGGGGTGGGGCAGGCCTAGGAAGTGCTGAGTCATGGAGCCACACCCCACAGGATATAAAAGGCAGCGAGAGCTGCTGTGTCTCTTTGTAACAGGCAAATCCACTGATTGACTAAGAGCTGAAGTTTGTTCCTGGGTGACTCACCAGCGTTGTGGAAGATAACGGAAGCTCTTGGCAGATACTGGCTATTCTGCTGCCAGAGCTGATAGTGCCGGCTAATTAAGCCATCACTCGGACAGAGGCGGAGGACAGAACACGAACAGTCACTAAATGAATGGTCGAAAGTGGAGGACCACCCGCACGTACAAAGATGGAATGACACACTAACTACCACAATGGAACAGTGGATGCCAAAGGTGATAGAGATGGCAAAAACTAACTATATCAATTTAAGAGAAGAATTTATCTATGTTTTGTTTCTACTTGGAAACCACTTCTGGACTTTTTGCTCAAAGGTGGAAAAAAATAGAAGTTTGATTTTAGGTGTTGATTAGAATGATTTTGTTATTACAGAAATGCCTTGAAATATTTTGAAATGTAAAGCAAAAAGTTGGGGCTCTGTGTGTGTTTGTGTGTGTGTGTATCTGTGTATGTGTATATTTATGTTTTAGTGCAGTGAAAACAGTGAGAAGTCACCACTTTTTCTCCTCTCTTACATTTTCCCTTTTTTTTCTCTTCGTTTTCTTTCTTTTTTTTTCTGTACGTTCGTCTTATCGGGAAACTTAATAAAACGTATTTTTTAAAAAAATCCGGTGAGTTGAATGAAACTTCTATAAAACGGCACAAATTCCTGGTACTCCTCCCACTTCAAAATCCATCTGTGATTGGTTGGCTGAAAAGGGAAATGCCATAAGTACCAGCCAGTTGCCAAGAGCCTGAATTTTGATCATGAGTCTGTGGGGATGCTGCAAGAGTCATAAGTGTGAGGACTATGTTGTAAGTCGCTTTTTTCAGTAACTTTGAACAGTCTCTCAGCGAAAGGTCATAAGCTGAGGACCACCGGTACTAAAGTTCTGCCTGCGGTCTGTAACCTGTTGTCCTCCTCCCTCCTTTCTCTTCTTGGGTGATCGTATGTGAACATAAAACTTTCCAAACCGATGCGCTTTGGCTTCTGTCTGAGCAAATGCCCTTGTTCTGTTTCCCTCCCCCAATACTCTCAACAAAGAGTCAGTCAAAGGCCTCCTTTTCTAATTTATTTACATAGATAAATGTTCTGGCCACGTCTACCCACGGGCCTGCCAAGTCTCTGGAGATAACGAGGAAATTATAGATAAGGCCAGAGTTACTCACGAATATATTCTTCCCTCCATTGATACAGTTCGCCCGCGCAAATTCACTGCTTTGTCCAAGACAAAAAACCAGGAAGTTCCGCCTCCTTTTTATAGTCTCTGCAGATGTCACTGCATGACCATCATTCTTTGGCTTTGTCCCAACGCTTCCTCTGCTTCGTGCGCCGGTCACGTCTGTGCGGTCTTGCATCACTCCAAAACTGTTCTTGGGGCGTTGCCAAAACAGAAGAAGACCCGGGAGAATCAGGCCTTGCCGGCCCCTCCTCCTCCCTTTGGGTGGGTGCCAGGGAGGGAGAGGGCCCAGGAGAAGCAGGCCTTGCCAGGTCTTCTCCCTCACTTTCTGAATCATCCGACTCCAGGAGTCCGCATCCAGGAACCTGGGTCACAACAGCTCTTGTGCTGGGAAGTGTGATATACAGCACTCTCCAATTAGACACAACTTGGTACAACCTGTCTGACTATCATGTCTCCGCTGGAGGCCAGCTTAGCGAATGAGATGTAGGACCTGTTTTATCCATCACATCCAAACCAGGCAGATGAAAGGAGAGGCAGGGTAGGGTAGAAGCATGATCCATTTACATATCGCTTTTTTTCCCCTCCCATTTGGCTCTGCATATTTCTTTTTTTCTTAATATTTTTTTATTTTTTTTTGACAAAAAAGAACAACAATACATAACATACGTTGACATAAAGCATATATGCCTTCTTGACATCAGCTTCGTTTCCTTATTCTTCTCATATTTACGTCCTTATTCCCCCTCTCGTTTCTTTTAATTGTACTTTTCTTTTTTTGTCCCATTCTCTCTTGTTTCTTTTTTCTATCCTATCTATCCTTCTGACTGTTCATTTTCGTTCATACATTGCCATTTTATATACATATATATATATAAGCTTTTCACCTTTTTTCATCATCTACTGTTTCTAGTCTCTAGCCAATTATACAATTTGTTCCATATTATGTAGTATTCCGACTCTTCTTTTTCTTTTAACTCCTTTGATAGTTTGTCCATCTCAGCACATTCCAAGGTTTTGTTTATCACCTCCTCCTCCGCTGGTATATTCTCGTTTTTCCATTTCTGTGCGTAAGCTATTCTGGCTGCTGTTATTATATGTAAAATTAAGTATCCTATTTCCTTACTATATTTCGTGTTGAATATTCCCAACAGGAAGGTCTCTGGTCTCCAGTCTATATGTTGATTAGTTATTTCTTCCAGCCAGTTTTTAATTTTAACCCAGAATTTTTTCGCTGTTGGGCATGTCCACCATGTATAACATAACATAACATAACATAACATAACATAACATAACATCAGAGTTGGAAGGGACCTTGGAGGCCTTCTAGTCCAACCCCCTGCCCAGGCAGGAAACCCTACACCATCTCAGTCAGATGGTAATACATTCCGTATATCTTTTTACACTTCCAACATAGTGCGGTGGCTCTGCAAATTTCATACCTCCAACGTCAAGCTCCATACCCAGAGCAGGTTTTCTTGGAGAATATGACTTCACTAGCCGTAAATCAGGCTAGTGGTTCATTGGCTAAGACGCTGAGTTTGTCAATCAGAAAGGTGACAGTTCAGCGGTTCAAATCCCTAACACCACGTAACCGAGTGAGCTCCCATTACTTGTCCCAGCTTCTGCCAACCTAGCAGTTCGAAAGCACGTAAAAAATGCAAGTAGAAAAATAGGGACCGGTTTGAATCCCTGGTGCCCATTGCACCAGGGATTCGAACCGCTGAACTGCCGACCTTTCAATCCACAAGCTATCATTTGTCAAGCCTACAGCTTAGAAAAATTTAGTGCCTGCATCAAGCATTTTCTCTGCCACTTTTACATTTTGACATATCTTTAAAAAAAACCAAAACCAAATAAGCTTTGTGCCTCATTTTTTGTTTGATTTCTTAGTTTGTTTAGCAGAGAAAGTCCTCCCTGAAGATTTCAACAGGCTGCAAATCCCATTGTTGGTCTTGTTTTAATCAGCTTGGTTTCTTGCCGAGCTCTTTCTTCCATTCCAGCTAATTCGGAATTATTGTTGCAATTGTGTTCCTGCTCAGAACTGAACTGCCTGCAGAGGATTAATGGAAGCACCCTGAGATAGCCAGAGAGGATCTCTGGGCTGGCTTCCCATAAAGTTGACAGCAGCAACAGCTGAACATTCCTCGTTTTGGACAAAGCAGGATTTCGGTTTACGCTGCTTAAGTCATTTAGACCAATCGTGGCTTTCGCTTGAAGGCTGTCTTAATGCTGTAGCAAAGATCCTGGATCAAGAGCAGGAAAAAAACCCAGGTTTCAGTCCCTTCTCAGTCAACACAATCCATCTCACAGGTTATGGTTTTGGGGAAATTTTGGGAAATTGTATAAGGTCTCCTCAGTGGTGAAATCCAAATTTTTTTACTACTGGTTCTTTGGGCATGGCTTGGTGGGCGTGGCCTGATGGGCGTGGCAAGGGAAGGATACTGCAAAATCTCCATTCCCTCCCCACTCCAGGGGAAAGATACTGCAAATTCCCCATTCCCTCCCCTACCCTGAGGGAAGAATATTGCAAAGTCTCCATTCCCACCCCACTCTGGGGCCAGCCAGAGGTGGTATTTGCCGGTTCTCCAAACTGCTTAAAATTTCTGCTACCGGTTCTCCAGAACCTGTCAGAACCTGCTGGATTTCACCCCTGGGTCTCCTGCTTAAGCAGGGGGTTGGACTAGAAGACCTCCAAAGAACCCTTCCAACTCTGCTATTCCATTATTCTATTCTGTTATTCTGAGAAGATATATCAAGCAGAGCTGAGAAAGTTCAGTTTTGATTCTGTGAGTTTTCGTGGCTGGTCCACATTTTTTTCCTCTCTCCTTAGCAGAAACGGCTGCTAAGAGAATATTGTGCACCTATTATTTTCTTTTCAATTTACTTGCAGCTTCCATATGTTGCTGAGGGGGATAATATGTGGCACTTTTATTACTAAAACACAAAGCGCCAATCGCAAAGAGAAGAAAGAAATAGCAAGTTGTTACCATGCATTGGCCAAATGTTAGCAATTTTGCTAACTGCCTTTATAGCTTCCAAATGAAGGCATCGATGGCCTGAAAATATTATATTTTGGGAGGCAATTGTAAACCTCAGGCTATAACGTATCTTAAAATTAATCTAATAGGGAACAGCATGCCCAGAATATCATAATGCTATCTGCCAAGTGCTGCATTTAGAAGCTATTAAATAATGCTACAGGGAATTCTGATCACTCCTGATATTATAGGATCAGCCAAATGCTCACAAAGGTTCGATGAAGTTGGTCATTTTGAAATCTAGAAAACTGTTTGGAAGGAAAAAGTGCCTTGCTTAATATCAAACTACACCTGGTACAAAAATCGATGCACTGGGCCTCTCTAAAGTTTGATTAAAGCATCTAAAATCAGAACAACACTTCTCTGAATCTTTCTAGAGAAGTATTTTATGAACCTTGGCTCCTTGAAGATGTATGAACTCCAACTCCCAAAACACTGGGGTGAAACAAGTGATCTCTGCATGGATTTCCCCTTGGATGTCAAAACTAGGAGACAGTGAGTTCTAGTCCCAGTTTAGGCATGAAAGCCAGCCAGCTGGGTAGCTTTCTCCCTCCCCCTCTCTCCCTCCCTCCCTCTCTCTTCTTCCTCCTCCTCCTTCTCTCTCTCTCCCTCCCTCCCTCTCTCTTCTCTCCCTCTCTCTCTCTCTCCCTCCCTCCCTCTCTTCTCTCCCCCTCCATCCCTCTCTCTTCTCTATCTCTCCCTCCCTCTCTCCTCTCTCTCTCTCTCTCCCTCTCTCCTCTCTCTCTCTCCTCCCACTCAGGGGAAGGATACTGCAAATTCCTCATTCCCTCCCCTACCCTGAGGGAAGAATATTGCAAAGTCTCCATTCCCACCCCACTCTGGGGCCAGCCAGAGGTGGTATTTGCCGGTTCTCCAAACTGCTTAAAATTTCTGCTACCGGTTTCTCCAGAACCTGTCAGAACCTGCTGGATTTCACCCCTGGGTCTCCTGCTTGAGCAGGGGGTTGGACTAGAAGACCTCCAAAGAACCCTTCCAACTCTGCTATTCCGTTATTCTACTCTGTTATTCTGAGAAGATATATCAAGCAGAGCTGAGAAAGTTCAGTTTTGATTCTGTGAGTTTTCGTGGCTGGTCCACATTTTTTTCCTCTCTCCTTAGCAGAAACGGCTGCTAAGAGAATATTGTGCACCTATTATTTTCTTTTCAATTTACTTGCAGCTTCCATATGTTGCTGAGGGGGATAATATGTGGCACTTTTATTACTAAAACACAAAGCGCCAATCGCAAAGAGAAGAAAGAAATAGCAAGTTGTTACCATGCATTGGCCAAATGTTAGCAATTTTGCTAACTGCCTTTATAGCTTCCAAATGAAGGCATCGATGGCCTGAAAATATTATATTTTGGGAGGCAATTGTAAACCTCAGGCTATAACGTATCTTAAAATTAATCTAATAGGGAACAGCA